>NC_086174.1:145998319-146308232 GCF_023053635.1 Elgaria multicarinata webbii
GACAGACCCAGTTCAAGATGCTCAGACGAAGAGCAAATTCCTGGAAAACTGGCTTCCTTTTCTAAACTGTGCCAGAAATCGTAACCGGAATGGGCCAGACTGAACAAGGATAAGACAACATATATTTGATAAGGAACAGTTTCAAGTGCATAACTATGATGTCAATCTAATCTTGTGGGCTTGCCATGCTTCTTGATTAGGAGAAGAGGGGAGGGAATGGTTTGAAACTCATTTCATTTTTAAGACGCCATTATTATTAGAAGTAGTAAGAATAAGAAATGAAAATGTGAAGCTTCTGCCTTCAATCTTGGTTATTCTTTTAGAGCAAGGGTGGGCAATCACTGGACAGTATCCAAGCCTGCCTTCACACCAGCGGGTCCCACTGATCCTAAAAACAACCTGAAATGAGCACAAATGCTACTTTCTGGGTCAGCAGAGCTCACAGAAAGAAGCTGTCCTGACCTGCCCCGATCTAGAAAAAAGCATTTCCACTGGCTTCCAGAGTTGCTTTTAGAACCAATAGCTTTCTGTTGCATGGGCACCAGGTCCCACTTTCACAACTCAAGTGGGAGCACAGCAGCAGTATTGAATGTTGCCCGTTTTGGTTTCAGGAACTGCATTCCAACGACGAATGGGGCGAAAGCTAGCAGTGGGCGGGTCCAGAGCCAAAAGTGGGTGGATCACCTATTTTCTCTCTCTCCCTCTTCTGTCAGGCCCCGCATTTGAGGACTCCATGAAATTAGGTCAAGGGCTGCAGGTTGTCCCCATTTAAGAGCAACGATGCATGCAATTGCCTTACTCTGCTATTTTTCAGGTAAGACCTTCCAGTCATCCAAAATATGTCAATACAGCATTCTTTTGTTAGGGAAACAGAGAGTGTTCTTTTTCATTTAGAAATGAGGAGGGAGGGAATAGTAAGGGAAATGGCCAGTCATCCTCGAAGCTTAGTTCAGAGCACGTCTCAATTAGGATAAACAAGGACCAAAACAGCACTATCTACAGTGGAGAGGACATCTTCTTAAATCAAAGGCACTCCAATAAGAAAGTCTCTTACCACTGAAAACCTTCCATCGAAAACCACAGCATTTAGTTTTTATTTTACTGGAATTCCTCATCATAGTTCTACAAAAAGTTTTTTAAAAAATCTTATTGCAATTATGCAACAGCACATAACAATTAAGTAAAAGTCCTAGACAGATTAATACTGCCAAGCTCCAAAATACGAGCAAGGCAGGTGCTTATCAGTGATATATCTGGGGTTGCTAAGAGGAGTGGCAAAGTTATGCAGGTTGTCCTATGCGTTCAATAATCAGGGTAGAATACAGAGAAAATTACATCTGCTTAGGATCCACATAAATCAACAAGCATTCCATGTCAGTGGGACTTGAGCCCTTACCTGCCAAGTATGTGGCTAGTGACTGGGGGAAAGTGTAAAGAAAATTCATCTCTAAGCTATCAGAGAGGAAAGCTGATAGCTTAGAGATGTGCAGAGAATTTGTAGACTTGAGGCAAAGTTGCCTCCTCAAACATATTGGAGCACAGGAGGCAACACATCCCATTGCACCTTGTGTTAACCAACATCTTAAGGCTCCTGCTCTTCAAGCAGGGTGGGGAAGCGTTATTCCTGAGGAACTATCTTAGGAAGAAGCAGATTTCAAAAAACTGATGAAGTAATGTATGATACAATTCTTTGTTGTCCTAGATTTCTGGCACTCTGGCTGTGCAGGCTGAGGGCGGAGGGACTCCCATCTATTAACAATTAATAAGATGTAGTTTTAACTGCCTTCTGAAAGTCACGTCATTTGTGTTCAGGCTTCTTTCATGCAGTATTTTCAAATGCTCATCGCACCTCCTGTTCACACAGAAGGGGAAATACTTAAACTACGTGCCCATCTGGCAAACACCTGCTATTAACATCGTCTTAATATTAAGAGATGTAGCAGCCAGTCAAACCTAATTGCAGCAGGTTATCTTCTACACATGCAACTGCTCTCGCTCTCTCTGCACCAGAGACATAGTAGTGGCTGGCAATCTTTTTGTGAATCCATGTGGTCTGGCAGAAGGAGCTTATGTTCTTTCCACACAGAACATGAATGCGCACACAAAACCCCAGCTAGCATATCACAAGCAAACTGTCAGTTAGCTCATAAAAGATCAGCAGAAACTCCTGCTCCTTGACAAAGTCTTTGAAGTGATGCCTCTTGGACTGGCTGGAATCCCGTGTAATTGCCAATGTGTAAACTCAGCAGAACTCCAGGGGCAGCAGAAGGGAGGAGACAAGAAAAGCTGGCTCTCTTTCTCCTTCCCTCTCATCTACAGAAAAAAATCAGACGGTTTTTAAAAGATTGCGTTGCATACCACAAACAGTCTGAATCACTTAAGAGAAAGCCCTTTCTGCGAGTATTTTTTTGGGGTGGGGGTGTTAATCTGCTTTGTAGAAGGCTGCAGATAAAGGTCTTCAAAAACATTAAGCCCTTCCCAGGGGCTCCTTGTAAGTTTGAAAGCATACGATGGCTTTCCTACCAGCAATATTGGTGCTGGTAGCAAAACTACACCTATTTTGAAGTTAAAGGCACTGATCTGCTTCTTTCCAGAGGAAATTCCTTCCTGACTTGATTTCACTGAGAGGTCAAATAATATAGTTCAACCCAGAATGGAAAGAAAGTAATTCCTCCACCAACTGTAAACTCTATTCTACTCATAGCTTCCAAGATTGATTGCAACGTAGAAATCTGATTTTTTTCATATTCTGATACCAGGCCGGTTCGCATAATCGAATACTCCACTGTGGCTTATTTTGAATATTCAAGCCACAGCTTCTTGTGTCCAAACCTGGGTGGCGCGGGTTATGTGAGATTTAAATGACCCCTGCATAACCCATGGCCTGTTCTAGGGTTATGCAAGGGTTGTTTAACCTTCACACAACCCCTGCCACCTAGGTTCAGATGAGACAAGAAGCTGTGGCTTGAATATTTAAAAAACGCCTGGCACGCACCAGGACTCACCATGGCTTAAACAAGCCTCAGCGGGCAACAGTGATCATGCGAACCAGGTCACTGTGTATCTACTTCTTTTTCCAAGTGTTCAGATCTTTCAAAATATTTTTTCCAGCCTAAAATATACTTTGAACATTACCCTTCAGTCTGTTGTTTTTCATTATTAAAATTATTAATTTTGCACTTTGATGTTTCAATATCATCAAACCTACTTATTAGGGATACCAAACCATTAATCTCTGACTCTGTAACTGAATAAAATATGCACCAGATAAGAACATAAGAAGAGCCATGCTGGATTAGACCAAGGGTCTATCTAGTCCAGTACTCTGTTCACACAGTGACCAACCAGCTGTCGACCAGGGAACCACAAGCAGGACATGGTGCAACAGCATCCTCCCACCCATGTTCCCCAACACCTAGTGCATATAGGCTTACTGCTTCTAATACTGGAGGTTGCACTTAGCCATCAAGACTATTATTTATTGAATGATTGATTGCATTTCTATACTGCCCAATAGCCGGAGCTCTCTGGGCGGTTTACAAATTTAAAACAATTCAAATATAAAACAACAGTATAAAACCATAATATAAAATACAATATAAAAGCTCAACCAGATAAAAACAGCAGCAATGCAAAATTACAAATTTAAAACACGAGTTAAAATTTATTTATAGACTGTTAAAATACTGGGAGAATAAAAAGGTCTTCACCTGGTGTCTAAAGAAATATAATGTAGGTGCCAAGCAAACCTCCTTAAGGAGCTCATTCCACAGCCAGGGTGCCACAGCAGAGAAGGCCCTCCTCCTGGTAGCCACCTGCCTCACTTCCTTTGGCAGGGGCTTGCAGAGAAGGACCCCTGGGGATGACCTTAGGGTCCGGGCAGGTACATATGGGAGGAGGCGTTCCTTCAGATAGCCTGGCCCCAAGCCGTTTAAGGGCTTAAAATGTTAATACCAGCACTTTGAATTGGGCCCGGACCTGGACTGGCAGCCAATGAAGCTGGAAAAGGACTGGCGTAATGTGGTCTCATCGGCCAGTCCCTGTTAGTAACCGTGCTGCCCTGTTTTGTACCAGTTGGAAGTTTCCGGACTGTTTTCAAAGGCAGCCCCATGTATAACGCATTGCAGTAATCCAAACGAGAGGTTATCAGAGCATGGATAACTGTAGCTAGGCTATCTCTGTCCAGATAAGGGTGCAGTTGGTACATCAGCCTAAGCTGATAAAATGACTAGTAGCCATTGATAGCCTTCTCCTCCAGAAATTTATCCAACCCCCTTTTAAAGCCATCCAAATTGGTGGCCATCTCCACAACTTGTGGTAGTGAATTTCAGTTGTTTATTATTAAATGGTTATTAATTTATTTTTAAGAAATATATTTTATTCTCGCTTCAGCCTGGTGCAACATGCCATATGCTATCTTCAATACAGAAAGAATGCCTGTCCACATGGAAATTATGTACAATACAAGGATATTAAAAGGGTCAATATTCTTCCATTTATGGCTCAAAAGTTCATATTGGGCAACAATATTTATGCCAGTAAAGATTACTACCAGTGCTACCAAAACTCAGTGTCTAAATCAGTCCCTAGTCACACCATACTCCAATCTGTGCCCCTTTATTATTAGCCCTTACACCAACTTTCCATTACCTCTCTAGCCCCCAACCAGGTTGAAAAGCAGAAGTATTGGTTATTTCATTTATATTTCACCTTTCTTCCATGATGGAACTCAAAACAACATAAATAAGAGTTCCCAACCAGTATCCCATCCAGGCACTGAGCAGACGCAAACTTGCTTAGCTTCAGCAAGATTGTCTCATGTACCTTCCGACCATGCTCTGAGATCATTATCAGCATTATTGTAGGAATAAATAGCGCAGTAGATGAAGACCCAGTTCAGACAATATGCTAAGCCATGGTGGTTAAGCATTTTGAGCTAAACATTATGGTTTAGCGTGTCGTGTGTGAACCATTTCTAACCATAGTGGCTGCATAACAATGGTTTAAACACATTCACTAACTATTTGCTGCAAAAGGGTTAGTGGCCTAACCACGGCTTAGCACGTTGTCTGAAAGGCCTGGAGTGATAGACTTGGACTGGGGAGACTGGGGCTGAAATCCTCTTGAGCACGTCTTCTTGTCTACTCTACTTACCAGGATTTTTTAGAAGTATATGATTGCTGCAAATTATAGCAATAAAAATAACAATCTCTGTAATAACGTCCTAGAAATCTGCAAGCTTGTCTACGTGGTCCTCTTGAACAGTGTCAACAGCACAAGCAGAACAGCAAGCATCAGAAAGCTGAGAAGACCATAAAAGTAGAAAACAGTATTTGGGGTCATCACCCCACAAGTGCTACATTCCCCTAGGAACAGCCATAAGAAAAAGAATCAATCAATGAACTATTGTGACATCAACAGCTATAGACCAATCCAACAGGGATAGATCAATCCACTTTCCCATATCTGGATGCTTGAAAATTCAGAGGAGAAAAGGGCAAGCTGGGCCATGGTTCATATTTCAAAACATTTCAAATGTTACATTTCACCCTGCAAGAACATATTTAAAGGCACAAACAAAAAGTCCTCCCAGGAAAAGTGAGGGACGACATTAAGGAAATAAGAAGCTAAAGGGAAGAAAGCTGGAGCAAAGCCCTTTCCTGATGTTTGTTGGTTGCCAGGCGAGCCAAGTAGTATGAGATAAAGCTGGGGATTGTGACATCAGCAGCCATTGCTTTTCCCCATGGCCACAGAGGTGACTTACAGCTGAGTAAGACTGAAGGGAAGGAGATGGGGTCAGATGCAAGAGTGAGGAAGCAGAGGCTAGGAAAAGAGAAGTGGGCAAAGCTGGTTGGGAAGGGAAGATAGGTCTAGCACTCACCCACCTACAGTCCATTTCACATATAACACTGCAGTCATTTGATGGAGACTTTGTTAATAAATATCTATAAAAACTGGGCTGACAACCAATACCCAGAGGACCTTCTTTTCTGCCGCTCCCAGACTGTGGAAAGGCCTGCCGGGAGAGATCCACCAACTTAACAGTCTGTCTGAACTTTAAAAAGCTATAAAGACTGATCTCTTCCGGCAGGCCTACCCAGTCGAATTTTAAGATGTCTTAAAAGATTTTAAGACTTTAATAATGTATTGGTTTTATTTTTTCATCAGTTTTATGTATTTATGTTTTTGTATTCAATGTTGTTCCCCGCCTCGATCCAGAGGGAGAGGTGGGTAAGAAAGAAAGAAAGAAATTATTATTATTATTATTATTATTATTATTATAGACGTATAATTTAAGCATTAACATTATAACATTTAAGGTTTTTAGAAATCAAGGAAAAAATTACACTTTCTGTGAAACCGGAGTTAAGTGGCTAAGTACCATCATCAGACATCATTAGATTAGGGACTAGTTCCTTGCGGAAGCTCACTCTGCCCCACCACGGGAACTGGCTACACATTTGCACTTTCAAATGCAATACACTGATCCATGAAACAATTCTTGTTTCACGACTGTGACCTACTGGCATTTCTGAGTGACTTGAAAGGCATTAATAATCAAAGTGAAGTTCTATAGCAATGTTTAAAGTTACCAATTTTTTGTTTCATTTAATATTATATGCAATTTTTAAAGTATCAAAATTAGTTAATTTTTCCAGGTCTTATCTAGAGGGTCAATGTAGTGTTTTACTATGGCATGGCCCTTCAACTCATGAAAATAAATGCATGCTTTTTCTACAAAATACACTTATGGCCACTAATTGCTCCCCAACTTGGATTAAAGCAGACATAAGGGAAGCACACCCTAACTGCCAAAGAGGAAACAAAAAAGCTAAAATGCACACAACGTGCTCAGCCAACCACCCTCCTTCCCCACAGATGGAAAAAACCTGCAGTGATAACAAAAAGTTACAAGCAGACATAAAACGAATTAAAATATGCCTGCTTACATATGAGAAAATTCATAGTATAGGTTGCCAAGTTAAAACATTTCATGGAGGAAAGCATGAACAGAAATGTGGACCACAAACTGCAACTCAGAAAGTGAATGCCTGAATAAATGTAGGTACCTCTAGTTCAACTAGCGCTGCAGTCACTGCATCTGTTACAAGAGCCCCAGCCTGTAGCTTTTCAATTGCCTAGAAGACAGAATTTTTAGGTATAAAGTTTTGCCTCTTCATTTTTACATACTACATATTCTACATAATCAGCGAGTGACTTGGTCATAAAACAGAGATGTTGCTCAAGGAAGTTTCCAGACGTTGGTAGGGGACTACTCAGAGAATGAAATGAAGGAACCACAAACTCATTTCACTGTTCTTAAGTTCATGGAACCACATACTCTAAGAACAGTGTAAGGACATAGAAACACCAAAGCCAGCATATACATCTAGACAAATGGAGATGTTTTTCCTTTCATTACATGAAATGGAAAGCAAAGCAGAAACATCTCTTCTCATTGTTAATTATGGATATCTAATGAAAGCACACTTCTGTTCCTAAAACAGGTTTCCGCAGTGAATCCTCTGAACTGGCATAGCCCCACACTTCAGCAGAAAAGATGCTACATGGCTTGCCATCAATTCAGACGTTTGTTTTGCTACCTTATGAACAGACAACCAAGTGAAATTCCAAGCACCGAAGCTGCAACTAATCAAGGGTTTTGCTAGACCTACCTGATAATCCATGCAGGAGGAGTGGCGAGCCCGCGCTACAAGTAGCGCGGGCTGTCGCTCCTATCCACACGTCAGACGCGATGGGCTACGGGAAAGCCCCGTTGCGTCCACCATTTGGTTTTAGTCTTAAAGGGCCGGGTGCGCAGGAGCGCACCAGTGGCAAAGGTAAGTGTCGTTTTTTAAAAAAAGGGTTCCCCGCTCCCCTCGCCCCCGATTTCCCCACCCTAGCCGCAATTCCCCCCGATCTCCGGTTTCCCACCCGCGATCTCCGCTTCCCCCCACGAACTCCACTTCCCCCCCACGAACTCCAATTCCCCCAGTGCAAACTCCCCACCCCCGGATCTCTTCCCCTGCTCTGATGGGCCCAGCGCTTCTGCGGAGCGCTGCGCCCCGTCAGCCACTTTTCCCAGCCACTCGCAAGTAATTGTGGTAGCCAGGAAAAGCAACAGACATGCCCAGCCCGAGACCGCAGGAAATACCGGGCCACAAGCGGTGCCGGTTATCCCGGACCAAGGGAGGGTTACCTGTCGTCTAGCTAAGGCCCAAGATATTTGATGAAATTGGAAGGGAGAGGGTATCACTGGAAACATCTTACACCAGCGTTCCAACATTTGCGCTTGCTTCCTATAGCACAGAAGACACAACTCAAGGTGCCAGTTTTAACTTATATGGTTCGGAATGACTTAGAGAATACCTCGGACCTCACATCCTATTGTGATTTCTACAGACTGTTGAGAGCAGCCTCCTAACCATGTCACACAAGGAGGTATTCTCAAATACTGCTCCCGAGTTTGGGAATTCCTTCCCACCATCTATTCCCAAAGGGTTCAAAAAAGCCCAAACCAGAAACCAATACAATAACTTTATTTAATTCAGGGAAAAGTTTTATGACTCAGTCAAATCAGATTCTAAGGCAAGGATAGGTAACCTGTGGCCCTCCAAATGTTACTACAACTCCCATAATTCCTTATCACTTGTCATGCTGGCTGAAGCTGATGGAAATTGGAATCCAACGTCATCTGGAAGGCCCACAGGTTCCCCACCCCTGTTCTTAATAAAGAAAGAAGTTGAAATGATACCATCATGGCAGAAACCACCAGACCTAAAAACTAAGTTAGATTACATACAACTAAGCCTGAAGTTGGAATACTGTTCAAGAGGCAAGCAGGTTAACTATCATTTAGTGCAACACTATCTAGGTCAGATACTCTAACAAACACGTAGTGGAAAACATGAAGTAAAATGGTTAACAGCGCAATCCTATGCATGTCTACTCAAATGTAAATCTCACTGAGTTGAACAGAACTTACTTCCAGTGTGTATAGGATTGCAGACTAAGTCAAGCGATTAAAATTGCTTGTTTTTCCTCCTAAACCTTCTCATCTCTCATTCTCTCTTACTGTCAATGATGTTACGCTTACTCCGGTCAAGGAAGCTCGTAGCCTTGGCTTTATCTTCGACTCCTCGCTCTCCTTTATTCCTCATATTGAGGCAGTAGCTAAATCTTGTCGATTTTTCCTGTATAATATTGCCAGGATTCGATCATTTTTGTCTGTCTCTTCTGCCAAGACGCTTGTTCATGCACTGGTTATTTCACGGTTGGACTACTGCAACCTTCTTCTCTCTGGCCTTCCTTCTTCTCACATCAGTCCGTTGGTTTCTGTTCACCACTCTGCCGCAAAGATCATCTTCTTAGCTCGCCGCTCCGACCATGTTACTCCGCTTCTGAAATCTCTTCATTGGCTTCCAATTCACTTCAGAATCCAATATAAACTTCTCCTGTTAACCTTCAAAGCTTTTCACGGTCTAGCTCCTTCCTATCTCTCCTCTCTCATCTCACACTATTGCCCCGCTCGTGCTCTTCGCTCCTCTGATGCCATGTTTCTCACCTGCCCAAGGGCCTCTACTTCCCTTGCTCGGCTTCGTCCATTTTCGTCTGCTGCCCCTTACGCCTGGAACACTCTTCCAGAACATTTGAGAACTACAAGTTCAACCACAGCTTTTAAAGCTCAACTAAAAACTTTTCTTTTTCCTAAAGCTTTTAAAACTTGATGTTGTGCAGACTTCTACTGTTACTTTCTACTGTTAGTTTTTCCCTACCCTGTGCCTGCTTACCCTACCCTGTACCTGTTTGCATTCTCTTCCCCTCCTTATTGTTTTACTATGATTTTATTAGATTGTAAGCCTATGCGGCAGGGTCTTGCTATTTACTGTTTTACTCTGTACAGCACCATGTACATTGATGGTGCTATATAAATAAATAATAATAATAATAAAAAAATAATACTGTGTGAAAATTCAAAGCTTATCAAAAGCAACAAGCCTAAACCCATAGTCTAGAGTTTCAACATAACTAAAACACTATTTTGTATTTGTGTTTTTAGATTATTGGTTGTTTTTATGCTCTTCATGATTTTAATTTTTGTGAACCGCCCAGAGAGCTTTGGCTATTAAATGTAATATATAAATAAATAAATGCATTTTTTTTCTTACATAAGATGATAAATTTATCAGGAATGCTTCTAGGAAAATACAACTCACCCAAATTTTAAAGCGTTGATGACAAGTTATTGCATTCATATTCATACACACACTGGTAATTTTGTTGTTCAACCAGCTAAGTGTTTCAATTTCTTTACTTTGTAAAGAAATATATCCATATGTCCCAAAGGAGTAAATACATCAAATTGTTGTTAAGAGGGAAAACCACTTTTCATTTTATTTTATTTTTTAGACGACATCAAATAAGCATTCTTTTAGAATTCCTGATGACTAAAAATAAACTGAAAGCATTTGTCCCAAACTGATAAACGCTTACCTTCCGACAGGCTCTTTTGCACACATGCTTATATTCTTTGGCTTTGGACTCAGAATGATACCCTGCACCTAATATAAAGGAAGATACAGAGTAGGAGGAAAGTCAGTCAAGTAGATAGAACAACCATTTTTTTAAAGTTAACAGAGTTAGCCTTTCCCCCCAAAATACATCCTGTAGGAAGCATGCAGTTCAGGCCCCCTTGATACACATTGGCAGTAGGGTGGGAGTGATCTCTGTGTGGTACAATCTCATACTATGGGAGCCTGCATGTGAATAATACAACCCCATGGGGAAGGGTTGGTCAGGTGTGGTCGTTGGTACTCAATCAGCACCCAGCTTCACATTGGGATGCCAACTGCAGAGAAACCCCCCCCACACACACACACACATTTTATCTTATTTATTTTATTACATTTCTTCCATTGTGGCAACATATGGTTCCCAGGTAGTCTCCCCTCCACGCACTGACCAGACCTGCTTAGCTCCTGCAAGCTGGCTGCTTCATGTGCCTTTAGACCATATGCCTACACCTGCAGCATAAGATTGCACCATCCAGACACAGCTCCCACACTGCTGGCCACACATTTAAAAGGAGCCCGACACAGCATTTGTTTTGAAATGAGGAAGGTATCTGCTTGGAAGTCATACCTGTCCGTTTCAGTACACAGACCTATATGGCAGCTTCTTTTGCCTCCACAATGATGACAGACACCTACCAAAAGAAGTCTACATAGCTATGCGTTACTTCTTAAACAAAGATTGTGATTTCACTCTCGTCACTGGTGCCTGAATTTTCTTTTCATGAGGTCTCTTCATTTTGTTCTTTCAAGAACTTCACTTTCTGTTGTATGATCCAGAGGGAATAAAGGCAGAACAGCATATAAAAAGCACTGGGGTAATCTGGAATTTATCCCCATGTCTTTCTATACTGTCTAAGATATTTTGCCCTCTACAAAGTGGTGCAGCTTGATTTACATCTACTTCAGTTCCTAATAAATTTACTTCAGATTATTCAATTCTATCCTGTCCTAACCCATGAACTCAAACTGTTGGCATTTACTTAAATGCCCAAGGTACAATTGAGCACCTTGAATGCATGGGATTCCCAATGCCAAATGGAGTTTTATAACTGCCTGAAATTCTTTTTCCCACCAGGTCTGGCAATGAGAAAGCACACTTGCACGTGGTGGACTGCATTATGGCCTTAGAAACCATGCCAGAGATCTTAGTGCTAAAATCTGCTGTGATACTTGGTTTTTCAGAACAAAAGATGGCAACACCTTCCAGAATTGCCACTGTTCATAAATCTCAAAGAACCTTCACCCACTGTTTATGTCCCCACTCCATGCCCCACTGCATCACAAGAAAAAACAACAATATTTGTTTTAATATTTGCATTCATGCACATGCAAGAACACTGAAGATGCTTCAGAATGCCAACATTTACCGTAGAACACTAGATTAGAGCCATGTTTTGATCCAGGCATATTTTGCTTAACTTTCTGGCAAAAGAGTTAATTAAAAGTTAATAAAGCCAAGCCAAAGCAGTGTCATGTCTAACCCTACTGCCCCTGTTTTGGGAGAAGGTGTTTAAGGTAATCAATCAGAATCAGATTCGGACCTAGAGGAGGCGGCACCAGACACCAGCCAGCCTGTACCAGTGGGGGAGGAAGCTCTCACGGGCGATTCCCCAGCTGGGAGTCAGCCCTCTCGGCCAAATCCTATACACTCAGTGGGAAGTGAGCTTTCTTCCGGAGGAGAGCGCCCTGACAAACTAGCTGATTCTAGGGTCCACCAGAAGCTAAAACGCACAGAGGAAAAGGAAGGCGTGAGAAAGTCATTCCAACTAGGATTGCACCAGAACCGGCCTCTGCACCAGGCTCTCTGAAGTTACGGGCGTTTGGGAAGGGGTTTCCTGTTCTCTTTGGTCGGACAATTGTCTCACTTAGTTTGCATAGTTTTGCCTAGGGGGAAGTTTCCAAGAGATTAGACTCCCTTCAGGTAGAAGAGATGTTTGCTGCTTAATAAAAGCTTTGTGGATTACCTAGCAGGCCTCATCATTTGTCTCCCATCAAAAGCAGGGGCTTTCTGAGAAACACGACAAGCAATTACAGAGATCTAAAACCTAAATCAGAACATAAAACAAGACCTTAGCTTAAATTTAGCAAAGTTTACTATTAAATTTGTATTATGAGATGTCCTTAGGACAGGAGTTGGCAACCTGTAACCCTCAGCCTCATTTCAAAAGCTCCCTGGGTCAAGAGCAACCCATTCTTCTTCTGAAGCCTGGTGGGCAAGGAGGAAAACAGAAAGAGAAGGGAGTTGGTTACAGAAAGTGAGAGGGAACAGGTGGCCCTGCCCCATCCACAATTGGCATCCAACCTCTGACAGCTTAACCTTAATGCAGGATTGGACCACCTGTGGACCTTGATGCCCCCCAGTGTGGACCCATCACTGTCAAAATTCAGGGATACCCCCCAAAATATATTTCTGACACCATTTTGTTTTTGTTTTTCAATACTTTTAATTTCCTCCCATTTTCAACCCCAAGTGTCTTTGTGGGGGGGGGGGGGGGGGATGGCTTCCTGTTCCTTCCTTAGTAAATCTATCCTGACTCTTAAAAGCAATGTTACTGTCAATCACAGTGAAGGTCTATCACACTTTCCCCCTTGGGGCCTATGTATGTGTATAGGTCTGATTTGGGGTCATTATCTGACCCATTACATAGAAAAAGATGGAATTTGAAAATGAGGGAGAAGAGGGATTGGCCGGCCTCATTGATCCCGAAGTCCTTAGAGTTCCTGATGGGAAAATGGATGAAATCCTCTGGAGCTAAACCCTTTTTTTCAGCCATTTTATAATTATTTGGCCCCTCTCTAGCATTCATATCGCCAGCTATTAAAATTAATGGGTCAGCGAATGAGTCAAATAGGAGTGTAAGCACTTGGTCTAAATCAGACCATCTAAAAGCAGGCTCATACTTAAAGAGTTCCAAGGGGGGCAATATACATTAATCAAAATAAGTTTCACACCGCTGGGCCAATCGATTTGGACAGTGAAGGTGAAAGTCACTAGTACAAAGGCAAAATCAGGAAATCACATCTCGAAGCCAAAGGAAAGGGTTATTAGCCTTAAAATCAGTTGTCAAATGAGAATTGCAAAGGTATTGTACTTCCTACTCTAAAGAAGAAGACATAGATAAAAAAGATAGACGTGACTGGGAGCAAAGGAGGACAAGATTGTTATTCAAACCCACAGGCCATGGAGAGTTTGCAGAGAAAATGTATCCCAAGGCAGAGGTTTTAGCTTAGTTTCTCTCACTCATGTTCCCCTTGTCTCCCCCAAAATATCATGTACCACTATGCTATGACACATCCAACTAGTGACGATTAAGACCTTGTGTCTTTACCTGCATGTACAAGTACAAATCCCACTCGTCTCACTTTCTGAGCTTGCTTTGCTTCATGGTCTTTCATCATCGCCCTTACTGCAGTAGCATGAGAAGATTTGGAGGGAAGAACTTCTACTGAGCTTATCCCCTTTTCCATGATCATACTTCAAAGTTACCATCTTCTGTGGAAGAGAGCATGCTTCCATCCAAGGGAAAATACAGAAGAGAACTCTTCCTGAAAGCAGAAACAAAGGCATATACTATACCAGTTCTCTTTTACCTAGGGGTGAATTCATGCAAAATAATTTTATGCATGCACACCATACGCATACTTCTCATAGAAGCCACCCAACAACACATTACTGGCTGGGGGTAGTAACTAATGGAGCTCTTCTGCCCCCACCGATTCCCTTCCACCCCACCAATTCACTTCCACAAGTGGTGGGTCCTGTTGATTCCGCTGCGCAAGCGGGACCCACAGGGTGCGCAAGCGAGATTTAGTAGTTCCTGAACGAAGCCCCAGAACGAGCGGAAACACTTGTTTCGGGAAGGGAGCAAATCAACAGAGCTCCCTTAAGTGAGCACGACCAACCTGTCTCCTTCCAGAAACAAGCATTTCCACTTAGTACAGGTTGCATCAAAAGTGCACAAGCAATGGGGACAGAGTGTGTAAGAGAATCGGCAGGGGTGTACAAGCATCCCTTTGGATTCTGCCCAAAGTATAAGGGGGGGTGTCTCAGTATTGAAAACAGCAGGAAACTACAGATAACAATATTCATATTTAGCAAAGCTGTACAGAATGGACATATTTCATAAATGATTTTTCTACTGTACTGAAAAAGCTGATCCTTAAGTTTTTTTTTTTAAAAAAAGCAATCAACAGAAACCTCCACAGAAAACCTTGAGTTTAACCATCCTTATGAAAGGTAACTTGCAGAGAGAGCATCTTCATTTCTTCTAATAGCAAATCCAAATGTTTAAGAACCTATCAGTTGAGAAATGACATGGAACTAACCAAAAATGAAGTTTTACCCCTTCCCCCATCCTGAAACTCCCACAAGGCTCCAATAGTACTATATGGTTGCTGTTCCAGGCTGGCTGGAGCCCAGAACAACAGCAGTTGCTTTAAGAGCTAGGGACATATTGCAACATTTTGTTGCAGGCCCCACTTTTTATCTTCTCTACTCCTTCCATCCTAGGCTTTTACTGTGCAATCACCCTGCCTCAAATACAGAGTTCTACCAAGGTTCCAAACAACATCTTCCATTATAACCGTCCTAATTTTTTCCACCACTTCTTCCATCTTTTTTCTTACCACAAGCATTTGTTAATGAGGGAAAGACAGAATAGCTGCAAAATGCATTTGAAATAGTAGTGTTAGTAGCTGTCCATCTGGAAGCAAGGCTCTACAGCTGCTGAGCTTTAAACTCCCAGGCAACAGAAACATCTAAGGCAAGGGTGGGCAACATTTATAGCCTTTCAGATATTTTGGCTGACAACTCCCACCAGCCTTAGTCAGCATACCCAATGGTGAGGGATCATGGGAGTTGATCGCCAAAACATCTGGAGGGTCACAATTTGCTCACCCTTGCTCTACAGATTATTTGAAAGACTCCGTAGAGTTTGGAGTGACAGTCCAGGCACAATGAAACATTATTAACACACAACATATTTTCCCGCTGTAGGCAAGTGCTTGATTAAGGCTCCAATCCTACACACATGTACTTGATAGTCTCAGAATAATCACACATCAGTTCAGGATAAGTGGTGTTAAGTGTGTCAAAACAGCCAGAAGACAGTGACACACCTCCACCACCACCAAGAACTTATACCCAAGACAACTTAATGCTTGGTCCCAGCAACTTGACTTACACAAAATCAAGAGCGTAGAAAGGCGAAGCCAGTTTCTAATCAACAACAAGCACAGACTCAGAAGATGGTGGATGTTCGGTATTCATCTTCACATGAAAACATTTTCTTAGCCGCGTGGGAGGAAAAAGAAAATAACAACCAACATCACCATCCTGATAAGGCAATGATGGGATGCAGGCGAGGGAAGAGCGCATCCAGACATCACTATGAAATCAAGCGACATGTGGATTGACATGTCAATCAACTACAGAAACCCCTGTCACTACAGAAACCCTGTCCCTGCACCCAAAGGAGCAGAGCTGCCAGCTGTCAGAGGGAAACCCCAAAACTCAGGATTTGGGCCTCCTCCTCCTCCTTGACAATCTCCAATGCAGGAGTAGAGCCTAGAGAGACGTCTATTTTTGGTGTGGCTTAAAAGCTTTTATCATGAGGCTCGCCCCGCCCCCCCCCATCTCAGCCTTCTCTCACAGCCAGGCTCTGAACATCCCCGACCCGCTCCACCCATTCGCACGCTGGCCCTGCCCCACACCTAAGGCATGGGAGCCTCAGGCGGCCAAGCTGCAGCCCCTACCAGGGAGCGCCAAGGCAACCAATGTGACGAGGTCGCATTCTCATGGCGTCACAAGCGTGCCCCTTGCGTCAGCGCGTGACGTCAAGCGGCGCGCACCCCCCCCCCTCCCCCGGCACCGCTCTCGGGGAGCTGCGTCCGGCAGGAGCTGCCTCACCCACCAGCTCTGACCAGGCGCCGTTAGCGGGCTCGCGCGCGCTCACCCACGTATTTGTCATCCGTCGGGCGCCTGCCTCAGCGAGGAGAAGGAAAATGCAAAGAGATGTGGTGTTTTTTTTTTTATATAAAAAACAACACACCATCACCGCACACACATGCGAGCCCAGCAAGAGTTCTACGCTGTCCTCACTTCCGGTTCCCATTCGAATGTCTCCACCATGTGCGGGGCTAGAGTGGAGGAAGCGCCGGAGGAATCAGCGCACAACTTGATATTATAGGAAGCAGCAGGGTTTAAGACTCCCTTTCGCTTTGAGATCAGCGCGCACTCGTTGCTAAGGGAAGGGAAAAGAGGGGGGGGCGAGCTTTTCCTCACCTGATGAGCTCTCATTGGGAAGGGCTCAAGGGCAGAGGAGGCTGGTGGCTCCTATGTCACTAGGGCATTGATTCCACTCTAGGTTTCAGTCAGAACTCTAAAGGAGCTCTCCAAGGCGCTGAAATCAATCCACAAAATGGGTTCGCCTTCTTTGGTGTTCTGGCTGAAACCCAGAGCCGACTCACTGCCCACTGGCATAGGAGTCACCAGCCTATATTGCTCAAAAAGGTGTATTTTTAATAATAATAATAATAATAATGGGTAAGTCGTTGGACTTCAGTTGGTAAAAGTAAGAAGAAAATAAAATATGACAGTGGAAAATTTAAAAAGTCATTTAGGCAGCAGTTCTATGTCCACTTAGTTGGGAAAGCAAACACCACTGAACCCTGGGGGACTTCCTTCTGAGTAAACATACGTAAGATTGCACTGCCAGCTTGATTTGCTTTGTTTATAAAGGCTTGGAAACGCCGCTCAACACCTGCCTGTGCTTAGCCCAAGGCAGGCTGCTATCCAACTGGTAGAGACTCACGATTCAGACTGCATGATTTGCCTGACAGATTAAAAGGCGACTGGACCCAAGGAGTAAGGAGGCACAGCAGGAAGAGAAGTGCACATACTTTGCCACAAAATGAAAGGATGGCAGTTGAACAAAGACTTAGGGCTGCAATCCTAGGTACACTTACCAGGGAGTAGACCTCACTGAATACTGAAGCGCTGACTTCACCACCGGAAGCTGCCTTATACTGAGTGGTCCATCTAGCCTGGTATTGCTCCAGGGTTCCAGGCAGGATTCTTTCCTAGCCCTACCTGGAGAGGCCAGGGATTGAACCTGGGACCTCTTGATTTCAAAGCAGTGCTCAACCATTGAGCTACAGCCCCCTGCCATATTCTGAGGAAACATAATAAGATGGGATTTTGCCTGCAAGGCTCAAATCCTATGCATGCTTCCCTGAGAGTAAAAGATCCATTGAACACAGAGAGGGGGACTGACTTCCTAGTGAGCATGGACAGGGTTGAGCTGTTGTGGGGCAGGGGTGTGTGTATGAAATATGGGCACCCTGTCAGAACTGAAGCAGAGGTTTTACGTGGGCCTGCCAGGAAAGGCCACCCGAGACCATATTCTGTGACATGATACAGCGCTAGACTTCTACTGGGAGAAACGCCTGTACATCTGTTCAACAGGTGCATCTGTGTTTCCATAAAAGAGACTTGTTTTGTTTAAATTTTACAATAAAAACAATTACATTTTTTTAAAAAAAGGCAGCTGCGCTTGAGTTCCTGCTTTGCATAGTCTTTAAAGCAGCCTTCCCCAGCCTTGGAACGATGGGAGTTGTAGTCCACACATCTGGAGGGCACCAGGCTGGGGTAAACTGCTTCAAAGACATGGAAGCTCTGAGTATTCTATTAGTAAAACATCTAAGCAACGACAGGGAGCCTGTTCCACTCCTACGACATTAAAAGCTGGTGGGAAATCAGCCACGCAAAGCCTTACTCGTCACTGCATCTTCACCTGCCGAATAACTGCTCGTCGCGAGGTCTGCGGAGAACAGAGTCCTGCCTGCATCGCGTGATTTATATATCCCTTCTCCGTTACTTTCTCCTCTCCTGCCCCGCAGATGATCTACGAACTGATCTACGAACTGCGATCAGGAACCCGAAGTCTTAGAAGACTAACATTCGACGTCAGAGCCGCTTGGGAAAGATGCTTTGTAGCCTTTTCATTAGGAAAAAAGGCGATCACGAGACCGGAAGTACATGTAATTCATAGGGATATGAAAAGTTTACAGAGAGATACATACCAAGAATTTCCGGTTTGATCAGGCCTATTTATTAATTTTTCATTCCCAGGGTGGAAGTGAGAGCTGTTCAGAGAAGTCAATGAAGAAATTCGAGATATTTTTTTCCATAGTAATTTTTTATTGTTTCATAAACATACATTACATAAAAACATTACATAGAATACAAACATCCGAGGGGAAAAGAGAAAAAAAACGCACAAAGGTTAAGGTGTATTTTTGGCTCTCTACACATCATGAATACATATGAAAAGGAGGACAGGGCTCCTGTATCTTTAACAGTTGCATTGAAAAGGGAATTTCAGCAGGTGTCATTTGTATATATGGAGAACCTGGTGAAATTCCCTCTTCATCACCACAGTTAAAGCTGCAGGAACTATACTAGAATGACCAAATTTAAAAGAGGGCAGGGCACCTGCAGCTTTAACTGGTGTGATGAAGAGGAAATTTCACCAGGTTCTCCATATATACAAATGACACCTGCTGAAATTCCCTTTTCAATGCAACTGTTAAGGATACAGGAGCCTTGTCCTCATTTTCATATGGTCACCCTACACAATAATCAAATTTGTTTCTTTCTTTCTTTCTTTCTTTCTTTCTTTCTTTATTACATTTCTCATACACTGAATCCACAGACAAATACATTATTTCTCTCTGTTTCTTGCAGAAATTCTATCAGAGGTTTCCATTAAGATATCATTATCAAAATTTATTAAGGTCATAGACCAGCAAATCCGTTCAGATATAATTCGATATTTTTTTTATCGACCAGCAAGCGTCCCAATCGCCCAGCACAAAATGTAACAGCAAACACAAGAGTCCCTCCCTGCTTTTTCTAATTCACGTCTTCGTCTGACAACATTCCTTTGTTGAGTTTTTGAACATCTAAATTTCATCCAGTCTATATAAAATTCAATAGTGTAGCATGTAATATAGTGCATGCAGCTGATTGCTGGAAGGAGGTCTGAGGGAGCAGATGAAGTAGATTAGTCTTTGTTATATTTGTTTTTGCAGGGTGGGGGGATTTGGAGCCGAGCATCCAGACACTCTGACCTACAGTTTTAACTGGACTATATCACAGGGTTGTTAAGCGCTATCTTCTCAACACAACCCCCGAGCCTGCAATAAAGCTATAATAAGTGAATATCTACCTTTCAGGATTGTTGTATACTACTCGTGCAACATGGGGAAAACACCACTGAGCAACACTACAGGATTGTTGCAAACTACGCATAGCTGCAGCCTAACCGCCAGCCCTGTCATAGACCTAGACCCTATCATAGCGCTAGACCACATCTCAGAGTTGTGTAAAACAATCTCAAGCTCAGCTTGGCCCCAATGTGCAACATGCAGGGCAAACTGTACTGCAGGGCTGTTGTAAGCCAATCTCCCACAGCCTCCTTCACCCACAGTATATGTATAACGGACTGCTGTGAAATTTATATTGGCAGCACTACTTTCCACAAGCTGGAAAACTTAACAAATATTAAATTGCCTACATGAAATAAGACCTCACTGAGAAAGGGCGTGAATTCCCCTATTTGCTGGCATCTTTTGTTTGGAGGTAGATATACTGCTACAAAATCATACATATGTTCTACCCTTGGATTTATCCATTGATTTCTATGGGCTGCCCTCACTTGGCCTCAAAATACATTTAAAAATTATTTTTCAATGTAAGCCAGGAAATGACTTGCCTAGATTCTATTAGGGGCCGTCTTCACAGCACCAGGTTATCGCCACCTCCCTCTGCAACCCCACAGTTTCCATCTCCCGGGGTAGCATTGGGTAATCCCAACACCAAGAAAAGAGTGTGGGGTTTCCTGCGGCCATCCAGGAACTGGAGCCAGCACCCTGCTCCTCCACCCTCTTCCTGGTGGAAGGCAACCAATCGGATTGGACCCGGACCAAGGGCAGGCAGCAGAAGAGCCATGCTGATGTCACTCCAATTAAAAAAGTCAGGGTAAGTCACTGGCTGAGATCGGACAACACGCTAATCAACAGTTGTTTCCCTTTCTGTTCCTATTACCACCCCCACCCCCCAGTTGATTAGTGTGTCGTCCGAACTCAGCCAGTGACTTTTCAATCTGCAGCTTCTCAGGAAAGCAGTGAAGCTGCACCTGCATTGTATAACTGACACAGCACAGATCTGCCGCCACCACAGATCTGTTACATTGCTTTTGATAGTTTTTTTTTAAAAAATGTTGTTGCAATTTTTTGTGCATTGCCTAGGTGACTAGGTTGATAAGCAACAGAAGGAGCAACCCTATGGTTCCTAGAAAGAGTCTGGGGGCCATAGGATATTTTGGATTCATGGATCCGAGGTCAGAGACACTGCTCCGACCTCAGAGCCAAGAATCTGAACTCCCTCCCCCTACCATCCAGCATGGAGTGAAAAGTGCCACCTCCTCTCTGAGGTCACAAAAATAAGCACCGGGGGAAGGTAAAGGTGGTGTTCCTGGGGGAAGGGAGGAGACTGAAGAGGCTATCTTAAGCTTTTCCTAAGGCCTCTCCAGACTCCTTCCCTCCCACTCTGCAACGCCTCAGCTAGACGGGCGAAAAAACCCATCTAGGTGAAATGCAGAATGGGAGGCGCAATCACCTCCGGATAGTTGTAAGCCTCTGAATGCAGAGGCGGACAAGTATCAAGGGCAGGCCCCATAGGATTGTACCCTAAGGGTATAATCTTATGCATGTTTAAACAGAAAAACGTTCTACATTCCTGCATGCTGGAGTTGTAGTTCTTTCTAAGCATTCATAAGATTTCACCCCAATACATGTAAATAATAAATAAACAAACAGTCCCAATTGCCTTTCTGGTTCTGATGTATTTAAAATAACTGTGTATTGGGGGGTTTTCTCATGTTTTTAACAATATGCACTTCACATTCTTACATTACTTGCCTTGTTGTCAACTTAGGCAGGATCTACACTATTGCTTTATAATGCTATTGAAGTGTACTGACTACTGTTGGAGGGCATGACAAATTCCATATGCCATTTCCAAACTGCTTTCATAGTGTTATATTCTGCTTGGTGTAGATCTGGCCTTACATCTGTTTTGCTAGAGTACGTGTATCTTTTAATTTCCCTCATTTGAGCAATGCTTCAAGTTTTTTACAACGCTCCTTTGACCCTTTACAGATTCCCTGACTGTCCTTATACAACCATGCTTCTTGGATTATTAGTAACTTTTTATCTAAACATCTATTATAATGGTTTTAAATACCACGGCAGTAGAGTAGTCAATACTGAGCTATTTAGATCGAAGTCTGACTCAGCAAAAGGCAATCGCCTCTGTTACTAAGTGGAGTCCTTCACTTATGTACAGCTTCAGCTTATTCCCAAGATTAAACAAATGACATTCTAAATTTAAATAATTTCCTCCATCTCTCTCACAAATGTTCAGATAGACACTGCGAGCGGCATTGCTGCATCAATTCATAGAATAGTACAGTTGAAAGGGGCCTATAAGGCCATTGAGTCCAACCCCCTGCTCAATGCAGGAATCTATCCTAGAGAGCCCACAACCTCCCTAGGTAACCAGTTCCGTTGTCATACTGCTCTAACAGTCAGGAAGTTTTTCCTGATGTCCACCTGGAATCTGGCTCCCTGTAACTTGAGCCCATTATTCCGTGTGCTGCACTCTGGGAGGATCGAGAAGAGATCCTGGCCCTCCTCTGTGTGACAACCTTTTAAGTATTTGAAGAGTGCTATCAGGTCTCCCCTCAATCTTCTCTTCTCCAGGCTCAACATGCCCAGTTGTTTCAGTCTCTCTTCATGGGGCTTTGTTTCCAGACCCCTGATCATCCTGGTTGCCCTCCTCTGAACACACTTCTTGAATTGTGAAGCTATTCACTGATAAGTAGCCACGACAATGCGCTCTTCTGAGCAGCAAAATATTTTTGAACCAACAGCACATGTTGATACACTGCTACATATAAAGTGGCACACCGGTCAACTCTTTGCAAGTAAAATCACTCCTGAATATCTGTGGTGGAGAGATATGCCACTTGAGAAAGAACAGCTTTCCCCCTTCCCCCTCCTTTAAAAAAAGCAAAACAAAAAAAGCCAACCCTGCTTTTGAGCTTGACCGTGGACACAGTTTTTAGGGGAAGAGCAGTCATTGCATGGGCCAAGTTCTCGGTGAGGTGGATCTGAGCTGTACAGTCTGCAGCTGGGAGCTTACCTGATGCATTGTTCTTCATACATAAAATGATCTCCTCATACAAAACTACATGGCAAAGAGAAGAATTCTAGTTTTGACTTCTCCCTGGCTATGCCTCCCTTATCAATATGTAGGAATCCTTTTTTGCATGGAGGAGTATAGAATCATGTGAGCCTTCCCCCCAACCCCCGTTCAGCAATGAAGGACTAAATCCCAGGCACATTACACACGTACAGGAAATCTGCAAACAGGAATTCTCAATCAAACAATGAGACCTTCTGCCTAGGCTGTTGGCGAGGCGATACCCTGGCGGGCTCGGAGTAACATTTGAATGGGTGTGATTTTTTTGGTACATATGTTTTAGTTTTGTCAAAATTTGGTTGGATTTTCTTTTGCATTTTAATTTTAAATTAGAAGCCACCTGGGATGGGGCAAGCTAGAAATGTAATGAAATGAAGAAAAAAAGACAGACAAATTCAGCTGGGTGGGTCGGTGGGAGAAGCTTCCAGTAGGTTACCAAGCCAAACACGTTCCGTTCCAGCAGCTTTAAAAAGCCTGGAGGGCATGTTTGTTCAGAGTTGTTCCTTCCGCTCAACATGAAAGAGTCCCTTGCCTGATATTCTGCCAGTACAAAATGCTTTCTTCAACTAATCACCTTCAGCCCGCTTCTCTGGATCAGCCTAAATAGCATTCTTTATAACTCCCAGTTGTTTAACACCCACTCACTATTCTTTCCAGCACACGAACCATAGTACGGCAACAGCTTTCTAAGTCAAATGTGGTCTAGCTCTCCCTTGGCTTTCGCAATTTTTGCTCAACATGGGCCAAACCCCAAAAGATTGAAATGCTTGAGGCTGGAGTTCTCCTTTATTTCTATCCATTGACATTAGCAAGAACCGCTGAATGCATGAAACCCCCAAATCGCTGAACTCCTGACAGGCAATGTTCAGTTTTGATGCTACTATTTTTGTTCATGACAACACTCCTGGGAATCCACTTCTCTTGATGAGACTCACAGCAAGAGAAGGATTGACGCACTGCTTATGTACACCGAGCCACTCTCTGATTCTCAACATACCAAAATTATGATTCTTCATCTCGGAAATGACTTGTAGGAGCAGAAATGAAAATGGTGCCCTGGGAATCAGCCCAAACACTCGCCCTGGACATGGCAAATAGCGTACCAAATGGAGGAAGCAGGGCCATTCAGAAAGAAGAAACAAAAATCAAGAGAAGAAGTATGGGGCATGGAGACTTTTGTGTTCCACTGAGTGGGGCAAAGCTTTGTGTAAATATAGAGCCTTGTGTGGCGCAGAGTGGTAAGCGGCAGTTACTGCAGCCGAAACTCTCCCCATGGCCTGAGTTCGATCCCAGCGGAAGCTGGTTCTCAGGCAGCCGGCTCAGGTTGACTCAGCCTCCCATCCTTCTGAGGTCGGTAAAATGAGTACCCAGCTAGCTGGGGGAAAGGTAACCGTGACTGGGGAAGGCAAGGGCAAACCACCCCGCTACAAAGTCTGCCAAGAAAACGTCAGCGAAAGCAGGCATCCCTCTAGGAGTCAGCAATGACTCAAGTGCTTGCACAAGAGGTTCCTTTCCTTTCCTGAGTGGGACAAATCTTTGTGTAAATATTTTATTCTCTCTCCTCTCCTGGCTCAATGAAAACACACATGTAGTCATGGGAGAAGCTAAAGAGACACTTAAACCTTCCCTGAAGAATTGCTACACTTCCTAGGGAAATCCACCTCAAATGGGGAATGCATCCATGTGACACCCCTGCTCAGAACCTTTCACTGGCTTCCCACCTGCTTTTGTATGCAGCACAATCTCGTTGTCCTGACATTTAAAGCTCTCCAGGACTGCCTCCATCCTACCCACAAGCTCCCAAGTGTACCACCCTCCCTCATCCACTCAATTTGTGAATGCCCAGTAATGAGCAGGCAATGCTCATCTGATGGAACTCCATGTTTACATACTTTCTCAGCCTCCAGCAAACTACCCACAAGATCTCTAAGTAGCTTTGCACAATACTGCCTAACTACCTAGAGATCCCTTTGATGGACGCACTATTGCTATGAAAGGTGCAGCAAGACTTTCGCCAGCCTGCAGTACAAAACCTGAGTTTTCTAGTCCCACCCTCAATCTTTCTATTCTTTCCCTAGGAACCTCTTTTGATGGGCCACCCTTATAGAACACCTTGATTCCTGAGGTTGCTTCTCCCTCTTGACCTAACATCTGATACCGATGTTCATCTCTCCCAATTCCTCTTTGTAAGATCTTGTATTCCCATAGATGGAGATGTTTCTATTTTGCCTTGATCTGGCATCTGGACAGATTCCTCTCTTCCTACTGTGGGGCCAGGTGGGCCTCTGTGGGGAGATGGTTCCATAATCAGGGGAAAACCACTGAGAAACCCTTCTTCTGAGCCTCCCTCAGAGGAGGCACTTGGAGGAAGGCCTCAGATGTCGATCAAAGTTCATGTCAGGAGAGGCGCTCCATCCATCAGGTATTGCGGTCCTGTGCCATGTAAGGCTTTATAGGTTAAAACCAACACCTTGTTGAATCGGGCTCAGAAACATACAGGCAGCCAATTCAAAAGAGCCAGAATATGCTCAGATGTTCAGGTCCCAATTATTAATCTGGCTGTCATATTCTGCACAAGCTGCAGCTTCTGAACAGTCTACATGACCTAGTACCATGGCTGAGTATATCATTATAAATCTCAGTAATTATTTTTTATTTATTCCATTTCTATCCCACCTTTTTTCTTCTAAGGAATGTAAGGCGGCATACATAATCCTCCTCCTCCTCTCCATTTTTATCCTCACAACAACTCTATGAGGTCGGTTGGGCTGAGAGTCTGTGACTGGCCCAAAGTCACCCAGTGAACTTCGATGGCTGAGTGGGGACTAGAACCCGGATCTCCCGACTCCCAGTCCAACACTCTAACTATTACAGCCCACTGGCTCTCATATTGTATTTGAATATGCAAATATTATGCAAGTTGGTGTCGTCAATAGCTCATCGTCCTCCTCCCTTCCAGAATCTTGCAGGTGTCCATGCTTTTTCTTTGGTTTCTCAACAGATTCATCAATGCTTATTGGGACAGCATCTGGATTCGCGGCCAACAAGTTGGCTGCATCATCAAATTCTTGAAACTTTAGGTCATCTACAGTTGCCATTCATGCACCAATGTTCTGACGAGGTAATCCAGAAGTGACAAATAACGGCTGGTTGCAAAGCAAAGTCGAAGGAGCTACATACGAATGGCCTGTGTTGCCAGAAACGGCAAGGAACTGGCAACTCTCCCTGTCCTCTTTCGTCCTCTGTTTTGGTGATTCACAAGTGGCCACCTTAATTGTGTTTTTAGAGCTTTGTATTTTATTGTTTTTAAAATGGTATGACACCTAAAGATTTGGCTTTGTAGGGATGATGATGATGATGATGATAAGCAATAGTTGCCATGCAATGTACACCTGCTGGAATTCCCTCTTCTATACAACTATTAAATTTGCAGAAGCCCTCTCCTCTTTTACATCTGGTCACCCTAGGGTAACCCCTATATAGAGTTTACATGGTTAAAATGTAAACTTAAGTATAAGTTACTTGCCATAGTATCAAATAGTTTGAATTCATTCTGCTGTTATAGGTCGCCATCCTGATTAAATCACAGCTACATAATCAATATTCAATATTAATTTCAATTTTACGAAGTGTGAGCATTTAAAGTGAACAAACAATACAATTCTAGTAATTTCAAGTAAAACTATAACTAAATATAAAATGCAGGTTGTCAGGTATTATAATATTTTTAGCTGCTTGTGCGTGTACGTGGTTTTTTTAATACTCTTCAATACCACCGTTTATTTAAACTATGTGTCAGCGTGGCTTAGCTGTGTTATTTTTGGAGGTTGCAAGAATATGAAAGGGAATAAAAACCAACTGTCGCTGTTGATTGGAAATAATAAATTTAATTCTGGAGGGCAGAAATAATAAAAAACATGCATGCCTGTTTATCTCCCCTCGTCTGATCTTTTTCTTGGTGTTATTAAATAAATCAAAACCGCTTGTGGTTCCAACCTGTAACATAAGAGCTCTAAGTTCTGACTTACACATTCAGTAATGACTATAATGGCTGCAAACTTTGAAGAGTAACGGCGCATACCGAATTGCCCTTTTAATTAATTAATGATTTGTACTTATAAGACATGCACGCACATATTCGCAGTGTTACTTTTTATTAACAATGATTTATTAATAGGGTTATGGAGCTGCTACTTTCCCCTGTTTCCTGGCTTTTACAAAAACAATAGCCCCTTCTTTTTGTTTGTGGGGCTTTCATTTTAAAGAAGTTAAATAATAAGAGATTTGAAAAAAGAGATTTGGGTTCCATCCATGAATTACTGCTGTTCCTGAGCCCAGATGGATGGAGAACTATTTTTCATCTTGTCTGTGGTGGTCGTCTGTTCTTCTAGGGGTCAGTTGGCCAAGACTTCCTTGAGTTCTCTTCTGTGGCTTATATCACAATGTTCTCTAAGTGCATACTAGGTTGGCTTACATCACAATGATCTCTAAGGACATATTTGAAGGGGTGTCAAAGGACAATCATCTGTTTGAAGGGCTGTCTAGACCAGTTTATAGAAACATAAGAAGGGAAAGGCCTTGAAGTTTCCTATCAACCGTGAGCACCTGGACTATAGGTCACCTCATCAATTTTCCCCACTATGGTAAGACATACTGTACATCTAATTAAATTATAGTAATTATTTTTAAATGTGCATACACACATATGAAAAATTGATTCAAATCTGTGTCCTCCTTTTTTTTGGCAAAGTATTTTCTTTTGCGGGGAGGTAATATGCAAGTCAGCTGGGAAAAGTGTAGAAAAGGGCAACTAAAATGATTAAGGGGCTGGAGCATCTCCCCTATGAGGGAAGGTTACATCAACTGGGATTGTTTAGCTTGGAAAAAAGGAGGCTAAGGGGAGACACGATAGAGGTGTACAAAATTATGGAGAATGTAGATAGGGAGACATTTTTCTCCCTCTCTTAAAATACTAGAACCCGGGGTCATCCCATGATGCTGATTGGTGGGAGATCCAGGACAAATAAAAGGAAGGACTTCTTCACACAGCGCATAGTTAAATTATGGAACTCACTACCACAAGATGTAGTGATGGCCACCAATTTGGATGGCTTTAAAAGGGGATTGGATAAATTCCTGGAGGCAAAAGCTATCAATGGCTACTAGCCCTGATGGTTGTGTGCTTTCTCCAGTGTTCGAGACAGTAAGTCTGTGTGCACCAGTTGCTGGGGAACATGGGTGCTGTTGCACCATGTCCTGCTTTTTGTTCCCTGGCTGACGGCTGGTTGGCCACTATGTGAACTGAGTGCTGGACTAGTTGGACCCTTGGTCTGATCCAGCATCAGGGCACTTCTTATGTTCTTAAAATGCTGTTGAAAAGGAAGAGGAAAAGAGAGGAAAATACAACTGGCCATTGAACTCAAAGAATTATGGCAACAGGAAAAGGTCACAGTTATTCTGTTAGTCACATCAGTCACCAGCATCACATCAAAAAACTATATAGAAAACCTTCAAAAACTGGACCTGCCAAAATACATCCACACCAACATCCAGAAAGCAGTCATAATCAAAACATGCTCAATTGTTAGGAAATTCCTGAATCTGTAAAAGGCAGCATAACTTGGCAAAGCCCATCACATTCGTCTAGAAAAACCGCCATGAGCGAGGGATCATCATCATCACCACCATCTGGGAGACTAGCATGCTGCAACGTGAAGGATCAGTAGCCCCCAGCTCCATCTTTACTTCCAATAATAATACATGTAAATTAGCGCATCATTTTTATCCAAATCTGTGTCCTCTTTGTTGGTGATGCATTTCCTTTCTGCCAATGTTCCATAACATTGACTACCTTTAAAGTCTTGAAGGGTCTGGAAGCAGAGACTTTTGATCCACCTCCAAGGCCATTCTCCATCTCCCCTCACCCATTGGATGAATAGTGGGTACAGACAGACTTTTTGGTACTGGCACCCAAAATCTGGAACAGGTTTCCAAGAGAAAGATGTCTGGCCAGCCCCATCACTACTCACCGTGGGACTAGCAATTATAATTATTTTATTTCAGCAGGCTTTTCAAAGTTATTGCTTTTCTGAAAGATTTTACAACTACACCTGCTTTTCATCTTATTATTATTATTATTATTATTGTTATTATTATTATTTATTATAGCACCATCAGTGTACATGGTGCTGTACAGAGTAAAACAATAAAATAGCAAGAGTAAAACAATAAAATCTGCTTGTAAACTCTTTGAACTGTTATTTTATACTTATTGATTACTGTTTTATTGCTTGTTAAGCCAATTATATTTTTCAATACAGAATGGCAGGGAAGAAATGTCAGAAATCAATAGCATGAGCGGGTTCAACTGTAAGCGATAACTTCAAATGCCCATGAGAACAAGGATATTTTTTTAATGGCGTATGGAATATAAATCAAGTGTTTTATGCATTTCCTCAAATAAAGTTTCTTCCTAAAGCTCTGCCATGAAAATGTTCCAAATAAATTCTAAGTTGGCCGGGTCCAAATATCTGTGGTTGCTCCAACATGCTCATATTTCAGATACAAATGATTAAACCTTTCCCAGGAGTTTCCAAAAGCCAATGCTTTTAAAATGAAATCTTCAAGCACTCCACTGTGTGCTGTAAAAGGTGCGATTTCAGAGCACACTTGAAACCAAATCATGTCCTATGGTCATTTGCCCTGCCCCCATTTCTCCCACTCCTAGTGAGAGGGACACACATCTCAACACATGCCAAAACAAATATGCCACGGACAAAAGATACAAATCCAGTGGAGATGTCTAGCAGAGCAATATCAGAAGCAGCAGTTAGGGAGCAAAGAAAGAGTAGGAGGAAGCAGCTGGGCCATTTTTCAGTAACAAGGATGCAACGCTGAAGCTTACCTGCACATAAATAGACAACCATCTCAAAGATGTGGGCTGGACCTCTGAAAGAAAATGTGGGTAATTGGAAGTGGGGGGCTCAGGTTGTTTTCTACCAGGGACTATCCCCAAGGAGAAGAAATAAAAGAGCCTTTTCTGTTGTTATGCCCAGAGAATTCTCTCTCCACTGCAGTGGAATTGGCACCAACCTTGACGGTGTTTCAGGGACTGTTAAAAACCTACCTGTTGAAATAGGCATTTGCTGGATTGTAATATTTTGCGTGGTAGATGTTCTGTTTTTAGTGTGGCATATATTTGTTTTAATGAATTCTGTGCGCACACCCTTGCGATTTTGTAATGAAGGGTGGTATATACTTTAAACAGTGCTATACTGTAGAACAGTGGTGGCCAAACGTCAGACTTGTGGGATCTACCTAGTTTTTGTTTTTTAGCTAGATGCATGAGACCCACCAGCATGAGCCTGGTGCAAAAGATATATAAGAATTAAGTAATTCTCAGTTTCTTATCCATAAAAGGACCTCTCCTCTTATTCCATGACTGCTTAGTTTGATCAGGAATCTTTGATAAGAGACTTTGTCAAAATCCTTTTAGAAGTAAATAGTGTCTACTGGATAACCCCTGTCTACATGTTCGTTGTATTATATTGGACATCTTTATATCTACATGTATTATATTGGACATCTTTCAGTCCTCTGCTACAGAGGCTGCTTTTACGAATATATTTCATATTTTGTTTAGAAGATCAGCTATTTCATATTTGAGTTCTTTGAGAACTCTGGGATGGATACCATCTGGGCCTGATGATTTATTTGCTTTGAAGTTATCAATTATTTATTTATTATTTATTTAATTACATTTATATACCACCCCACAGCCGAAGCTCTCTGGGCAGTTTACAACAATTAAAAATAGTAAACATTAAAAGTATACAAAAATCTAAAAAACATAAAAACAGTATAAAAACAACAGTATCCATTTAAAAACAACAATTCTGGGGTCGATTAAAAACAAACTTAACGTTGTTAAATGCTGTTAAAATGCCTGGGAGAAGAGAAAAGTCTTGACCTGGCACCGAAAAGATAACAACGTTGGCGCCAGGCGAGCCTCATCGGGAAGATCATTCCACAGTCGGGGGGCCACCAAGAAGGCCCTCTCCCTTGTTGCCATCCTCCGAGCTTCCCTCGGAGTAGGCACTCAGAGGAGGACCTTAGATGTTGAGCGCAGTGTACGGGTAGGTTCATGTCGGGAGAGGCGTTCCATCAGGTATTGTGGTCCCAAGCCATGTAGGGCTTTATAGGTTAAGACCAGCACCTTGAATTGGGCTTGGAAACATATAGGCAGCCAATGCAAGCGGGCCAGAATCGGTGTTATATGCTCAAACCTCCCTGTTCCAGCTATCAATCTGGCTGCCGCATTTTGCATAAGCTGCAGCTTCCGGACCGTCTTCAAAGGCTGCCCCATGTAGAGGGCATTGCAGTAATCTAATTTGGAAGTTACCAAAGTATGGACAACTGAAGCTAGGTTATCCCTGTCCAGATAGGGGCATAGCTGGGCCACCAACCGAAGTTGGTAGAAGGCACTCCGTGCCACCAAGGCCACCTGTGCCTCAAGTGACAAATATGGTTCTAGGAGAACCCCCAAGCTACGAACCTGCTCCTTCAGGGGGAGTGCAACCCCATCCAGAACCGGTTGAACACCCCCCATCCGATCAGAGGAACCACCCACCAGCAGCATCTCAGTCTTGTCTGGATTGAGCTTCAGTTTATTAGCCCTCATCCAGTCCATTGTCGCAGCCAAGCACCGGTTCAGCACATCCACAGCCACACCTGATGAGGATGAAAAGGAGCAGTAGAGCTGTGTGTCGTCAGCGTACTGATGACAGCGCACTCCAAAACTCCGGATGACTGCACCCAACGGTTTCATGTACATGTTAAACAGCATGGGGGACAAGACCGACCCCTGTGGAACCCCATACCGAAGAGTCCACGGGGCCGAGCAATGTCCCCCAAGCACCACCTTCTGGAGCCGTCCTGCTAAGTAGGAGCGGAACCACTGCAATGCAGTGCCCCCCACTCCCAACTCAGCCAGACATTCCAGAAGGATACCATGGTCGATGGTATCGAAAGCCGCTGAGAGATCAGGGAGAATCAACAGAGTCACACTCCCCCTGTCTTTCTCCCGACATAGGTCATCATACAGGGCGACCAAGGCTGTTTCCGTGCCAAAACCAGGCCTGAAACCCGACTGAAATGGATCCAGATAATCAGTCTCATCCAAAAGTGTCTGGAGCTGTCCCGCCACCACCCGCTCAAGGACCTTGCCCAGGAATGGAACATTTGCTACCGGCCTGTAATTACTAAGATTTTCCGGGTCCAAGGAAGTTTTCTTCAGGAGTGGTCTCACTACTGCCTCTTTCAGACGGTCTGGGACCACTCCCTCTCGTAGAGAGGCATTAATCACCTCCTTGGCCCAGCTGGCTGTTCCATCCCTACTAGCTTTTATTAGCCAAGAGGGGCAAGGATCCAGAGCAGAGGTGGTTGCGTGGACCTGTCCAAGCACCTTGTCAACATCCTCGAGCTGGACCAACTGAAACTCATCCAAGATTACAGGACAAGACTGTACTCTGGACACCTCACTAGATTCACCTGCTATAACACTGGAGTCTAAGTCCTGGCGGATGCAAAAGATTTTATTCTGGAAGTGCCTGGCAAATTCATTACAGCGGGCCTCAGATGATTCTACCATGTCCTTGGGGCCAGCATGTAATAGCCCCCGGACAACTCTAAAAATAAGGTTGAGAACTTAGGAACATAGGAAGCTGCCTTATACGGAGTCAGACTTTTGGTCCATCTAGCCCAGTACTGTCAACACTGGCTGGCAGCAGTGGCTCTCCAGGGTTTCAAGCAGGAATTTTTCCAGCCCTACCTGGAGATGGTGGGGATTGAACTGGGGACCTTTTGCATGTAAAGCGGAGGCTCTATCACTGAACCTAACCTTCTCATATTTTATGTAATTAGTGCTGGTTTATCTGTAACCAAATTTATTCACTCTTTTAGGTGGTTTGAAGCATGCTCAGAGGTTAATAACCACTGTTGTTCCAGAACAGGAAATTTGGAGTGTTTTTTGTTTGTTTTGGCTAAGAAGGTGTGGTCATGTTGGCCCATCAAATTTATATTTCTACCCCCTACTCATCAAGGATACTCTGGCATTGTAGCCGCCCATCCAGAATATTCACCACAGTCATATGCCGGGTTTAGCTTTAAAAATTTGGAGCTGCATTTTATTTCCTTCACACCTGATTATCAAGTCACCCATCCCTGTATTACATAGTAGAATTCTATATTCTATACATGTAATCTGTACATTGAGCAACTAAAAATCTCCACACAGTTCTTCCATAAATAAGTGAGGCAGGTGGTTACCAGGAAGAGGGCCTTCTCTGCTGTGGCACCGCGGCTGTGGAATGAGCTCCCTAAGGAGGCTCGCCTGGCACCTACACTATATTCTTTCAGATGCCAGGTGACAACCTAAATTTAATTGTAACTTCGCTGTTTTAAATTTGTATTTCAATTAGTCCATTATACTAGCATTCTTGCAGATCTTTAAAATATGAAATACACCATTGGGAGGGAAATCTTAACTAAAGCTTATGCCAACTCCCAAGAGTCAACACCAGCTGCCATATTATAACAATCACAAAACTTGCTTCTTCTTTTTTTAATGAAAACAAACCCTGTCAAACATCTTCAGCTATATTACATCTGTTTTTAGGATAAGCTTGTTTGCAATTCTTTTGGCAAGTTTTTTTTTTTTGCAAGCATTTAATGCCTCAACTGACAGAAAAGTTGGAGAAGGCATCAGAGCAAGATGGTATTTATTCTTAAACCAACGTAAGTTCTGATGTCGTTAGCAGTCTATAGTTTTCATCTTCAACATTAGATTTCCACTTATTTGAGTTTCTGTTTCTTCCGTGCTTGGAATTGTTCCGTTTTATTCTTGACGGATTTGATTAGCATTGACAATGCGGGATCTATGGATCTCCTGGCAGCAGATTCCCTCTCTGCTGTATCGTCCTGTCTCCCAGTTGCCTCCGTCAAGCCCTGCTCTCTTCGGCGAGTTTTCTCCTCTAAAATCTTTTCAACTGCTTTGGTTTTCTTAAAGTTTGGATCTGAAGGATCCAAATTAAACAGATGGGAAGTATACATAGCTTGGAATCTGGCATCAGCAACGTTTACCTGGAAACAGCAATAAGGGATGCTTTAATTGCAACAAAAATGCAACAGCCTATTTTAGATAGCAGTTAACAACCAGGTTAAGCTAAATTAAAACAAAGCAGTGGATATCATTTACAGCAAGGATGGGCAACCCACTACTCTTGGCCACTGTTTGTGTGAGTACCATGTGCCCAGGAGAGACCCACACATTGCCCCCCACCCCAGCCCAGCCCAGCTATTAGTAGTGCTGGGCCAGTGACCCAATTTGGGGTTAATAGGTATGGGGAGGAGTTTTAGCCACCCACTCACTCAGCATCCCTGAAGCAACTGTGATTACTGCTTCCAAATGAGTGCAAGCGTACGCCACTATATGTCCATGTACGTGCATATACAGACCCTGACTCACTGACCAGCAGTGCATGCGGGCTGAAAAGGTTGCCCACCCTTACTTACAGACATAAAAATTTATAAAGAGTAGACTGTACCCTACAGTGTTCCAAGTAACTTGGAGCCATTTCACAGAGGTAATATCCATAATTCACCATCATTTACAAAAAGCAGTGAGCATACATAGTTTGCTGGGCGTTGCTTCCCTTATTGGTGCATTTTGGTGAAGGTTTTTCTCCCTTCAAAAAGGTTGAAGTGCCTCTAAAGTTCAGTTACTGACAGTAAGACTGTTAAACTAAAACCTGCTGGTATTTTTTTGGTTTTAAGCCCTGCCTCCTTTTGCCTTCAGCCCTCCTACTACTAGAGTGTGGACCCTGAGAGCTTATCTGAAATGGAATTCGAGGGCCCGATTTGAAAGAGGCTCTGCACCCCTGTTATAAAGGAACAATGTTGGCTGTGAGGCAATAAGCACAGCATCACCAGGTTAAAGGGATCACATGGAATAGTCATATGCATAAAACAGGGGGAGTAGAAGCACTTGCTTGCAAAGGGCTGTGTGGCTATACATGTAGACAGTCAAAACCAAGTGGGTGAGAATCAGATCTAAAGAGGAGAAAGATTTCAAGCTTGGGCACATCTTCGCCAACTCCAAACTTGCAGTTTATTCATCAAATTATATGATTACTATGGGCAGTAGTTGGGGAAAGATTCACGCAACTGCTTATATGCTATCCAGCTCTTATGCAGGTCCAGGCAACCCTGCACCTACATCGTGCAATGTGTTACATGTACCGCAAAATGCAAGGGGCAAAGGCAGAATATTCAGCTCTCCTTCACGTTATAGAGAAAGCAAAAGCTCATGGCCCAAATAAAAGTATTATTTCATTTCAGGAAGAAAGCATGATTTGGGCCTTAAGTGAACACAGTTACCCAAAGAATAGCAGATCAACCCATAAGCACAAAAAAGGATGCAAAACTTTTCCAATTTCTAGTGTAAAATACAGGGTTTGGAATTCAATTCTTCAATTGTCCCTCTTGAAAGAATGATAAAAATGTGTGTTCATGTAAATGATAATGTAGTTATTAATCTATTGCAATGAAAATGCTGGTCACTTTGAGTTACATCTCAAAAGTAGGAAGCCCATAGTGTTACCTGGAAGTCATCCGTCAGCAGTTCCTTCTTTTTCATTAATATCTTTTTCTTCTTTTTGCTCAGGTTTTGCTGTTCCACTATCTTGTCATAATTGAAATGTCTCCTTTCATCCTCTTCCTCATCCATCACCAGCAGAGCCATTTCGGCCTGTTACAATCAGAACAGACAGGATCTGTTTGCACATTTCACAGAATATGGGTTGCAGATGTTTCTGCGTCTCATCTGAAGACGGAGTTGCTAATGCACAACAGAAACAGCTATAATTGCCTATCTGTTTACAAAACATTTTTATTGGCAAGGAGGAGAGCGCCTTATAATAAAAGCAAAGGTAATTAAAAGAACCATTCTCACTTCAATAATAAGTATTCTTAGGCTGATGACTGTGATTCATTTGTTACACTTATATCTAATTCTTCCTCTGGGCAGACTAGAAGGGCTTAGATAGGGCTCCCAAGGCAGTCTCCCACCCAGAAACTGACCAGACTGTGAGCCTCAGCTTTAATGATGTACCATCATTGTGTGCTCCTCCATATATATACAAGCCATATATATGGTATAGCTGTATATATGGGAGAGAGTGGCTCAGTTCAGACAACACATTAGTCAACGCAGTGTGAGAACTCCGCTCAACGGTTGAATTTTCAGGGGGTACTTCCCACACATGTTCTAACTCAACCATTGTGACTGTGGGCTACTATGGAGTTGAGTAAAATCCATCATGATGTTTGATTGACAGTTCTTCTACCCTCTCTCCTCCCCCGGTCCTCCCAATGGTATCCACCAGCCATTGCTGCGAAAAAACAATCCCAGAGGCTCTCCTAGAGCGGCACTCCTTCCTTTCGCCGCTCTTGCCAGTGAACTCTGTAGCCAATGGGAAAGTCAACTCAACACAGTGGAAAATTCCACTGAGCCTGCCACACAATGGTTGTGCAGGAACTCTTCTCTGCACAGCATGGATATTCTGCATGGAGTGTTTTAAAAAAAACTGCACCGTTGCGTCGAGTTTTCCTGCCAGACAACACATTTCTCAATGGTGGTGTAAAAACTCCACCATGGAGTTCTAAAACCACCACTGAGAAACGTGTTGTCTGAACTGAGCCAGTCATAGAATCATAGAATCATAGAATAGCAGAGCTGGAAGGGGCCTACAAGGCCATCGAGTCCAACCCCCTGCTCAATGCAGGAATCCACCCTAAAGCATCCCCGACAGATGCTTGTCCAGCTGCCTCTTGAAGGCCTCTAGTGTGGGAGAGCTCACAACCTCCCTAGGTAACTGATTCCATTGTCGCACTGCTCTAACAGGAAGTTTTTCCTGATGTCCAGCTGGAGTCTGGCTTCCTTTAACTTGAGCCCGTTATTCCGTGTCCTGCACTCTGGGAGGATCGAGAAGAGATCCTGGCCCTCCTCTGTGTGACAACCTTTTAAGTATTTGAAGAGTGCTATCATGTCTCCCCTCAATCTTCTCTTCTCCAGTCACTGGTTCACTCACAAGCAAGGGTTGCATGAAATACATGATAGAATCATAGAATCATAGAATAGCAGAGTTGGAAGGGGCCTACAAGGCCATCGAGTCCAACCCCCTGCTCAATGCAGGAATCCACCCTAAAGCATCCCTGACAGGTGGTTGTCCAGCTGCCTCTTGAATGCCTCTAGTGTGGGAGAGCCCACAACCTCCCTAGGTAGCTGATTCCACCGTCGCACTGCTCTAACAGTCAGGAAGTTTTTCCTGATGTCCAGCTGGAATCTGGCTTCCTTTAACTTGAGCCCGTTATTCCGTGTCCTGCACTCTGGGAGGATCGAGAAGAGATCCTGGCCCTCCTCTGTGTGACAACCTTTTAAGTATTTGAAGAGTGCGATCATGTCTCCCCTCAATCTTCTCTTCTCCAGGCTAAACATGCCCAGTTCTTTCAGTTTCTCTTCATAGGGCTTTGTTTCTAGACCTCTGATCATCCTGGTTGCCCTCTTCTGAACACGCTCCAGCTTGTCTGCGTCCTTCTTGAATTGTGGAGCCCAGAACTGGACGCAATACTCTAGATGAGGCCTAACCAGGGCCGAATAGAGAGGAACCAGTACCTCACGTGATTTGGAAGCTATACTTCTATTAATGCAGCCCAAAATAACATTTGCCTTTCTTGCAGCCATATCGCACTGTTGGCTCATATTCAGCTTGTGATCTACAACAATTCCAAGATCTTTCTCGTTTGTAGTATTGCTGAGCCAAGTGTCCCCCATCTTGTAACTGTGCATTTGGTTTCTATTCCCTAAATGTAGAATTTGGCATTTATCCCTATTAAATTTCATTCTGTTGTTTTCAGCCCAGCACTCCAGCCTATCAAGATCACTTTGAAGTTTGTTTCTGTCTTCCAGGGTATTAGCTATCCCACCCAATTTTGTGTCATCTGCAAATTTGATCAGCGTTCCCTGCACCTCGTCCAAATCATTAATAAAAATGTTGAAGAGCACTGGGCCCAGGACTGAGCCCTGCGGCACCCCACTCGTTGCCTCTCCCCAGTTTGAGAAGGTTCCATTGATAAGTACTCTTTGAGTCAGATTCTGTAGCCAACTGTGGATCCACCTAATAGTTGTTCCATCTAGCCCACTTTTAGCTAGTTTGTTAATCAGAATGTCATGTGGTACTTTGTCAAAAGCTTTGCTGAAGTCAAGATATATGACATCCACAGCATTCCCACAGTCCACAAGGGAGGTTATCCTATCAAAAAATGAGATCAAATTAGTCTGACAGGATTTGTTCCTGACAAATCCATGTTGGCTTCTAGTAATCACTGCATTGATTTCAAGGTGTTTACAGATTGACTTCTTTATAATCTGCTCCAGAATTTTCCCAGGGATGGATGTCAGACTGACTGGTCTGTAGTTCCCAGGTTCCTCCTTTTTGCCCTTTTTGAAGATAGGGACAACGTTAGCCCTCCTCCAGTCGTCCGGCACCTCGCCCGTCTTCCATGATTTTGCAAAGATAATAAACAAAGGTTCTGAGAGTTCTTCCGCTAGCTCCTTCATTACTCTTGGATGCAGTTCATCGGGCCCTGGGGATTTGAACTCATTCAAGGAAATTAGGTGTTCTTTGACCATTTGTTTATCAATCTCAAACTGCAATCCTGCCCCCTCAACTTCTGCTTCACTTTTTCCAGGGGGGTCATAGACCCGCTTTTGGGAGAAGACTGAGGCAAAGTAGGAATTGAGCACTTCAGCCTTTTGTTTGTCGTCTGTTATCAATTTGCCATCCTCATTAAGCAGTTGAACCACCATTTCTTTCCTCTGTCTTTTACTACTCACGTATCTGAAGAAAGCCTTTTTATTGCTTTTAGCATCCCTCGCTAATCTCAGCTCATTCACAGCTTTAGCCTTCCTGACGCCATTTCGGCACTTCTGCGCCACTTGTCTGTACTCTTCTTTTGTAGCCTGGCCTTCCTTCCACTTCCTATATGTATCCCTTTTTGTTTTCAGTTCATCAATAAGCTTTTTGTGGAGCCACATTGGTTTCCTCTGTTGTCTTCTATCTTTTCTCCTTGTTGGAATTGTTTGTAACTGTGCCTTTAAAATTTCATTTTTTAGATACTCCCACCCATCCTGCACTCCTTTTCTTTTTAGGCTCCCTTGCCACGGGACCTTACTTATTATAGTTCTGAGTTTATTACAATCATGGTGGAGAACTCATGTGTCAGCCCATGAATACCCCCTATATCATGCGTAGTACATGTTAGGGGGAGAGTTTGACCCAAATCAGAGATCACACTCGTCAGAGGTAGGAAAGGTTAGCACAGCAGAAGCAAGGCTGAACTGCATCAAATACAATTACATGTTTCAAGCACTTGTCTAATTTTAGCGTAACTTTCTTATCAGCCAACCATCAGATTTCATCAATTCTCAGTCTTAAAAAGAAAGACCAGTTTTTTTAAGAATGTGAAAATGGCACACATCTTGGACCACATGCCCACAGTTCAAGCAGCCGTTTGCTCACAGTAGATCTAAACTTGCATATCAAAAGGATTTTCAATTGAGCTTTTGAATTCTGCATTAAAAAGGAAACAATTAACTAGCCTCTTATTATTTTCAGATCAAGGTGAGCAACGGAGTTTTGTTTTACAAAAAGCATGAAGTTACTGCCACTGCTGTAAAATGGTAGTAACAGGCAGGAGAGATAAAATACAAGTCATATTTAAAATGTATAAATATAAATACACTTCCAGAATATATGCAACACACAAAAGCCACAATCCTGAACACAGCTGACAGTGTGTCAATCCCATTGAAGGGTTATTCACAGTTTCGGCAAACTGAGCATATTTTGGGCAAGGGACTAAATAGCCATTGCCTCAATGTGGTAAACAGGTCTACATCATGATGCCTGAACACCCAAGGCATACAATATTTACTACTGCCACCACCACCCTACCCAAATTCCAGTAAGAACTGAGTACAGATGGACCTCGTGCACTTGGAGATGTACATCGTCTGCTACATTTTTGTCAAACATGTGGACATGGAGTGAAGATAGAGGCAGGAAGGGAAAGTGAGCCGTCTCTCGCTCGTTCTGCATTCATTTTACACAGTTGCCAAAGATGTGAACGCATCTTGAAATAAGCAAAACTTGAATGAGCAGAACTGCATGTGGTCATGCTGACCACCTATTCCTTTGGATAAAATACATTTTGCAAAAGTGCCAAGAAAGTTGGGTGAGGCTCCCAGTCATTTTCCGTACTCAGGTCATTTTTAGTACTAAAGTCAGGGTCAGAGTTTATCAAAACAAGTCTAAACAAAATCTCAAAGGTCAACCAAATGTGTGTTCTGCCTAGAAATGAAGTCAAGAAAGCATTTTATATTGGATAGAGTTCTGACTGGTATTTAACTGGGAATTTAAACATGTGGAAACAGCTAGAAAGCGATTGCATGCAGCAGGCATAATATTTAAAAGCTGTCATGTCTCTGCAATCGTCCCAAACATATGCAGCATCTCCACATCAGCAAGACACCATGTGGCGTGTCATTATGGGGAAGCTTTTTCCGGTGGCCTCTACATGGAGGCTGTTGTGGATCAACCGATTCAGACTCTTTGGCGGAATCCTTGGAACATGTTGCAAGCAGTGACATTTCAGAGCCGTGAAGGAGGGAGGTAGAGGAGCTTTCTCAAAAGGTTGTCCAGATGTAGCCCCAACTCTTTCTTGTCAACTAAACTTGCCCATGTTGCGTGCTACAAGGGTGCTGTGACACAGAGTGGGGCCACCCTAGGATCAACTTACTGAGGCCTCCGCCGATGAACTGTTTATCATTCTCTCTCCTGGTGCCATGCCACTTCTGAATACTAAGATGGTGAGTGGGGGTAGGAATAAAGCTTTTGAGGGATGTTGTGGAAAATTCCAGATCCCTTAAGACTGTCAACTAAAAACTGTGCCGTTCACATGCATGAGTATGTTGAGAAAATACTGCAGAGAGCAAACTATGACCCTAGTACTACCAGGGAGTTTTCTAACGAGGTAAGATCTGTTTCGTGATTGGAGAAGGGGGTTAGATTTGCATAAACTAATCTGACAAACGAGGCCCGCTCTGCCAGTTGCACAGACCTTTATGGAGAAACCAGTGTTAGCCATGCCATGTGCTGATAAAATACCCTGTGCTTCCCCCACCCACCCACCTCCCCCAAGACTTGCACATTAAAGCCTAGGCCTTAGTACAAAAACTGGTTTGTGGCTTTGCATCTTCTCTAGACCCTCCACCATACGGGCAGATTCGTCAAGATGGCAGAAGATAGCAGAGCTACGTATCTTCTCTTATGATGTGCCACTCAGCCTGCTCTCCTCCTCTTTGCTTTCCTTCCTCTTTTGATTGGGGAAAGTAGGCAGCACAGCAGGGATCTGGTTAGAAATCTATACAACTAAGCATTTCGGCATCAGGTTAAGACATGGCTTTTTAACAAAGACTTTGATGGCTAAATCCACCAGCCTGCGCACTGCCTTGTTTTAATTGGATTCTACTGTTTTAAAAGTTCGTCCTGCTTTTAACGTATTCATGGTTTAATTTGTTTTAGAATTGTATATTTATTGTTCTATTTTACATGTATGATTTTATCTGTATGCCACCCTGAGATCCTTGTGATATAGGGTGGGATATAAATGTTTTAATAAAGAAATAAAAGTATATCCTACTGCTATCCTTCAGAGCAGCTAGCTCCTAGCATTATTGCTCACCATTTCATCCCCCACTTCCATCTCCTTGCTAACAAGCCTTACATAAATACAATGGCTGGTTATGCTTACTTGAAAACAATTGCATTTATTTATTTTACTTTCTTCTTTAAAAAAACAACACCCTCCTTTCTGTGAATGAGAATGAACACAATTGTTTTAAAAATGAAACACTGAAGTGAGTGATTTGTCAGGGAGCAAAAACCATTTAGCACGGCCGAGGCCCACACATGTGCCGATCTTGTCAGTGCCTCGATGGGGGACTACCAGCAACTCCCACATATGCCACTATTGAGCTTTATAAAGGAAGACCAAGATGTAAGCCTCATTAAAAAAAAAGGTGAATAATAAAAGAAAGGAACAGTTTAAAAATGGTCAGTTAACCACTAAAAAGGTTGCCAATCTCACGTTTTATGAACGACCTCTCTACTATTTGCAGATATGAAACTTTAACATTAAGTCTTCATGTTTAAGGTAAGCGTACCAAACCCCTTATACACAGAATGCCGGCCCTATTCACCCCAGACAAATATTAGAATCATAGAATAGTAGAGTTGGAAGGGGCCTATAAGGCCATCGAGTCCAACCCCCTGCTCCATGCAGGAATCTACCTTAAAGCATCCCTGACAATTGACTGTCCAGCTGCTTCTTGAAGGCCTCTAGTGTGGGAAAGCCCACAACCTCCCTAGGTAACTGGTTCCATTGTCCATACAGAAAATTCCACTAATAAAGAGGCATGCATGGAATGGATAAGCATGTCCCACTGAAATCAACAGAATTTAGTTACATCTGTCACCTAAGAATGAAGTGTAGGATTGGGCTGCATGACATAAGATGGAGGCTGCTTCCAGATGGATATCTCCAATCAAAACACATTGTTCAGTGGGGTTAAAACCAATCAAACAGAGCAGAATTTACTTTTGACTAAACACGCATGTTGTTGTTGTTGTTTATTTGTAAAGTTGCTTCCGACTCTTCGTGACTTCATGGACCAGCCCATGCCAGAGCTTTCTGTTGGCCGTCGCCACCCTTAGCTCCCCCAAGGTAGAGTCTGTCACCTCCAGAATATCATCCATCCATCTTGCCCTTGGTCGGCCCCTCTTCCATTTGCATACCATTTTGCATACCACTGGTCTATTAGTCACAACTAAGAATTAATTATTAAACAAACCCATTTGCAGGATGACACTGCTAGGCCTAATCTTAATTATATTTGAGCGTATTCTCTTCTACCTTATGTTTCTCTGCATCACCTTCCTTTTCTTGGATGTTTTCTTCATTCTTGTTCTTCTTATTCAAACCTGTTCATAAACATATATAAGTCGTTATCAAAATATGCAGGACTAACGATCTCAGGAACACTACAAAGAAGTGTGCTCTCTCTCCATCAACACATCTTCTGAAATGCCAGCTGCAAAATGACCGTGAAACATATTTGAGGAAAATCAGCCATGAATCAAAACGATGATCTTCATAGAAAATTATTTAGCCAGAGTCTATTTCAGTTTTAAGCAAGTAGTGAGAGGTATGAAAGGAATCCAACAACTGTGGCTCAGTTCTTTCCCCAGGAAAAGTGCTATATAACGTATTAATTATCATGCCACCCACAGCTATTTCTAAATCAGTGGGACTTGAAGTTGCTGTCATGCAATAAGCTTGGGGTGTTGTTTTGCTCCCCTCTACCAACAACAGTCCCCTGCTCCTGCCCCCTGGAGTGGCACCTCATTGAGATGTTGCTATCCAAACAGAGTATCATCTGCCCCTCTGCGTTCCAATGTAAACATGGAGGGACATTTGGAGTAGTGGAGGATCCTGGCCATTCAAGTAACTAGATTTTTTTTTAAAAAAAATTTTAGACTACTCCGAAATACAGTGGAATTCTGTTCTCATCTCAAATCAATACCTCGTCTAAGGTAAACGGATAGCCCTAGATAACATATTGAACAAGAACCATTGTTTAAGAAACGAGTAAATAAACCCATACTTTTAAAGTTATTTGAAATGGGCTAAGATTTTACTAGTAGTATTTTGACCAAAACTGATCATTTTTAATATGTAGCGTAGACATAAATTTAAGAGAGCATGCTAACCTCAGTATCCTTAGCTAACAAGGCAGAGTCAAGGAAACAATATAAATAAATAAGGGAAGAGATCCCTGTATTTGCTGTGATAGAATTTCCATTCATAAATATTTCAACGAGATGCAGCAATCAAGAGGGGGAAACAGAAAAAAAAATGTTGCAGAAAAATAACTACAGACGAATACCACCACTGACAGTGAGAAACTAGGAAGGAAAAGTGATAAAAGTCAAATACAAAAGTAATTGGAAAGAAAAAGAAGGAAGGCACAGGACCAGCTCAGGAATTTTCCTACTGTGGCACACAAAAATGAAAAGGAATTGAATAATGCACTAAAACGTATTGTACACTGTCGCACCACAAAGCCAGCCACAGAATAATGGAAGTACAAAATCTTGGAACCCTGATATTTAAAGACTGTCAAACCAGAAACAGATACAAGCCCATCCTCCTGTACTGAACACACATACCACGTAGGTCTCCACTGAGCCATAATGGCTTAGGTCCTGAGAACCACTAGTGGAATGAAGTGGGTGGAAGACGACTTTTCTGCCCCTCCTCCACTCAGTAACCTCACAAAAAGGCCTCTGCGAGGCCATGAAGTACAGCCAAAATATTTTAAACAAATAAAATAAATACACGCAGCAAATGGGCACTTTTTATTTCTAAAATCCAGATCCAAATGGTACACTCATATATAGCTTCCCAAAAGGTGCAAGTTAAGATAAAGGCAATTGTTATCTTCGGCCAGGGTGGGGGGAATCTTTTTGATGAAATTATTTTGCGCACTGGAGACACTCTGGAGAATATACCAAACCATAATCCAGGAAGTATATGAAACAGGCACCTCTCTAAAATCATGTGCAGTATCCATTATGTAAAAGCTGCTTTGTTTGGCAAGCAGACAGAACTCATTCTAACCAAATAGCTCCAACAAACTTGTTTTTCTATGAAAGCAGTATAAAAATCACCTTACGGCATGAGACGTTTTGGAGCAACCAAACCGCAATGTTATTTGCGTTACCAGGAATCAAACAAGAACAACAAATTCATCATCTTATAAAAACTGTTCAGGTACGATAAAAAGCAGAATACATTAAGTGTACATAACAGTTCCAATACTCATTTCCCTCTAGTTTTGTATGAACTGAGTTTTATAGGCCTATCAGGCCCAATTAATCTCAATTTGTTTCCCATCATCATCAGCCAATAGGAAATATTCATTCTATCTTCTGCTAAAAAAATAAATTTACTACTGAAAAGTTAATAATCTAGCTTGCAACAGTCAATGAATTTTTTTACATCAGTGCCTTGGTGCATGACTTAACTGTACCAATTTTATCATATTTTTGTTATCTTTTCAGCGCCAGGTCAAGACTTTTCTCTTCTCCCAGGCATTTTTAACAGCATTTTAACAGCATTTAACAACGTTAAGTTTGTTTTTAATGGACCCCACAATTGTTGTTTTTAAATGGATACTGTTGTTTTTATACTGTTTTTATGTGTGTGTGTGTTTTTTTAAAAAAAATTGTATACTTTTAATGTTTACTATTTTTAAATGTTGTAAACCGCCCAGAGAGCTTCGGCTGTGGGGCGGTATATAAATGTAATTAAATAAATAAATAAATAAATATTTTGCTTCCAAACTATTACTTTTCAAACCGTAAAATATGCCTAAACATTAAATGAAATCTTTCAAACACTGTTAGAAAGAAATTCAAAATGTACTGTTTGGCTTGAATTTGTAGCTGCAGGTAGACACCTCCTAGTGACAATGCCCAATGTGGTAAAAGCCAATGGGTTTAGGTTTGGGGCAACATCGAACACTTCTTTTGCATTAGCGGGAATGACTGCTAGAGGGAGCCCCGAAACGAGTAGAAATTACAGTTTCTAGAAGGAGGTACGTTGGCCCTGAAGACCTGCCTCCTTCCAGAAGCTAGAGTTTCCACTAAATTTGGGTTGACCCCAGAATCGCTAAATCGCTGTTGCCTAGTGCTTGGAGGCGACCTTCACAACCAAATTGGCCAGGCGCAGGAGAAGCACCCTACTGGATATTATTCATTCGTTTGCAAGCTGAGCTGAAGACCATATACATCCCCATCATCTCCCTTTTAAAAATCAGTAACATGCCCCTCCGGAACGGCAAATGAAAACTGCTCAACATTCCTGCTCCTATTCTGGAAACATTCATCCCCAAACAATTTACAGGGCATCCACTCCAACAGGCTATGTTACAGGGGATGCAACTTCTTGTACCTTTTTTTTTGCACCTATTCTACTGAAGGCCAAGAAAGAGATGGGCTCTCTAATTTTGCTTCCCTATTTTCTAGTTTCTTTAGCTATGTTCAGATCAGAAATTTCATTAAGGTTTATAGCAGGGCTGCATTACCACAGGGGTAATCTGTCCCCGGGGGCCGGGGGGGGGGGGGGCGGGGATGATAACATGAGGGGCAGGGCCAAAAGTGGGCAGGCCACGTCTACCCCGTCTTTCTGCGATCCTCTTCCTCCAGTTATTTCTCCTCTATCTGCCTCTACAGATCACAGAGACAAAGAGAATAGCATCTGCATCCCAAGTGAAGATGAAAGCTCCCCTCTGATAGTCTGACTGGAAATGCAGTTTCAAGTCTGTACCACTGAGTATATCACACAAGAGAGGATCCTGTATACACACTTATCAAAAATCCAACAATGAAATCATTGTAAGATTGGATTTGATATAAACCCTCACTATTTTTCTCAGCTTTAAATCAGCACACATGCCATCAGTGAAGGAACAAACACTAATTTTAGAATAGCACATTAAAAAAAACGAATGAATTAAGAATTGCTTTGCTGGATCAGTTCAAAACCTTCATCTATTTCAGCACTCCTTCTCCAGCTGTGGCTGGCCAGGGGCCAACAGGAAACTCATAGGCATTACGAAGACAGCCATCCCGTTTTTGTCCATAGCCTTTGAAAATCAGCGATAAATTACCTCTAAATTCTGAGAATCTATTTTTATTAATCACAGTTATTAACCGTTTACAGACCTATCCTCCCTGAGTAAGTCTGATCTTTTTAAAAAGTCAGCTATACTCACGGCCATTACAACATCCTACAGAACCGAATTCCATAAGATCCATTACACAACTTCATAAAATGCATCTTGCTGGCATTTTCATTGCTAATACTGACTTCCAGTGAACGGAGACTCATTTCTTTCTATTTCATTTCTATGGTGTATTCAAGCCATGTCTCCCCTTTCCCCAATTCTCTTTCCCAAACTAAAAGGCTCCAACAAGCATTTCCTTATAAATAACAGATGTTCCATTCATTGATCATTTTAATTGCTCTTTTCTGTACCTTCTCCAGCTTTACAATATCATTTCAGTGACAGAGTGACCAAAACTGCATCTTACAAACTGGAATTATTGTTTACATTTCTTTCCTAACAATTCTCTCTCTGCCGCAGCACAACAAGACAACATTCACTTTGTATAATGACCCCAGATTTCTCTCCTGTATGGTTACAATCCGTTTACGTCTTCATAAACAAAGCTGGTTATTTGTCCCAAATATGGATCACTGTACACTTATATTGAATCCCATTTTTTGTTCTGTTCTTTAGACCATAACTGCCTTTTGGAACTTATTCACATTCTGCTTCAGATTTTACTGTCTCAGTTTATTCTCTATACCCAGCAAATTCCTTCTCCCCACTCCCAGCAATTCCAGATCGGTAAAGCAGCAGTTTCTGCAGCTGAAACTCTCCCCACGGCCTGAGTTCGATCCCAGCGGAAGCTGGTTTCAGGCAGCCAGCTCGGGTCGACCCAGCCTTCCATCCTCCTGAGGTCGGTAAAATGAGTACCCAGTTAGCTGGGGGAAAGGTAATAATGGTCGGGGAAGGCAACGGCAAACCACCCCGCTATAAGGCCTGCCAAGAAAACGTCAGCGAAAGCTGGCGTCCCTCCAACAGAGTCAGTAATGACTCAGTGCTTGCACGAGAGGTTCCTTTCCTTCCTGTGTACATCAACAAGTGCCAGTCCCAATACACATATTGGTGGGGCCCCACAATGTATTACCTGCATTGCAAGACTGCCTTTATTCCTATCCTCCACCTCCTGCCTTTAAACAAGTAACTAGTCGTTAAAAGGGCCCGTCTTCATAATGGTTGCAAAGTTTCCATACGGGCCTTTGTCACAAGGTTCTTTGAAAAATCTAAGTACATGAATCTACCGCATCACTCATAACTATAAGGGACAGCAAAAAAAAAAGACATCTCACCTGTTTTCCCAAGTTCCTCAGCAAAGTATGGGTCATTCAAATCAACATCAGATGGGCATTCATCCCCAGACAGTATTTCCTCAGCAGCATCCTGAAACAAAACACATTGCATTTCCATTACTAAACACTAGTAATGTGTTAGTAATAGAAATAAATATCACAAAGCTGCCAAATATAAGTTCCAAGTAGTAACCTCAGGCTACAGACTTGTAGCACAGGAAGAAAGTGATTTAAAACAACTGCTTTCACTGAAATCAACAAAGCTATAGGAAGCATCAACATGGGCTTCAAGAACAATTCCACGTGCAAGTATGAATGCGCACATGAATCTCAACACTTTGTCAACCTTTGGATGACTGATACCAGTGAGATATCTCCAGGCTCTCCCTATGAATATGAAGGAATACACTTCTGAAGCAAATGGTTTCTTACAGCAAAACCCAACCTGGCATCTTCCAGACCATTTGAACTACTGCCAGTGGTACAGGAGGAGAGATAGAGGCATTTTTTTTTTTGCCTCTGTCCTTTGTTTTTGTTTTACTTTTGCCTCTAGGCAGCGCTCTGAGCCAATGTAGAGAAGCCACAGGGGTGGGGTAGGGGCTGAAGAAGCCATAGGATTTTGCAAATACTAGCTTCTCCCCTCTCATCCCCACCAACCAAAACATCCCCTTTTTCACCTTTAAAAGGTTATCTGAGGTCATCTTTACAACCTTGGAAACCAGACACCACAGTTCTTCCCACAGCTGCTGCAAAGGGGTGGAGGAGGGGAAGGAGCAGATCTTTTAAGACCCCTTCCTGAAGTCGTAGCCAACATTCCTGGTCTGAGCAGGAGAAAAGCCACTAGATGGGCAGAGTGAAGGGGGAAAATATGCCTCACGCCAAGAACTTCATCAACAGTAGCTGCCCCGGAAAAAATAAATATGGTAGAAGCTTTCTTGAAGAGCAACTGGAGATGTATATTCTTTGAATTATGTTTGGGATAATCATGTATGGAGGAGTGAAACACTGCAGTACAGCACCTATACTAGCCTTCCCCATGCTGTGACCTCCAGATGCTTTGGACGTAAACTCCAATCAACACTAGCCAGCATGGCCAATGGTTAGGCATGTTGAGAGTGGGCCAAAACATCTGAAGGGCACCAGGTTGGGGAAGGCTGGGCTATTGCATCAAGTCTGGGAAACTCACGTTGAAATCCACACTTTGCCTTGAAGCTCACTGAGCAGCCTGAACTACTTCTCAGGATTGCTTTGAGGATAAAATGACACAGCCCCATCTATGAGGCCCTGAGCTTCCTTGGAAGAAGGACAGGTTATAAGTAGGATAAAGCAAATTATTCATTATAATTTAGGATGTAATCTAAGGAACAATTAAAATAGGAGCACGTCCATAATCAAAGAATACGTAATGTAGACGTGAAACTTGAGGGTCGTAACCATGTGAAAGTGATGCTGATCGAATAAACAGAATAGCCTAATAAGAATGATCCATTTGGTTTGCTGGATCAACATTTCCAAAATAACGTGTACTTTGAAGCTCAGTTGTCTGTTCTACAAAGTCCCTTGGCTGGCACATTCTGAAATAACGAACATCCATATGGAGTCAACGCATGCTCAGAGTAGCCTTAAAATAATAATAAAAAAGTGTCTGGCATCTCTATTGTTGACTTTGCAGAAATAATGAAGAAAGTCAATCATGGAGACACTGTCATCAGTTTTCCAAAAGAATCCCAAAGTATGTATTTCTTTGAAGACTTTCCCAATTTTTTTTTTTTTTTATAAAGATAGGCTTCTAAAATACTTCAGGCAAAATTTGCTCACTACTAAAGACTTTAGACAAAGCTGTCATTCTCATCCAAGGCTTGGCAACTCAACCACGATGATTTTTAAGCAACAAGAATGACCCTTCCCTTTAGCAATGCAGAACATATCAAGGACACAGGATCAAAGGAGGATTTTCTGGATAGGCCAATACATTTATTTTTCCTTTAATCACCACTTGTTTTTCATTCATGTGGCTGCCAAAGGCAGATGAAAAGTACTCAGGCCTGTTATGACTTAATGCTACCTTGTGATCAGTCATTTGCCTACCGTCATGCTTTCTGTGAATGTACTTTAAAAATAAGATATCCAAGAGGAAAAGGTTTTCCAACTATGTTTCAATGAACTCAGCTCCTCAAGTGAGAAGATCAGTAATGAGGGAAAATATTCCACATCAGCCTGCCTGTAGTCTAAGGTCATTGTTGGAGGCTCTTCTCCGAGCACTCCCACTAGCGGAGGTGTTGTGAGTGGCGAACAGGAAAAAGAGTCTTCTTAGTGGTGGCACCCTGTTTGCCCAATGCTCTTCTCAGAGAGGTCTCTGCTCTTCTCAGAGAGGTCCACTCACATTGTTGTTCTTTCTGCTGTTTCTTCTTGTTATTACTTTATAATGTTATTTTTAACGTAGAACGCTGTACGCCATCCTAAACATTCCCCCCACCCAAAACGCAGGATATAAATTTGTTAGTAACAGATGAATAAAACTCCCTGAAAGACAGCTTACACCCACTCCTACTGCTCTTCCCTGCATGAAGTGAATGGAAAAGTTCCAGGCTTATTTGCAAGTCACAGGTGTTCTGTACTACATATGCAGGGGGTTCCATGGCAGATAAGTCAACATTAAAAAGGGGTCTCTGAAGATATCACAATGCGAAAACTGATTGACTAAAGCAAATACTACCTTCTGTTTCTTCTTCAGTTTCCTCTTCTCTTTCTTCTTTTCTAGAAATTGTTCCCACGGAGTCAGTTTATCCTTCCCTTCTAACTTGTTCCTTACCATTTCTTCAGCACTTTCTTTAAGTCCTGTAGCCAACCAGAAAACACATGTAGCCAAGTTAGCTCTTAAACCAAGACCTGTATTTAAACATCTGAAGGGGGAGAAACGTTGGACCCATGTGAAGCAACAGCGCCAGAAACGGTTCAGAAAATACCACTGGTGAGGAATTAGACAGGCATTCATCTCAAGGCTAGTCCCAGCAGCTTGTATTTGGGAAACAACCAGGAAGTTTCAGCTGGCATAGAAGATGGCAGTCTCTCTCCGATTTGGTTACCAAAAACACACGAGAGCTCCAGCGTCTGCACTGACTCTCCCGCCCTTCAAACTTCCAGGAAAAATTTAAGGAGCTGCTCTTGATTGTTAACAGGACTATAGTATTATGCTAAAATGTGTGCATTAGTCAGCCTCTTGGTACATTTCTAGTCCTTATGACTCCAAAGAAAGTCTTGAAATGAGTTGGAAATAGCTGGAGAAATATCAGAACAAGAGACTTAATGTTGCTGCATGTGCATATAGATTTAAAATCCCTATTTAAATTTATCCACGCAACTTATATTTGTATACGTTAAAAAAAAAAGTTTACTGGTTCCTTTGAAAACACGCAATGTTTTATTTATTTTTTGTTTCACCTTTGCAGTTACTTTGGATACAAAAGGGCATTTTATAAATTAGAAACAGAAGACTATAGGTATGACAGGAGATTCAAGGCTTTAACAGTAATTTGATTATTTTACAAAGGAAAGAAACTACGGAAATGTGTTCCAATAAATCTCTCTAAAGTGGTTACTGCTAAAATAAAAGTGTAAATTAGTCAAATTATCTTTTTTATTGCTGATTTATCAATTTATCGCTTATAATAGCAGCTATAAGAATTGAAAGGGTCACTATTCCCTACCCTGTATACTCCCACAGGGAGTTGAAATCATCAGACCATTAACTTAAGATTTTTGTCTCCTTGGTGCCCTTTTGTCATGTTCCTGCGCTAGGAGAAATAATTTAACTTAGCATTTCCAGACCTGTCAACAGTTGGAAAGAACAGGATATCACGTTAAATGCTTGGTTGAAAGAAACATCCTCTTTTTCCACAGCAAATAACAACTTCATAAGGCCAAACAGGAAAAAAAGATATGCCACAGAATAGCACGCTACCGGATCCAAGCCCACCCCAATCACTAAAAGCTGGAAAGGAGCATGAAGGGATTTCATTTAAAAGATAGAAAGCTGCCTATTAGGAAGTCTGGGGTTTTCTTGCCCAGCTATCTGCAGCAGCCCCTTGCATCCCTGAAAATTTGCTCCTAAGGGCCTCCAAAATAGTATGCAATGGCCCCATTCAGAAGACACCTTAAACATTTATTACATTTATATCCCGCCTGATTTATTTATTTATTTATTTAGAATATTTATTTTATTTTATTTTTTATTTATTACATTTTTATACCACCCAATAGCCGAAGCTATTGGGCTCTTCAATAGCTGAATATTTATATACCGCTCCCCATTGAAAAAATTCGGAGCGGTGTACAAGGTAAAACGAAAATAAAAACAGAATAAAACAGTTAAAACAAAATTTAAAAAGAAGCAAAAATCAGAAATCCAAGGCTGCATGTTAAAGAAAGGCTTCTTGGAATAAAGATGTTTTCAGGAGGCGCCGAAAGGAGTACAAGGTCGGAGCCTGCCTGACCTCCAGAGGCAGGGAATTCCACAGGAGGGGCGCCACCACGCTGAAGGCTCTTCCCCTGGTGGATTCCAAACGGAGGATGGATCTATGTGGAACCACCAGGAGCAGGCCCTCGGATGACCTCAGTGACCGGGCAGGTTGGTAAGGGAGAAGGCGCTCTCTCAGGTATCCTGGTCCCAAGTTGTTTAGGGCTTCATACACAAGTACAAGAACCTTAAACCTGGCCCTGTAGTGAATAGGCAGCCAGTGCAGTTCCCTCAGCAGAGGAGTTATGTGCTGGAAAGGGGCAGCTCCAGACAACAGCCGAGCTGCAGCATTCTGCACTAGCTCCAGCTTCCGGAGCAGCCCCAAGGGCAGCCCCACATAAAGCGTGTTGCAGTAATCCAATCTTGAGGTTACCAATGCCTGTACCACCGTGGTCAAGCTATCCCTGTCCAGCAGAGGCCGTAGTTGGCGAACCAACCAAAGATGGTAAAAGGCACTCCGAGCCGTGGCGGCTACTTGAGCTTCCAACAACAGAAATGGGTCTAAGAGTACCCCCAAACTACGAACCTGTTCTTTCAGAGGCAGAGCAACCCCATCCAGAACAGGCAATGAGCCTGTCTCCCGGACTCGGGAACCACTCACCCACAGGGCTTCCGTCTTGCCAGGATTCAGTCTCAGTTTATTGGCCCTCATCCAGCCCATTACTGAGTCTAGGCACTGGTCCAGGACCTGCACAGCCTCACCTGATTCAGTTGTCACAGGGAGATAGAGCTGCGTGTCATCAGCGTATTGATGGCATTTAGCTCCAAATCCCCTAATGACCGCTCCCAACGGCTTCATATAGATGTTAAATAACATTGGGGACAAGATGGTGGCCTGCGGCACTCCATAGCTCAATTGCCAGGAGGCCGAGGACTGGTCACCCAATGCTACTCTCTGAAAACGACCCCGTAGGTAGGACCGGAACCACTGTAAAACAGTGCCCCGATGCCCATCCCACAGAGTCGATCCAGGAGGATACCATGGTCAATGGTATCAAAAGCCGCCGAGAGATCGAGCAGGATTAACAGGGTTGCATTCCCCCTGTCCCTCTCTCGATAAAGGTCATCCATCAGGGCGACCAAGGCTGATTCAGTCCCGTAACCAGATCGGAATCCAGACTGGAATGGATCTAGATAATCAGTATCCTCCAAGAGTGCCTGCAGTTGCTCCGCCACAACCCTCTCAAGTACCTTCAAAAAGTACTGTTTTCCTCCAAGGAACCCAAGGCGGCATACATAATCCTCCTCCTCCTCTCTATTTTATCTTCACAACAACAACCCTGTGAGGTAGGTTGGTCTGAGAGTCTGTGATTGGCCCAAAGTCACCCAGCGTGCTTCATGGCTAAGTGGGGATTACAACCTGCATCTCCCGACTCCCAGTCCAACACACTAGCCACTACGCCACACTGGTCCCTTTCAGAAGACACAAAAAGAAGGCCATTTACTTTATTCACCATGGTTTAAGCCATGGTTTAAGGTGTCTTCTGAACACAGCCTGGCTTTCTGGCTGAACCACTATGGTTAAAGCCATGATTTAAGGTGTCTTCTGCACGGGGCCAATTTGGCAGGAGAACTGCAGCTGAGGCAGAGCAAGGGTATCTTTAGATCCAAACCTTAACATGCACTTTTATTTTTACACATATCCTCAATTCTGACATAATGGTTTAGTGCTAGGAAAACAAGCCTTCTGCTCATGAGCTCCTTCCTCTCCTCATAGGTTCCAGTTCAGAGACCCGGTTCACACATGATTAACCCACGACTTGCCATGCTTAAGCAGGAGCCCACTGCTTTCTGTGCACCTGCCATTGCACTTTTAATCAACAGCCTACAAACCCTGGAGTGCCAGGTTGTTTAGGGACTAAACAATTGAGAAAAACAAGGGAAAAACAGTACCACCAGGATCTGTGTGAGTGAGAGACTAAAAGCTCTGGTGCTTGCAAAATCAATTGTTTATTGTAATCCAAAGATAAACCAATAAATCTTCTTAGTATAAAACTTGCCACAAAGGTTATAAAGTGCTCAACGTTTCGGGTTCACAAACCCTTCGTCAGGAGCTATAAAACATTAAAATGATGTATGCATGAAGTTTTATCACATTAAAATACATTGAAACTATTCAAAATATCAAGTTCAAAGGAACAACACTCGTGATTCAGTGTTTTGGTTTCATCACTCTATTACTCTACAAACCACCTTACTCACATTCCTTTGAACTTGATATTTTGAATTGTTTCAATGTATTTTAATGTGCTAAAACTTCATGCATACATCATTTTAATGTTTTATAGCTCCTGACGAAGGGTTTGTGAACCCAAAACGTTGAGCACTTTATAACCTTTGTGGCAAGTTTTATACCAAGAAGATTTATTGGTTTATCTTTGGATTACAATAAACAATTGATTTTGCAAGCACCAGAGCTTTTAGTTTCTCACTCACATAGGGACTAAACAAACCAGAGGTTAACCCATGGCTTGTTGGTGGGTTAACCACTGGGTTCTTAGCCGCTAAAGAACCTAGCACTCTGGTTTTACACATCACAATCAACAACTTAGGACCTGCATGATAGTAGGTTTTTGATTAAAAGTGGAAGTGGCAGGTCTGTGGGAGGTAGCACTCTTGCTCACCCCATTAATTTGTGGATTAAATAACCTATGAATTTACATGCGAACAGGATCAATGAGCTATTTCCACTTTTAGCAGAAACTCTAGTTTGCCATTACATATGAATTGGCAAAGAATGGTTTGCAATGGCATGTGCATGCAGACACACAGCTTCTTGTTGTTCCCTGCCTAGATCCAAAGGGAGAGGCGGATAATAAATAAATTTATTATTATTATTTCCTAGAAGGGCAGATTTGCATTTCTAAGGCTTAGCATAACACCAAATACATTTAAAAAACTTTAACGGGATTCAAAGTAAACATTGACCTGTGAAACGTGGAAATGCACACACAAACCGCTGCATGACAAGTTATGTTGTACACATGAGGGGACATAGCTCAGTGGGATGGACCACATACTTTGAATGCAGAAGATACCAGGTTCAATCCCTGGTAGGGTGTGGAGAAGATTCCTGCCTGAAACCCTGGAAAGCTGCTGCTGCCAGCCAGAGTTGGCAATACTGGGCTAGATGGACCAAGGATCTGAATCAGTATAAATCCGCTTCCTATGTTCCTATCTGCAACGGTTTGCACAACAAGTTGTCCAAGAGTTATGCGCAACCGGTTGCATAACTTTAGATAAATTCTCCTCTTATGCATAGTTTGGAGCCCACTGATCCTATTCCGGATCAAACGGCTGCCTCTGTCGTATCTCTTTAAACATATTTATACTTAACGAACTTGGTAGGAGTAAGAAGTCCTCTGAGGCCATGTAATAAAATATCATTACACATTACAATTTCTGGTAACAGGAAAAAAAGATGGGGAGGGGTTTAAAACAGTGAAAAAAACTATTTTCATCCGTCTGCACACTTTTCAGCAGGCAGCGCAGTATGACAAGATGGTTCCAACGTAACTGCAATAAGTAGGAAAGACAACCACCTTTGCTACAAGCAAAATAATTGCATCAGGAACAGTAGACTACAAAACTAAATATATTTTTGAGATATTCTATACTCATAGCTGACTTGCAGTGTTCTCTTAAAGAGGTAATGTTAGGTGTTGAAGCATATCATTCCACAGTAGAGGGAACCCTAAAAAACTGAAGGAGTTTTCCAGATTTCTTATTCAGCTGCCTAGAAAATGAAATCAACTGCTCCATCTGGAAAAGTAGGACTTGGACATAACACAGCTTCTTCATGAAGCCAGAAAGGGATTGAACTTCCGCCACAGATTAGATTGTCTTAGAAATTGCTGCCCAAACCATTTCCCAAGAATGAAAGTGATTGTCTAAGCAGTCAGAATATAAAAAGTTTAAGACATAAAAGGAACTGTTTAGAGCAGACAGGGCATGTGGTTAGAAGGTGGAGAATGCAGTTGATGCCTCTATTCAAAGGTTATAGAAAAACATCACAAAACTTTATTATTCAGTTATCAGGAAATGCAAATAATGCAAGATCAGCAGAACTACTGCAAATAATGAACAACTAATATATATTTTTTCTGGCATGAGTATAATTCAGCTTATTTCTTCAGAACTGAGAATTTTTCTTCTACTCAGGAAGAGAACAACACTGGCCATGTTGTTGTTGTTGTTTTTTAATCATTTTGGAGATTCCCTGCAAACAGAAATACTGTACTAAAGGGCAAGATATGAATCTCTTGAGAAATAAATAAAAATAGGACAGACATGGGGCACAGAGCAGAAAAGTGGAGAACAAACAGGCACTATTCATTTTTTCTTTCTTCATTTTTTCTTTCTTTCTTTCTCCTGCTCCCATAGACACACACACAGTACTTTGCCATATGAGGCTGGTCACGGAAGTCCTCATAATAAGGCATTATCACGTCACATAGAGGCAGCCCTCATACAGAAGCTGCTCTCAACGACTCCAACATAGTGACTGCTTCTACACGACAAGACATTTTTGTGTGGCGGCTTGCCGTGAGATGGGAAAGGGGATTTTATTTGCACCATTGCCCATTTTGTTGGGAGGTTTGCTCTGGCACAGATCCCGTATCTATTTATTTATTTATTACATTTATATACCACCCCATAGCTGAAGCTCTCTGGGCGGTTTACAAAAGTTAAAAACAGTAAACATTAAAAAAGTATACAAAATTTTAAACCATCAAAAACATAAGAGCAACAGTATAAAAACAACAGTTCTGGGGTCCATTAAAAACAAACTTAGCATTGTTAAATGCTGTTAGATGCCTGGGAGAAGAGAAAAGTCTTGACCTGACGCCTGAAAGATAACAATATTGGCGCCAGGCAAGCCTCATCAGGGAGATCATTCCACAGTCGGGGGGCCACCACCGAAAAGGCCCTCTCCTTTGTTGCCATCCTCCGAGCTTCCCTCGGAGTAGGCACTTGGAAGAGGACCTTAGATGTTGAGCGCAGTGTATGGGTAGGTTCATGTTGGGAGAGGCGTTCCATCAGGTATTGTGGTCCCAAGCCGTGTAGGACTTTATAGGTTAAAACCAGCACCTTGAATTGGGCTCGGAAACATATAGGCAGCCAATCCAAGCGGGCCAGAATCGGTGTTATATGCACAAACCTTCCTGTTCCAGCTATCAATCTGGCCGCCACATTCTGCACAAGCTGCAGCTTCCAAACCGTCTTCAAAGGCTGCCCCATGTAGAGGGCATTGCAGTAATCTAATTTGGAGGTTACTAGAGTATGGACAACTGAAGCTAGGTTATCCCTGTCCAGATAGACATCAAGCCACTCCAGCAACCCTGAATCATAAGTCATGAAGGAGATCAAGCGAGCAAGCAACACTCAACTCTCCTCCTGGAGTGGAGAATGGCGAGGAGAAGGAAAAAGCAAAGAGCTGCATTTTTGTATGGAGACATTCTGCAGCTGCCAAGCCCTGAGGGGACAAGCGGTTCTTTAAAAATGATGTTGGGTTTATCGCCTGTGCCTGATGCAGTGGCAGAAACTCCAGAGAAAAGCCTTGGCTGTACGTGCAATACTTTTGCAGCATCTAGCAAGCAATGCTTGCACAGCCTTCTCTCTGCCACTCAGAGATTTGAAGGCATGAAACTCCACCGCAACTCAATAGCTTTTTACTTTCAGGAAAAACTTCCCAAAGGCCACACATATAATAGCCAAGGGAAGAACAAGGTGCACTCTTAAGTGTTTTCCAAAGCCAACTTCAGCAAGTCATCCTCCTCTGACTTTCCTTTTCCTAAACAGGCAAGCAGTTCAAAGCTCAGCAGAAAATTGGAAAATATAAAACAAGAAAACATAAACAAATATTTGAATACCTTTTGACACGATAACTTGCACTGAAAATTAAGTAACACTTAAGTTTGTGTTGTTGAGATTGTTACACACTACTAGAGCTGAATTTAAGCTGTTCAGCATTTTATTAGGGAGAATGGATTAACTTCCAGGAAAATAAAATTGCAAATAGTATAAGCCATCTACCTGGAACCCACTTAATCTCCATTTCCATATCAGTTTCTTGATGTTTCTTTTCTTTTTCCTGGATATTCCGAAGAAGTTCTCTGTATTTTGCAGTTTGCTCTTCATCATCCTTTGGGTGGTGCTTACGTTTATCACTGTCTGCTCTGTGAGTTACACCATCACCTTGAAAGAAAAATCAAGAAACATTTCAAAAAGTAGTTCTAAAGGGAGACCTAGACCATTTCTACACCTAAGGATTATCCCAGAAAAATGGAGGGATTGTCCCTGCCTGCTCCCGGGATCCCCTTTGTGTCATTTGCATGCACAGGGATGATCCCAGGACGATCCCTGAAAAAACCCCAGGTGTAGAAACGGCCATGGTGGTTTTAAGCAATACAGATGAAACAGGTAAACAAAATATCCAGGGAATTAGAGTGTGACTTAAACATCAGCAAGACAACAGCAAGACAACTGCTGTGTATTAAGGGCATGATAGAAGCAAGCGCAGAGGTTTGAAAGTTTAGACAGAAGAACCTTCCTTGCTCATTTATAGATATGAAGCCATCTTACTCCATATCATCTAGCTCTGTGCTGTCTACACTGACTGGCAGTGGTACTCCCGGGTTTCATACAGGCTTTTCCCCCCCAGCCCAACCTGGAAATGCTGGAGACTGAACCTAGGACTTCCTTCTTGCAAAGCATTTGATCTTCCACTGAGCTATGGCCTCTGACCCTAATCTTAAATATGTCACAGAAGTTCAGTTTCCAGAATCTGGAAATGGAGAGCAGCCAGGGATACCTTTCTCCAGCTCCACCCATTGGGAACCAAACACAGAATGTGTGCCCAATAATTAAATTCAATTAAAATTCAGTTTAGCTTTGGAAAACAAATCTGTATTAAGCGCAGCTGTCCAGGACGAGACAAATCAACTTCTCTTTTATATGTAGCACCTTTTAAACAAATATATTGAAGAGAATAAGCAGTACAGAACATTCTTTCCATCTGATCACACTTTCTACATTTCTATTCAAACAGCTGAAATTCATTTTTTTTCTGTTTGTGCTTAGTGCCACAATAAACACTCTGGCTAGAATTTTGTCATGGACCCTCTGTAACTCAATGAATAAAACATCAGGAACATGTTAAAGAAACGGCTGCGTATTTTTCTATTAAAAGATTATTTTCAAAAAACATAATTAAATTCAAGAACTTTCCAGGTTGAAAATCTACCAGTAAGTCTTTTTCTGGTGACACTGCTTAAACGAGGCTTCTTAGCTGTAGTTAGCAGTGCACTGAATCACAGAGATGCTTGTCCGTCATCACTATTTAATCTCCCCCCCTCCCCATTTATAGTTGCTTTGGTGGCGAGTTTTAATTTGGAAACTCTCCAAGTGTCATACCATTTGGCACTTTTAAAGAAGAAAATGTGGTAGAATATTCCACCACCACCATCTAAAAAAATCACATTATTCAATAGCTTCTCTTGCACATCATAGATCAGTACAGCTGAACTCACAGAAAAATCTAGTGGGGGAAAGTATCAGTTTAGGAGTGCCATTACAATACTTTAAAAATGTATATGGGTACAATCCAAACAGATTAAGCACTTTTAAATCCCACTGAATGAATGGCACCATAGTCTGTTTCACTAATATTATTCCAATTGTCAACAGTGCCAAAACAACTCCAGCCCCTAAAATACATACCAAACACTATCCACAAATGATCACATCAACAGGCAAGACACAGCCTCCACAACCCACAGGCTATTTGATTTCTCTATAATTGCACCCTTTCAGGAGCCCAGTTTCAAAGGAAAAGAAACATTTCCATGAACAACAAGAGCACCAGCTACAACCACAGAAATCCAATTCTTCCAGAGGTTCAAAGAAAGCCTATTCCAACCACGTACGTGACTTTGAGGCCCTATTTACACAATGATGATTAACTAGATTTGACCTGAATTGCTCCAGTTTAGACGCCAATGTCACTTTAAGTATTTAAGGTAATGAACAAGATAAAGCCAAAAATAATAATTTCCATATGTCCAAAGATGTCAATTGATATATCACAATGTTCCCCAACCTGGTGCCCCCAAGATGCACTGAACAGCAACACACACAGGCCAGGGGTGATGAGAGTTGTAGCCACACAGGCCAGGGATGATGAGAGTTGTAGTCACACAGGCCAGGGATGATGAGAGTTGTAGTCCAACACATCTAGAGGTCATCAGGTTGGAGAAAGCTTATATACAGTTTAGGGAAAGGTAGACAACCCTATTTTAGATTTGTTGGGAGCTGATTATTGTTCATATCATTATAGTTCTCATTTCCAATATGGTAACACACACACACACACACACACATTCTTTAACCTAAGTAACAAATGTGATGGATCGATATTGGTGAATATTACTATACAATTAAAAAAATCCCACTTGGAATCTAGAGTAAAATGTCAAAAAGCTCTGCTCAAGAATGGTTTTGCCATGTAAACACTCCAATCCAGACATATTATTTATAATATAAACAGGTGGATATTTAAAATGAGCTTAGCTGATCAATAACCTTTTGAGGCTTTGTAAATGAGACTTCATTGCCAATGCCAGTAAGGCTGCACCTGTTTCTACACATATGCTTGGCTCTCTATTCATAGAGCAAAGCTAACAATAATCTTCCATGCCTTTTGATTATATTAAAACTAGAGTTGCAACAAATAGTTAAGAATTCCTCTCCTGATCTCCTAATTAATTGGCCTTAATTAACCAGGCCAACTTCAGTTAGTAAGCAAACCAGGATCTGAAACCATTGTTTAATCCTGGTGTGTAGTACAATGCTATACATGTTTGTTAAAAGTAAGTCTCCCTGCTTTCAATGAGGCTTAATCCCAGGTAAGTGTGGATAGCGTTGCAGCCTTCTTCTCATTAACGAAACAATCAACCACAGTTCACCGAGTTCAGACATCATGAGGAACTGCAGTTTGTTTATAACTAGAAGTGAAAGCTTCCGGTCTCCCTTCAGCCATAAAAGAGAAGAGATGGGGAGCATATGAGCTAAAGGCTCACACAGTCTCATTGACGTAGTAGGAAACTGTGGTTTTCCATTACATCTGAACCAGGCCTGGTTTGTTGGTTTGAAATTACTTCAAGTTCTTTCTCCCCCACACACAGCTGGATAGCCATTTAATTACAAAGAGGAATTTAAAAATAATATTAACAGACTTGATATACTGTACTAAAGAAAGATTACAATTTCCCTTTTAGTTTTTCTTTTAAAAGGAAAAGCAGAGGGGGGGGGGTTGACTTTGAAAACCTTTATACAAAATTGCTTTTAAATCCTGAACTCTTTACACAGACCCTTAATGGTTAGAAGTACCTTGTTCTTCTTCTCTCCCCTCCTCCTCTTCCTCACTTGATGAAGCCAAGTAAGCTTGGAAGTCCATGTCCAGAAGTTCATCTTTTTTAAAAGTTTTGCTCAGGGAAGTCACTCTTTCATGATCCGTCTCATCCCACGTAATGTCTACCTTAGGGTCGAACAAAATGGACACATTACATCTTACACTGTAGATATGCATTTAAAAATCACATATAATTAAAGCTGTGTGCACTCTCCTTTGTTGCAGCTGGAACAAACAGACCAACTAACCAAAGCCAAGACTAATTCTGGGCCATAAGAGACTCAAAATTTGTCCCCGGAACCATAATCCACAGCTGCCAGCAGCTTTTACTGCACTGGAACGGAATTCAGAATTGCCCCATCCCCCGGCACTTGCACAGTTTTATAGCAGTGAAAAGCTCACGTGGAGGCTTCTAGTGAATGTTGTGCTGGCTGGGGATGATGGGAGTTGCACTCTAACACACCTGAAGAGTATAAATCTGAAAAGGGAGGTGTGCCAGGGTGTGCCCCACTTGCCTTGTTGGGATGTTGCTGCAGCTCGAGCCTCTGCAGGAACACAGCAGCTAAAGCTGGTGATGGGGAGGACGGTCAATAGGAAGGCACGTATTCTCTCATCTCCTCTAGCTGAGCCTTGTCATAGGAACACAGGAAGCTGTCTACCCCAGTATTGTCGACACTGACTGGCAGCAGCTATTGAGGGTTTCAGCTAGGCTTCTTTCCTTGCCCTACCTGGAGAAGCCGTAGATTGAACCTGGGAAGTTCTACATGTGAAGCAGGTGCTCTACCACACTGAGCTATGGGCCCTCCCTTGTTGAGACTTCTGAATGTCTGAGCTACAATTGTAACAGCACAACAGCTAAGGCTGGAAAGCCAATAGGATAGGAGAGAAGCAGCCTTTGGAGATGGAGCAGGTTACGAGGATACCACTCTAACGGATGGACCGGTTTGCCCACAGCATCTCAATGGCCTGGTTCCTACCATCACCTCACCTTCTTTAAGCCCATGGGCTCTTGCTGGGTTATTTGAGGGTTATATCAAGTCATGCTGCCTGGGTTTGGCCAATACAACAAGCCACGCTGGGGTGGGTAATTAGGCAAATGGCATCCTGGCACATGCTGCAGCTTAAACAAGCCACTGTGATCATGCAAATCAGGTCGTACTGAATGTGTCCTAGATTTAGTTTTCACTAGCCATTCAAAAGGGCAGCCCAGTATTATACTTCAAGAGCTGGTATGGTGTAGTGGCTAAATAACTGGCAGTGCAATTCTATGCATTCTTACACAGAAATAAGATCCATTTTGTTCAGTGGGGCTTTACACCCAGGTAAGTGTGCATGGGATGACAGTCTGAGCTTCAAATCAAGTAGTCCCCAGTTCGAATCTCACATCTGCAATAAACTCACTAGATGGCCTTAGGCAATTCTTAACCATCTCTCACTCTTAACCCCTTACCCCAATCTGCAATATGGAAATAATTATATTCACCCACTTTACAAGATTGTGATGATCCCTACAACAAAATAATTTTGTGCAGTGCTAATATAAATATCAATTGCTATATAAATGCTAGGTATATATGTTCTGGTTTCTGCTCAACCTACACAATTGACAACCAAATACAATTGGCATGCACTGCATAAATTAAAAGTATATGAAGAGATGACAATTCTCAGTGAAGTGTTTCCAGTTTAGCAAGATTAGGTGTGCCATGAAGGCTTAGACCCTGAGCTCCTCAGGTGAACAGCATGATACAAACGTACTAATTAATTATTTTAGGATAAACCTTTTAGGAAGCACCAACTACCCAACATCTTTGTTTCAAAATATACACATCTGGCCTTTTGTTTACAGTGGCTTACAAAATTTAACATAATGCAAACTTCGGGATAGCTAATAAAGACCCATTCTCCAATTGCACAATTTATTTTAAATATATGCAGAACTTACAAGAAACCTAAGTTGACAGATTTATTTGACTCCTTTGAAAAACTATTTGCATCTACAAAGCATGGTTTAGGGAAGACAGCTGCAGAATATACATTCTAAATCAAGCATTTATGACAAGGGATTAAGTTGTTTTGTTTTCAAGTGCAGGAACATGTTAATGCCTAATGTCCAAATGTCTTTCGGGTAGTATACAAATTTAAAAGGCATTTTAAGAGCAGCTAGCAAAAGAGCAAAAAAGCTATATAAAATGTATTTTAAAGCACGTTTACCCTCAGTCAGCACTGCCAAACACACACATGTTGTGAGGTTATGAACCCACTGAAATCCAAGGTACAAGCCCCCAGGACTATAACGGATCAGGGCTGCACTTCTGGCTTTTGACAACTGCATCAATACAAATGGATCACTCTCTTCTGTCTACAGCGTGATCACAGTTGTATTTACATAATTTACAAATTAAGAACACAAAAAACTAAACAAGTTCTGAAGGGCTACAAAAACATTGTTAAGAAACCTTTGATGTTGCCACAGCAGCAGATGTGAAGAACTTTGGTTTGTAAGCAGCTCCGTCCACTTCTGAGGCCACGTCCTTTGGCTCATCATCAAATGTCACATCATCTGGAATAAATCTTAAAAAGCCAAAAGAAAATGATTTATTATTAAACCAGATATTGCAAGACTTCAAAGGAACAAAAAGCGATAGGGCCGGCTTCTCTCTAATTAGTATTAGCTGTAAGAAAAACAGTTGTCGTTCAGCCCACGGTTAAGAGAAATGGGAATGACAGAGGAAAGAGTTAGCCTTGGCTTAGCACAGGGAAAGTCCTGCTAGCTGCAATGGAGTTCCACTGAAAAAACAATGGGAGTTCCTATTACTGTAGACAGAACCAGGGGATCTGGAGGACAACCCTGAGGGCTGCCCCCTTAAGAGGGTTTTACCCTTAAAAGCAGCCTAGAAATATTGATAGATAGATGAAACAAATGGCCATTGCTCAGTGGCAGAGCACACACTTTACACACAGAAGTCCCAGGTTCAGTTCCTGTCCATTCCCCTTAAAGGCGATGAGGTAGCTGGTGACCTCCATCACCCAAAAGATGCAAGTCACAGAATGGGTCCTGTGTGGGAAACATAGCTTAAAAGTAGGGATGGCCAACTGCATCTATTTCTGATCTGTATCACTTTATCAAGAGATATGCCAAGAGACATTTTGGTTAAATTTGGCAATTATTACAAGAAGGAGCAACTTATGAAAAAGCTGAGACCAATAGCAATGTTGAAGTTTCAAGAAACACCAGTCCAAATCTACAATGATCTTTGTCAGCAAACTCTTGTCTGGAGGACAAGTGTGAAGCCGGTCATAGCAAAACTTAAGCGGGTGGGCACTGCTTATTCATGGGGCTACCCGGTGTTCCTGAGACTTACGCGAGATGGAAAACAGCACAGAGTAATTTCGCTTGAGCAGGGGATGGAGCTGCTGAGAAGTCTGGGGGTGGATAGTGATTTGTCACCTCAGCAAGGAGAAGGAAAGGAAGAAGGCCCAGGCCCAAGTGGGAAATAAAGCTTTAATATAAGGGAGATAATAAAAAATAAAAAAATGAGTGGGAGGCTTGCCATCTCAGAACTGTGGGCTTCATTCCCCACCCCCCTTAAGGTGCTGGCCATGACAGGGGTGTTCCACCTACGGAGTAGTGGGGGGGGAGGGGAGGGGGTTTGAAGGGGAAAAGGGGAGGGGGAGTTAACAAAGTGTTTATATGTTGTTATATGTTAAAATTTATGTTTTTGTTAATAATGTGGGAGTGCACAAGGGATCTAAAAGAAATTAAGCAAAAAGATTATGGATAAGAAGATACGGATCTCAACACTCAATGTCAAAGGTTTGGGGGCAGTTGTTAAAAGGAAGAGAATTGAGCAATTGTTAAATAAAGAGGGGGCCGACTTTATCTTTCTGCAGGAAACGCATCAAGCTAAGGAAGGTATGAATGAAATACATTTAAAATGGTCAAGTTACTATGAAAAGTCCCCGGGGACCTAAAAATATATATGGGGTGGCTATAATAATTTCGAAGAAAAGTGGATTTAATATAGAAAAGAGTAAAAAGGATGAGAAAGGGAGATACATTATGATACAAGGGCAATTGGAAGGTAATTATTATACCTTAATTAATGTATATGCCTCAAATGAGAGACAAAAATATTTTTTTAAAGAATTATTTAGGGAAATAGAGGAATTTAAAAGAGGGTATGTTATTTTAGCTGGAGATTTTAATATGGTTATGGACAATAGAGTAGACAGGTCTAACCCTACTAGGTTTGAAATAAGAAATATTACAATTTTAAATAAAATGATAAAAGAGAAGGATTATGTTGATGGATGGCAATTAACTAGGATGGGGGAGCCTGGGTTCACAGATTATTCTCCAGTTCATAAAACTTTCTCTAGGATAGATTATATTTTTGTCTCAAAGGCTTTAGCAACAAAGGTATGTAATACGAAATTAGGGGTAATTAAAGTAACGGATCATGCATTGGTAAGCCTTGATTTTAAAGTAAAAAGAGATTATAGAGAGGCGAACAGATGGAAGATGAATACTAGGATCTTAAAATATGATAAGGTGGTAGAAAAAATGCAGAAAGAAATGTCGGAAATATGGGAAATTAACGAGAATGGGGGAAGTTCACCATCAGTTGTGTGGGATACAATGAAGGCAGTGACTAGAGGGATCTGTATTAGAGAAATGTGTAATTTAAGGAGGCAACAAGAGAAAATACAGAAAAACTAAGAGGAAGGAATTAAGAAGCTAGAAAAAGAGTACTTGCAAAGCAGAAATAAACAAATATTGATAGAATTACAAGCAAAAAAGAAAGATAACAAGAATTTAGAAGAAGTACAGAAGAATTTGATTTATATGAAAAGAGAGTATTTTGAGAATAGCAATAAAAATTCAAAGATGCTAGTGAGGCTCACACAAAAGGAAAAGTCAAATAACTCGATAGGGATAGTGAAAGATAAACTAGGAAAACCATGTAGCATCATGAAACGGAAAATAAAGATATTTCAGGAATTTTATCAAGAATTATATAAAGAGAAGGATACACTAAAGATGAAGATGTAGAGATATATAGATAAACATATAAAGAAGGGTCTAATAGAAGAGGATAAAGAATTAATGGAGAAGGATATATCTCAAAGGGAAATAGAGGAAGCTATTGAGAAATTGAAAGGGGGTAAATCCCCCGGGTTAGATGGGTTGGGATCGGAATATTATAAAACATTCAAAAAAAATGTTGGTACCAAAATTATTGAAACTATATAATGGAATAATAGAAGGAGAGAGGATACCACCATCGTGGGAACAATCATTAATTATATTAATTCCAAAGCCGGATAAGGACTTAACAGTCCCAGATTCCTATAGACCTATTTCATTAATAAATTAGGACGCAAAATATTTTTCAGCTATAATGGCAAGGAGGATGAATACTTTTATAGGTAATTATATTGGAGATGATCAGTGTGGTTTTGTGGCGGGTAGACAAATGCATAACTTAGTTGGAAGAGTTTTAAACACGGTACAGGAGGTAAAAAAGATAAAAACACACATTTATAAGGGTATTTTCCCTCAACATATTTTGATATGTTTTTTAAGTGGAGAACTGCATTGGGACATTTGGGAAATGCGAAAGCAGGTACCCTAGTTCTTCACACTTTTTCCCCATATAAACATCTCTAAAAATGGGGTGCGTCTTAGAATCGCGGGTGTGCCTTAGGGTTTTTTCCTGCTGGTGGTACTGAAATTAGTGTGCGTCTTACAATCGATGGCGTCTTACAATCGAAGAAATACGCTATGTGAATAAGTTCAGATCCACACATTAATCCACAATGTGCAGATCAGGTCAGTTCATATCGGAATTCACAAAGATAACATCCCTCAATCATCCATACTTTAAAGCAAGATGGGAGAGAGCTAGTGTGTGCCAGTTGCTTTAATGTTTGATTTGGATTTGAGAACTCTACGTTCAACCCCATCTTGGCAAGGTATTGGGATGCTATGGACAAGTTGACTATTTCTCTGAGGTCCTGGGCTATATCCAACGTCATGCAAGGGAACTTATGTGCATGCAATGGGACATCTCCTTGCTCTCCTCCTCCTGCACCCCCCAAATTTTACCCAGAGGGCCCCCCAACCCTCCAGAGCAGATTGGTGGGTCAAGGGGAGGAAGAATAGGTTCAGGCTGCCATATTTGTTCATCTGTAAAACAAGAATCAATTTCCTCACAAAGCTGTTGTGGGTCTCAGGGTGAAGATTGTGAAACACTTTCTACATTACATTACAAGTTGAAACCCAGAAAAATAATAATCAAGGAACAGCATATTTCAAATAGTGGTGGGACACACCACTTCTTTCAAAGTTATTGGAGTATCATCTCTTCTGCAGGCCTTGGGGGTTTAAAATTTTCAGAAAATGACCTTTACTGTGCCCCACCAACATCTGAAATGTGTTTGGCAGGAACTTGAGAGGACCTTCTTAGTGGCTGCTCCTGGGCTCTAGAACTCATTGCCAAAGGAGCCCCTTCTCTAAGGATGTTCCTCTGACACGCAATTACATTTTTAATCTGACAGACCTCTGGCCTCATAAGCTAACCTGTTATGGCCACTGTAAATTATTGTAATTTATTAAATTGATTAAAAACTATAATAAGTTTTATTGGTTTTGTTGATATTTTACCTGCCCTGTTTTTATGTTTTTAATATTAGAATCATAGAATAGTAGAGTTGGAAGGGGGGATCCACCCTAAAGCATCCCTGACAAAATGGTTGTCCAGCTGCCTCTTGAATGTCTCTAGTGTGTGAGAGCCCACTACCTCCCTAATTGGTTTCACTGTCATACTGCTCTAACAGTCAGGAAATTTTTCCTGATGTTCAGCCAGAATCTGGCTTCCTGTAACTTGAGCCTATTATTCTGTGGCCTGTACTCTGGGAGGATCAAGAAGAAATCCTGGCCTTCCTCTGTGTGACAACCTTTCAAGTACTTGAAGAGTGCTCTCATGTCTCCCTTCAATCTTCTCTTCTCAAGGCTAAACATGCCTTGTATTGTAAGACAATTGTACAATAATACAAATATTATTGCATCTTATGCATCTTGGCCCTGTGGGGAAGAAGAAGGACCGAGGGGACAGGAGCAGGCAGAAGTAACATCGGGGCCTGCTCCTGTTGGACTCTTCCCCCCCCCCCAGGGCAAACTGCCATCTTGGCCCTGTGGGGAAGAAGAGGGACCGAGGGGACAGGAGCAGGCAGAAGTAACATCGGGGCCTGCTCCTGTTGGACTCTTCCCCCCCCCCACAGGGCAAACTGCCATCTTGGCCCTGTGGGGAAGAAGAAGGACCGAGGGGACAGGAGCAGGCAGAAGTAACATCGGGGCCTGCTCCTGTTGGACTCTTCCCCCCCCCACAGGGCAAACTGCCATCTTGGCCCTGTGGGGAAGAAGAAGGACCGAGGGGACAGGAGCAGGCAGAAGTAACATCGGGGCCTGCTCCTGTTGGACTCTTCCCCCCCCCACAGGGCAAACTGCCATCTTGGCCCTGTGGGGAAGAAGAAGGACCGAGGGGACAGGAGCAGGGAGAAGTAACATCGGGGCCTGCTCCTGCTGGACACACTCTCTCTCTCTCTCCCCCTCTTTCTTTCTCTCTCCTCCCTCCCTCCCTCCTTGACTCCTTTTCCTTGTGTGTCATGTCTTTATTAGATTGTAAGCCTGAGGGCAGGGACTGTCTTTTTTGCTAAGTGTAAGCCGCTCCGAGAGCCTTTTTTGGCTGAGGAGCGGGGTATAAGTATGATAAATAAATAAATAAATAAATAAATAAATGTTATTGCTGTTAGCCGCCTTAAGTACCATTTAGAGCAGTGGTTCCCAAAGGGGGTGGTGGGATTGCATAGGGGGGCATTAAGAGGCAAGGGGGTGGCAGGGGGGTGCTCGAGGTGGTCTTTTCCGAGAAGCACCTCTCCAGGTCTTAAAACCCAGGGACATTTTTATGGGAGAAGGTAGTTTGGTCCCAAGCCATATAGGGGAAGAATCCACACATGTATTAATACCGTTTAAGAAGAGTCCTTTTAATGGTGAATTGAAATGTTTCAAAAGCACCAAAATGCTAATGAAGAGACATACCCTGCTTGGTGTGCCCCGCCACGCCGGCTGCAATACAGATTACTAAACGTGGTGATTTAAGACTCATGTTAAGTGACTTTAAACCAGACATTGGGAAACTGGTATCACTTCATCAAGCCCATCCATCACATTAAGAATTTACAGAATAGTGAGGTACTCTACTGCCCAGAGAGCTTCGGCTATGGGGCGGTATATAAATGTAATAAATCAAATCAAATCTGCCCTAGTTACTAAATGTGATATCTAATATACTTGCTAAATGACCAACAGACTTTGAAAAGATGATATCACTGGATCAAGTTCATCAATTATGTTTAATTGAATAAACTAAAAAAATGAAATTGGATTTTGAATAAATATTAAATTAATTGTTACTGTTTTGAATTTTATTGTTATTATCTTTGTTAGTGGGTCGTTGAAAACCGCTATTCTGAATAATGATTTTTATAGTGTAGGGTAGGGGGTAATGGGCATGAGTTTGTGGAACCAAGGGGGCGGTGACCTGAAAAAGTTTGGAAACCACTGATTTAGAGGAAAGGTGGGATATAAATTTAACAAACAAAGAAACAATAGCTACCTATCCCTGGCATTAATGGCAGAATTAACCAGTTAGCAGAACTACTGTTCTTTTCAATCCTCTTGATCATGGGGTTGGAAATTTGTTAGTGAATCTATCTCTCTGACACATGCTTTGAGGGTCTCTGTTCTTGTCAGTCTCTCCTATCTCTGCAGCAATTCCCACACCTCCTCCATTTTGATCGTGTCAATATTGTCCTCCATGTACCTTCTCTCTCATCTTGGAACTTTCAAGTTTTGTTTCCTGTGAACATGCTTAGAACACAGGCTCAGCCAACACAATGGGTGGAATCCAATGGTGATCCTTCCATTCATGGAAGCATCTTCTATGTTGTTCTGAAGAGCCTGCAACCCTCTAGAGCAAATTTTCAGCGTGCGTACAGGCAACGGCCAGGTTAAGGAAAAACGCTTCCACAAATGAAAGGACGTCATTGGAAGCTAGAACTAGGGCACGAGTCATCCAGGTGCTACTGTTTACCTTTTGCACATTGTGAGGTCATCATACAAGGCAACATTTGTTCCATCTTACTGCTGGCTCTTCTATGACTGACCAATGTGAAGTTGTTATATATCTGAATGTAAGAATTTTTTTGCAGCTATTATGGTTAATGTGGGAGTAGAAAGATAAACACGGAAAATGGAAAAATGCTCGTTGCATTTTTATCACATTCATACAAATATTAAACTATAGCAGACCTGCTGATCTCATAATTAGAAAATGGGAGTGTGGAAACTCAGTCTTGGTTGCTGCCACTCTCCTCCTATCTCCCCTTTAGACTCTCAGGCAACAGAAACATCTAAGCCAGGACTAGGCAACATATATGGTCTTCCAGATGTTTTGGCCTACAACTCCCATCAGCCCAAACCAGCATGGTCAATGATAAGGGATGATGGGAGCTGCAGGCCAAAATATCTGGAGGACCACAAGTTGCTCACCCCATACAACTTTTGCCTCTGAACTCTTTTTGTAATTATACCCTTCCCAGCATGGCATTCTTCTACATAAGCTTCAAGTATATCTTCAATTCACACTTGAATCCTCAGAATAAACCCAGATTGCCATCTAGCATCAACTTGATAAGGAGAAAGTTTACTAACATTTACTCAGTAATATTAGACCAAGCATTAAAAAGCAGTAATAAAGATTCACAGTACCTCAAGTCCACAAAAGAGCAACTGCTTTCAAATTCCAGTCCATCACACTCTTCATAGATTTTACTGGCGGTGTCAGAAGAGTCACATTCGGCCACTGCATAGAAATATCTCAGTCGTTTAAACTGATAGTCTCGCAGTTTCTCCTTATAAATACTATCAAAAAATGAAAAGTAACGTTAGAGAAACGAAGGCACCACGAAGCAATATATATTTCTCTCTAGTTCTTTAACTATCCACACATCAGGTATTATAAATTTAAGAGTAGATGCCATGATCAAAATGACCAAAGATGACAGACACTCCCTTCCCTCATGATGTTGCAGTAATGAGAAGAGAACTTATAAGGTACTTTCATATCTTAGATACCAAGGCATATATGTGGCGTTACCCCACAATTGAGTATCTTGTATATATCTAGTTTAGCATGACTGGTAAGTATGGAATGTTAGAACTGAGTGGGTGTGGTTTGTGATGTAATAGGTAGGTAGGGTGGGGGAAGGAGTATATAAAGAGTGACTGAGGGGAGTAGGTTGGTTATGTTGAAGTTGGGAGTAGAGATTGGAATTGTTTGTGGAGTTTCTCTCTGGCCTTCCTTCTTCTCACATCAGTCCGTTGGTTTCTGTTCACCACTCTGCCGCAAAGATCATCTTCTTGGCTCGCCGCTCCGACCATGTTACTCCGCTTCTGAAATCTCTTCATTGGCTTCCAATTCACTTCAGAATCCAATATAAACTTCTCCTGTTAACCTTCAAAGCTTTTCACGGTCTAGCTCCTTCCTATCTCTCCTCTCTCATCTCACACTATTGCCCTGCTCGTGCTCTTCGCTCCTCTGATGCCATGTTTCTCGCCTGCCCAAGGGCCTCTACTTCCCTTGCTCGGCTTCGTCCATTTTCGTCTGCTGCCCCTTACGCCTGGAACGCTCTTCCAGAACATTTGAGAACTACAAGTTCAACCGCAGCTTTTAAAGCTCAGCTAAAAACTTTTCTTTTTCCTAAAGCTTTTAAAACTTGATGTTGTGCAGACTTCTACTGTTACTTTCTACTGTTAGTTTTTCCCTACCCTGTGCCTGCTTACCCTTCCCTGTACCTGTTTGCATTCTCTTCCCCTCCTTATTGTTTTACTATGATTTTATTAGATTGTAAGCCTATGCGGCAGGGTCTTGCTATTTACTGTTTTACTCTGTACAGCACCATGTACATTGATGGTGCTATATAAATAAATAATAATAATAATAATAATGAGTGAAAGGAGATTAATTGCTAGGGATTTAGGATTGGTGTGGAGAGAGAGAGGTGGTTGGTGTGTGTGTTTGGATTGGGCAGGATTGGAAGCATTATATTTTCATTTAAAGCTTTTAACATGACAATGAACTTATTATTATTTTGTTAGCTACCAATTACCATGTGTCAGCTTGGCATTATTTACCTGCCTCACAGTTACCACACACCCACACCAGAATATACCCACAGTACATTTAAAAACAGATCCTATATTTAACCAGTTTCCCTCATAGCTAGGGGAAAGGTTTTATTTAACCTTCCCTCTGTTTTTCAAGTGGTGATGCTTGGCCTGAGAAGGGTTTATATGGCGGGCCTAGTATAGGTGTAACTTCGCATATTGCAGTAATTAGAGGAGAACTTATAAGGTACTTTCATATCTTAGATACCAAGGCATATGTCCCATACTGGCAGCTCATCTGCAGGTGCACAGACCCGAGAGAACGAGAACAGATCCTCCAGGAAGGAGTCATGAGCCAAGATATAAAGACTTACTTTAGCTACACCTAAGAGCTTACATGCGGCCAGAGGGATTACCCCCACCACATTTTTCCTTTGAACTGCAACTTCCAAAGCCATATCTATTTATTTATCCATTTATTTATTTATTACATTTCTATACCGCCCAATAGCCGGAGCTGTCTTCTGAAACTCTCTCTTCTAAAGCTGCTTGCACCAGGAGCTACTGCTTGAGAAATACAAGTTCAAAGTTACATCGGACAACTAAACTATTAGGAAAATCCTTTGGGTAGTATCCAATGTTAGTTTTAAGTAGAGTAGACCCATTGAAAGGAGCATAACTTAAGACAGTTATGATTAACTTAAGTCCAATTTATTTCAATGGGTCTACTTTATGTAGGACTAACATTAGATACTACCCATTGAATTTTGGACGAAGTTCATGAAACCCTCCTGGTGATCTGCAGAAAGGTATAAAGCCAGTGAACAACTGCCTGTGCAAAAGAGGACATCTAGCATAAATCTGGACTAAAATAAGTTTTTAAAAGTCTATAAACAGTAGCACCATTCCCACCAAAAGTTGTCTTCTATAAGAGAACTTTAAGGGCAACTTTGCTGATCTGTTCACAGACATAGCCAGTTGTATTTCTTTGAAGAAGTTAACATCTCCAAACTTTTCCTGGAAAGATTTTATTTGATAGATTGCATTCTACCATTTGAGCCTGCACTAGTTTTAAGATCCTTGGGAAAAGCGTTTCTCTTGGTCCCACAACTATCAGAGGTACACATGACAAGAGACACAAGAGAGGGCCTTTTTGGTGGCTGCTCCTAGATTTTAGAACTTTTTGCCAAAGGAGGCTAGGCTAGCTCTAGCTTTGTTATACTTTCAGCAGCAGGCAAAGACATTTTTTTTTTCAGACAGGTTTTTGGCGTTTCAACTGATTTCCTACTGAACTAGATTTTTATATCTGGTTGGTGCTGTTATTTCTTTTTTACTGATATGCGTGTTTGTGTTTTATTGGATGTGTTTTTAATTGATGTGTTTTGGTGTTTTAATCATAACATTTGACATCCTCCACCCCATATTTTATCATTAACTGCCTTGAACAACTAACAATATTTTAGTGGAAAGGAGGAATTTAAATTGGATAAACAAAAAATAAATATTTTTCTCCAATTAGTTGTCAGCATTGTTATTTAGCACTATTTACATACAATGCCCTTGACAAAGAATGAGATGTCAGGTCCTTATCCCAGAGGGTTTACAATCTGAAAAGGAGGGCCCTCTGGGCAATGGCCATGGCACTTGCCTTCTCTGAGGCACAGAGGCTGCTAAACAAAGATAAAGTTGTACTAGTGCTAACAATTAAACACGCTATTTTCATCGCTCAGATTTTCAGTATCAAACTGATCACATACGTCTATACTAGCAAATTGGTGATAATCACCTACTGATGGGAAAAGGTTCCATCTAGTGGTGGAAACTCGTTATACAACCAAATGTCATTACATGTTCCTGGGTTATTTCACACATTATGCAGTAGCAAGCTTGTGTCCGCAACATCACGTGTACACCCTACAACAGCCCATGGGCTACATGAGGGTTGTTTAACCCTCCAAAAAGCCATGCATTCCAGGTTTGAACAACACAATCCGCAGCATGGCAGTGATTGTGTAGATTGCAACCAGCATGCACCGCAGCTCTCAAGAAGCCACCATGGTTTGTTTAAGCCATGATGATCGCGCAAACAAGGTCTATGTCTGGGTTCAGATAACACAATAACCCTCAAGCAAGGTTTATTTATTATTTTTATTTATTTATTACATTTATATCCTGCCTTTTTTCCGCCAAGGAACTCAATTATTACATAATCCTCCTATTTTATCCTCACAACAACAACCCTGTGAGGTAGGTTGGTCTGAGAGTCTGTGACTGGCCCAAAGTTACCCAGTGGGTTTCCATGGCCGAGTGGGGACTAGAACCCAGATCTCCCGACACCCAGTCCAACACCTTAGCCACTACACCACACTGGTTGAGTATGTGTTGAGTGTGGATTGTAATTGAAATGTAGGTTCTTGTGTTGTCTGAACCATGGTTTGTTAGCGTAGCTCATTTCAGACAACATGATAACCCACATTTCAACAGCACATGGTTCAATGACAACTTATTCTCAACCCCTGAGCGTGCGTTATGTTGTCTGAACCCAGTCACTATATTTTAAATTTCACCATGATTGCAACCTTCTCCAAGATTTTCATTTTTTGAGTTTAGCGTATGTACATAGACACTTAATGCTTGGGGAACAAGAAAGGATGTATAGAAAGGTGACTCCTTTGAGCTTAAGAAAATGAACAGGTTAGGTTTATGCATATCTATCAGCATGTACAGGATTGTGGCTTCAGTAGGAAAGAAAGTTAACAAATATTAAATACCTATCCTTCTCTGTGACATCCTTGGGAAGGCTTAATAGTTCTGCTGGGCCATTCACCTCCTCTTCCTTTATTCTCTCTTTTCCAAACTCTGAAGGATAAATCTAGAAACATTTTTTAAAAGTTACAACCCAATTGCATCAAGTAACTTGAAAGCAGCATAGGCTTGTTTTAAAGAGGACGTTTCCCTGTCACCCAAACCACCATGACTATACAATAGAGACCGCTACCTACAAAGCATGCTAAATAAGTCACAGAACACCGAAGACTCGCTTTTTCTTGTTTCGCTCCAGTGTTTAAAGATCAGGCCCAATTCACCTTAAAAACGGATGGCAGTGAATACTACACTGTTTTAGTTTTAGGAAATGCAGAACTTTTAGATACTATCGTTCTGCTTCCATGCCTCCTTTTCTGCTTCCGGATGGAAGAAAAGGGAGCCATCCCAGCAGTCTTGCTGTCCATAAAGTATTACTGAATTCTAGAACATAACATACCTTATGGATTCCACAGAACCAAAGATATATATTTACTGCCCACTTAAAGGAAATAAGATGAGCTGTGCTGGATCAGAACAAAAGCCTGTCTATACCAGCATTTTGTTCCTACAGTGGACAATCATATTTCCATTGAACTGCCATCTACAGTGGTGGCCAAAATTGTGGACACTTTTTGAAATTTTCATGTTTTGCAACTTTGCATGCTTATAGAAAATGTTCTGTTTCACAAAATTCAAATGTTTATATATCAATTGAAAGAGAACCTAATGCTGAATTCAATACAAAAAACAGAATGCAAATGTCTGTACTACAAAAAAGTTATGCTTACTTTACTCTAAAAACAAACAGGTGTGATTGAGTGAAGAAGCAGGTTGGAATTGCAAACCCTACTGGCCAATCACAGTCCTTGTTCTGGGGACCAATCACACGGCAGTAGCTCTGATACATCATGTTTCAAGTTGGAGAAAGTCCGTTTTGCTGTTTCTTCTGTAACTGAAGCGCAATTGGAGATCTTGTGAATATTTGAAGTATTTCTCAAATTAAAGGCGTACGTACGTACATCATAAATAGAGCAATGGCACCAAAGAAAAGAGTAAGAATCATAGAATAGCAGAGTTGGAAGGGGCCTACAAGGCCATCGAGTCCAACCCCCTGCTCAATGCAGGAATCCACCCTAAAGCATCCCTGACAGATGGTTGTCCAGCTGCCTCTTGAAGGCCTCTAGAGTGGGAGAGCCCACAACCACCCTAGGTAATTGATTCCATTGTCTTACTGCTCTAACAGTCAGGAGGTTTTTCCTGATGTCCAGCTGGAATCTGGCTTGTTTTAACTTGAACCCGTTATTCCGTGTCCTGCACTCTGGGAGGATCGAGAAGAGATCCTGGCCCTCCTCTGTGTGACAACCTTTTAAGTATTTGAAGAGTGCTATCAGGTCTCCCCTCAATCTTCTCTTCTCCAGGCTAAACATGCCCAGTTCTTTCAGTCTCTCTTCATAGGGCTTTGTTTCCAGATCCCTGATCATCCTGGTTGCCCTCCTCTGAACACGCTCCAGCTTGTCTGCGTCCTTCTTGAATTGCGGAGCCCAGAACTGGATACAATACTCTAGATGAGGCCTAACCAGGGCCGAATAGAGAGGAACCAGTACCTCACGTGATTTGGAAGCTATACTTCTATTAATGCAGCCCAAAATAGCATTGGCCTTTCTTGCAGCCATATCGCACTGTTGGCTCATATTCAGCTTGCAATCTACAACAATTCCAAGATCCTTCTCGTTTGTAGTATTGCTGAGCCAAGTATCCCCCATCTTGTAACTGTGACTTTGGTTTCTATTTCCTAAATGTAGAACTTGGCATTTATCCCTATTAAATTTCATTCTGTTGTTTTCAGCCCAGCACTCCAGCCTATCAAGATCACTTTGAAGTTTGTTTCTGTCTTCCAGGATATTAGCTATCCCACCCAATTTTGCGTCATCTGCAAATTTGATAAGCGTTCCCTGCACCTCCTCGTCCAAATCATTAATAAAAACGTTGAAGAGCACTGGGCCCAGGACTGAGCCCTGCGGTACCCCACTCGTTGCCTCTCCCCAGTTTAAGAAGGTTCCATTGATAAGTACTCTTTGAGTCCGATTCTGTAGCCAACTGTGAATCCACCTAATAGTTGTTCCATCTAGCCCACTTTTAGCTAGTTTGTTAATCAGAATGTCATGTGGTACTTTGTCAAAAGCTTTGCTGAAGTCAAGATATAGGACGTCCACAGCATTCCCACGGTCCACAAGGGAGGTTACCTTATCAAAAAATGAGATCAAATTTGTCTGACAGGACTTGTTCTTGACAAATCCATGTTGGCTTCTAGTGATCACCGCATTGATTTCAAGGTTGGAATTGATTTCAAGATTGATTTCAAGATTGACTTCTTTATAATCTGCTCCAGAATTTTCCCAGGGATGGATGTCAGACTGACTGGTCTGTAGTTCCCAGGTTCCTCTTTTTTGCCCTTTTTGAAGATAGGGACGTTAGCCCTCCTCCAGTCGTCCTGCACCTCACCCGTCTTCCATGATTTTGCAAAGATAATAGACAAAGGTTCTGAGAGTTCTTCCGCTACCTCCTTCATTACTCTAGGATGCAGTTCATCGGGCCCTGGAGATTTGAACTCATTCAAGGAAATTAGGTGTTCTTTGACCATTTGTTTATCAATCTCAAACTGCAATCCTGCCCCCTCAACTTCTGCTTCACTTTTTCTAGGGGGGTCATAGACCCGCTTTTGGGAGAAGACTGAGGCAAAGTAGGAATTGAGCACTTCAGCCTTTTCTTTGTCATCTGTTATCAATTTGCCATCTTCATTAAGCAGTTGAACCACCATTTCTTTCCTGTCTTTTACTACTCACATATCTGAAGAAAGCCTTTTTATTGCTTTTAGCATCCCTCGCTAATCTCAGCTCATTCACAGCTTTAGCCTTCCTGATGCCATTTCGGCACTTCTGCGCCACTTGTCTGTACTCTTCTTTTGTAGCCTGGCCTTCCTTCCACTTCCTACATGTATCCCTTTTTGTTTTCAGGTCATCTCTAAGCTTTTTGTGGAGCCACATTGGTTTCCTCTGTTGTCTTCTATCTTTTCTCCTTGTTGGAATTGTTTGTAACTGTGCCTTTAAAATTTCATTTTTTAAATACTCCCACCCATCCTGCACTCCTTTTCTCATTAGGCTCACTTGCCATGGGACCTTACTTATTATAGTTCTGAGTTTATTAAAATCAGCTTTCCTAAAATCCAGAGTACGTGTATGGCTACACTCAACTTTTGTCTCCTTCACAATCAAGAATTCAAGTATGACGTGGTCACTTTCCCCAGAGTTCCCATAACTGCCACTTTATCCACTAAGTCATCCCTATTGGTCAATATCAAGTCAAGGATTGCCGATCCTCTAGTTCCTTCCTCCACTTTCTGTAGGAGAAAGCTATCACCCACGCATGTCAGGAATTTCTTGGAAGGGCCGCTTTTGGCAGTATTGGTCTCCCAACAGATATCAGGGTAACTGAAGTCCCCCATCACTACTACATCACACTTCCTTGAAACACTGGCAAGTTGTTTCTCAAAAGTTTCATCCTCGTCTTCTCCTTGATTGGGTGGTTGGTAGTAGACTCCGATTATCATGTTCTTTTTATTCCTTGCCCCATTTATTTTAATCCAGATGCTCTCGATGGGGCTCCCAGTCTGATCCGCCTGTATTTCTGTGCAGGGATAGGTATTTTAACATATAGTGCAACTCCACCTCCCTTTCTATTTCTTCTGTTCTTTTTGAACAAGTTATATCCTTCAATTGCTATATTCCAGCCATGGGAGTCATCCCACCAAGTTTCAGTTATACCTATCAAGTCGTATTTGCCTTCATGTAATAAGGGGCCGACCAAGGGCAAGATGGATGGATAATATTCTGGAGGTGACAGACTTGACCTTAGGGGAGCTAGGGGTGGCGACAGCCAACAGAAAGCTCTGGCGTGGGCTGGTCTATGAAGTCACGAAGAGTCGGAAGCGACTGAACGAATAAACAACAACAATAAGAGTTCAAGTTCGTTCTGTTTGTTTCCCATGCTCTGGGCATTAGTATATAGACATTGAAGACCATGTATTTTATAGTCTGGCTTTGTTCCTACATTGTTGCGGACACTATTTTGGGGCACTATTGGAGCTGTTCTCTGTACTGTGGTGCCTTGGCCACAGTACTGCACACCCAGGAAAAGAAGGATTGTTGTATTACGCAAATCAGGTCTTTCAATTGATATATAAACATTTGAAATTTGTGAAACAGAACATTTTCTATCAGTATGCAAAGTTGTAAAACATGAAAATTTCAAAAAGTGTCCACAATTTTGGCCACCACTGTAAGATTCTTCCACCTGCTCGAGGGCCCCTGCCAGCAAGGTGTTTCCTCTCTGAACTAATAATTATCTGTATTTTGCTGTTCAAAAGAAGTACTTACCTTTACAGAAAAAATAACGCCACCCTTAGGTGTAAACGAATTAAGTAAAGCCAGAAGGTCCTTAGCTTTCAATCGATCCCAATCCATGTTGCAAACAGCCAATCTACATGTGACCTGAATACAAGAGATGCAATTTTTAACACAACATTTCGTAGCCCAGCTGTGCCTAAGGTTCAGGAGAACAGAAATACATAAAATCATTATCACTGAACCTTTACCATTTAAAATAACACGAAAATTCAGTAGACTTAGATTTTGTTGTAGATTCAGATTTTGCGCACAGTTGGTGGGGCTTTTAGTGCAGTTTGAGCACTGCTGCAAAGCTTCCTGCCAGGGAGAAGGAGCAACAAATGGGCTTATCGAATCACACCTTGACTCTGCTTCTCCAGCAAAAATCACCAAGTATTTGAGGCTGTGTTCTCTCCCCTTGGCATACAGACACAGATGTAAAGTTAAAGACAGACAGTTTGCCATTCTTGCAAACTGCTAGCTCTAAAAAAAAGGGTGGGGTGGGTGCGTGGGAAGGGCACAGAACCTGAGTTTTAGCTGAAGTTCTGCAGTGTCCTGTCCAATTTGGTTCAAGGCATCCAAAAGTGCTAAAGCCAGCAAAATACATGAAGGTTACGGATTTAGCAAGTCAGGACAAGTCAGATCAATCTAGTCCATTCAAGGCAAGTCCAGTTTAGGGTGCTGAATAGCCAAGGCAAGTTAGACCAGGCAGGGTCTCCAGGGCCATGGCCAGCTCCGAGATACCTGAGACTCAAGCAAGGCGAGCTGTTGACTCAGGGAAGCCTTATCATGGCCAGCATCTCAAAACCTGCAGTTAACTCCACCCCCTCAGTGAAGCAGTTTGTTTCTTAAAGGACTACTACCCGATTTGTAACTGCTGGTTCCTATGGGATGGGGGTGGTGAAGGCAGTAATGGGGGAGTGTCCTCTGCATCTGAGGAGTCAGGTGGAGGCACACCCTCTGGTTTGGAAGGCCCTGGCCTATTGGGGGTTGGATAAATGAGAGAGTCTCCTCTGCCTCGAGTCGTCTTTGGAGCCAGAGGATGAGTCAAGGCTGGGGAACATGATATGTAGTTTCTTGGAGCAACTCATGTTTGAAGCTTTGCCCTGCCAGGTGATGGTGAAGCAGCAAAATCCACCCTTATCCTTGACCTGATGATGGCCAGAGCAAGGCAAAGATTGCAGTTTACTTAACAAACAGCTGATGTTTGCACGGATCAGTGACTGACAGCACAAAGTCCATACTTAATGCTCAGGAATCAGATTGCTTTGACTGCTAAAGCCTACGGCCACATAGCAGAGTGCCTTGGGATGAATTACAACACTGTGTCTTCTGCTAACGGTCAATTCACTACAAGAAAGTGAATGCTGCCTGGGTACTATATTACCATCTGTGTGCTAGTTAGATGCTTATTAATGAAACTCTGTGAAAAATTAGAAGCCAACTGCTTTCCCATTGGCTAGAGTGGGTAATTTTTACGCATACCATAAAGAGTTTATGTAAAGTACAATGATCAGTGTAGATGTTGTTTATACTGAAACAATATCTGGAAGAATCTGGGAAAGCATTCTAGTCATAGTATAAGGTCCATGAAAATGTATAATCCTTTTTGTGAATCAAAACATTTCTATGCGGTATTTTAGATATTGCACTTATACACATTTTGCATTTTTATTTCCAATCGACACAGGCTGGCCCATCCCTGTTGCAAGCCTTACCTTATCTGCACGAGGGGCGTCTTTAGCCAGTTCTCCCCATTCATGTATAACTTCCGGCTCCTTTGGAAATATGTCCGTCAAATCCTCCTCCTCTTCATCCTCAGAACTGGTTTCTATATTGCCTTTCCCTCTCGCCAAATCTGGTCTGCTGTCACTTTCATCACCATCAGTCTGACTTTCGTCTCCAGTTTCTTCTTCATCTTCTGATTCGCTTTCCTCTCTTATTTCTCCATCATCTCCCAAATCACTTTCCTCTTCCAGATGTCCATCATCTTCTGACTCACTTTCCTCTTCACTTTCTCCACTGCCCTCCGATTCTTCAAGATCAAAGTTCCCCTCATCCTTGCTGGTTTCATTTTCTAAATATTTTTTGTTCACATGACTGATAGAGGAAACTACTTCCTTTGCTAAATGAAAGGAAACAGACAACATGTTTAATATACATGTATAATACCATTCTCTACAGGGATAATGATGACGCTAATCATCTCCCAAAAAGATATGCTGCACGTGAAAAAGAATGAAATACTGTTAAGGCTTTTGGTGGTTCTGTTAAGCCCCACTTTAAAAATAAATTAAATATAGCTGTTAAATAAGAGCTTATAACAGGAGCAGGCAGAAGAAACATCATGGCCTGCTCCTGTTGGACTCTTCCCCCACCCCCACAGGGCAAACTGTCATCTTGGCCCTGTGGGGAAGAAGAAAGAGCAAGGGGACAGGAGCAGGCAGAAGAAACATCATGGCCTGCTCCTCTTGGACTCTCTCTCTCTCCTCCCCACCTCCCTCCCTCCCTCCTGAACTCCTGTTCCTTGTGTGTCATGTCTTTATTAGACTGTAAGCCTGAGGGCAGGGACTGTCTTTTTTGCGAAGTGTAAGCTGCCCTGAGAGCCTTTTTTGGCTGAGGAGCGGGGTATAAATATGATAAATAAATAAATAAAATAAATAAATACCACTTGGGAAGCTAGCTGTCCAAAGTTTTGTGCCAAGTGGGAAGAATAATGTTTATCACACATGAAGTTTGATAAAGTCAATGATTTTTAAACCATTTAAAAATGTTTACATTTTGTGAACATTTTTGAAAGCTTATTTATTTGCAAATCATTGGGCAAAAATACTGCTTTAACTGGTTGCTATTTAAAAGTCAGTCTCTTCTCAATTTTCAGACAGCCGGACAACTTGTAGTTTTAAATTATGTTCTGTATCCACCAAGTAACTTTGACCAAGATGCTGGTCACTCTCTAAAGTTTAGAGTCTAAACAAAAAGTTTCCTAAAGTCACCAGACTTCAAACAGGTGAATAACCACTTTAAAAATTGGGTTTTAAAAATAAAAATTACTGTAACCGAGGGACAGAAGATAAGCAGGACTATTTCATTGCTTCTGCTGAGAGACAGCCTATTTTTGACCCTTCACAACTGTCATCTACCTGAATTGTTTTTATCCCAGCTGATTGTTAGAAAAACAGTATCTTTACGAACTGGAGTCTGAGCTTGCTGTTTTCCTCCTCTGTCCCCATCCCCTTTTCTTATGTGTCATGTCTTTTAGATTGTAAGCCTGAGGACAGGGCCTGTCATACTACTGATATTTGTAAGCCTCTCTGGGAGCCTTACATAAAGAGCAGAGTAAAAATGCTTTATTTGTTTAATTAAAATTGCCTAATTAAACTTACATCTGAATACAAACCTAAACTAACAAACTGTTAACGTTTAATACATGGCACTCCAACAACCACACTGATTTAAAGGCTGCATTTCTACATAAATGAGAACCCATGGGTAGAATATCTTTTTGAGAACACATATTATAAATATGGCACAATAGTTCACATACCGCCTTAAGTCCCAGTACTGGGGGAAAGGCGGGCAATAATAATAATAATAATAATAATAAATTGGCTGTGTTTAGATATAACGGTAAATCATGGTTTAGCAACATAAAGACGAGCCCACAGCAAACCTTGGGCTTGCACAATCCTAACTCCATGTCTGGTGTGGCTGCAAAGAGGAGATTGGAAGTTTCCACTACCATTTTAGATTAATTGCAGTTTACCATGTTATCTGAACCCTAAACTGTAGCTAATCTTAACTATACTTAGTTAAAACAAGCCAGTTTCATAAACTATGGGTTGTTTTGCAAAATAGATCAGCCTCCAACAAAATGAACTTTTGTATGCAGAAAACTTATTAAGGCACAGAGGAAATTATACTAAGCCCATTAACTTGTAAGAAAGTTTCTGTTGAACTCAGTGGCCACATTCTGACAATCATATCTAGGCTTAATGAACAAAGATATACATAAGTATTTTTTCCACTCATACAGTCTCTTTCTGACACACAGAAATCAAAGAAGAAAGTATCTAATTAATCATAAGTTTCCAGTTTCTTATCAGCAGGGAAACAATAGTTACTAGCTTCAGAACATGCCAGGAACTTAAATCAGCTTCAAAATCAGTTTAAGAATCCTAGCTTGTTCCAAACCTGGTAACTGCAGTTTCCCAGTTTGGAAGAAATTAGCCAGTAGGGTTAGAGGCATCATGCTTTGATTGCTGTGCATCGTGAAATGTCTGGGTGCATAGACAAAATACCTGTGTAATTCTTGTTTTAAACAGCTGAGATATGACTGTCAAAAGTTGGCCAATGAAACTTACTTCCAAGGAATGGTAGATAAGATCCAGATCCAGGTAACAGATTACCAACCTAATTCAGTACTTTTAGGGCCTGAAGAATGTTCTATGCTGCATTCTTTCACTGTACTTTCTTTTATAGTCTTCTGTGAAGATTTCTGACTTGTGATCGGTGCAGCAATTCCACCTTGCTTGTTTTGCTTTTTTGGTACACGCTCTTCATCTTGTAGCAACTCAGTTACATGTGTGTCTTTTACATTCTTTTTGGACTTGAATGATGCACTTTTCTGGCTATCATTTTTTAAAATGTCAGATTTTGAGACTGGTGAACTTTTATCTGTCACTGTGCTTTCTTTATGTTTAACAGGAGACTTCTCAGAGGCTCTCTTTCCTTTAGGCTTGACCTTTTTTCCTTCAGTTTCTTTCTCAGTTCGTTTATGATCAGTCTCTGAAAGATCAGAATCTGAATCAGAAAGATCATAAAATCGTTTCAAGTCCTCTGTAGAGCTGTGTTGAATAGGTCGTCCTCGCTTATCCACAGTATATTTCAACTTGAATTTCTTGTCATGAAACATGGCCCGAAACCTTTTGTCAATTTTGATCTTGTGGTCTTTTTCTGGCATTTCCCAAAATCTAGGGTCTTTTGTAATGCGGGAAAACCGCTGGTCACTAACAAGCTCCTTCTTAGAATCCATTTTTACCAGTTAAGAGTCCAAAATTGAACTGCTGAGAAAAAAATAAAATTTAAATCAATGACATTATATCATAATAAAAGAATAAATGCTTCACTCTAAAATAACTAACAGTTCCCATAAGGTAGCAAAACAGCTAGAATGTTAGACACTTAGTCCAAAAAAACATATGGTGTAATCTGGTCAACCTATTCTCCAACTTTCCAAGTTCCAATACAACCAAAGTAATCAAACCTGGATGGGACTATGGCATGTGTGATTGTGGCCAGAACCACCTTTTCCAGGAAAGAATGCACAGCAGTCATTGCTCTGCAAAAGCATTTCTGCCCTCAGCTGCAATCTCACCATCCAGAACCAATCCCAACCTGTGAATGTGCAACTCCATCCAAATTGGGCTGTGTACCTAACCCAAGACCAGCTTTATACTGAAAAACACAGATTAAGTTTTTATCTATGTTTTTAAGCAGCAGCATCTTAGCATCACTGGCATCTTTGATCACTGATGCCAGTGATTTCAGGACATCTACTGCTCGCTACCCATCCCTTTCTGCTTTTTAATTACATTGTTGCATGCACAACTGCAATAACAAAGATAAAGATCACAGAATTTTTCACCCAAAGGCTGCAATTATATGCCTTCTTAAGAGAAAATAAGTCCCACTTAATATAATGGGGCTTGTTTCTGAGTAAGGATGCCGAGGACTGCAACTAGTGAGAGCTAGTGTGGTGTAGTGGCTAAGGTGTTGGACTGGGTGACGGGAGATCCGGGTTCTAGTCCCCACTCAGCCATGGAACCCCACTGGGTGACTTTGGGCCAATCACAGACTCCCAGCCCAACCCACCTCACAGGGTTGTTGTTGTGAGGACAAAATGGAGAGAAGGAGGAGGATTATGTACACCACCTTGGATTCCTTGGAGGAAAAAAGGCGGGATATAAATGCAATAATAAATAAAATAAATAAATAAACCCTTGCTTCAATGCCATGGCCACGTGGGCCACGTGGGGAGTTTTTAATGACTGCGAGAACTAACTCTTAAGAAGGCAGCAGCTATGCCTGGTTAGCTCACACGGAGTCCAAAGGCATGACTTTGTGAGCTAACCAAGCACACTCTTGGAAGGAAAGGGGGAGACGTAGAAGGAGAAAAGGCCTCTCATGAACATCAACCAGCTCCCTGCAAGAGCATTTACCGCGCGTCTCTTTCAACGCCCCTTTAACTCACTTAGCCGCTCTTAGGCCTCTCCACGCGTCGAACGCACCGCTCCAAGGAACTTCCGCACGCAGACAAATTGCGTCACTTCCGGAACACGCGACGACCAACGGCAACGCCGAAGGGCCAAAATACTGCGCATGCGTTCAGAAGGACGCCGGGTCTTCTCGAGGCTCTTAAAGGCATATGAGTTCTGACAGAAAAATATAAAGCTGGCATTAAAAAGTTAACGCCGCCAGATATATAGATAGATATTTCTCTGATAGAAGCCACTGCAATGACGTGCTATATCTAACTTTTTTTGAAAACTTTGCTGGGTATTTCCTCTGCTCTTGCCCCGCACATGGCGTAGGCAAGGATCTGCAATCAGGAACCGGAAGTCGTAGTACACAGCCCTTGACACTATCACCTCTTTAATCTAACCATAGATTTAAACAGACGGTTCGATAGTCTACAGGGGGCGTCTTTTAATGCCACTTATTCTCGCCGGCGAGGTAAAAGTGTCACCGGCCCACTGGAAACAATAGCAAAATCGAGGGCTTTAGCTCTTTGTTCCTGCTCTTTCTATCATAGGACTTATTTCATGTGAAAAGTTTCAGCTGCCCTGCAGACCTTTTGAACTACAGGTCCCATAATCCCCGGTCATTGGCCATGCTGGCTGGACTTTATGGGGACCTTAGTACACAAAACAACTATAAGGCACCAGGTCATCTACACCTGGTGTGGTTTTTTTTGTAACATACTTATTCATTGACATGAATATATACAAAACTTGTTGAAATTTGTTGAAATTTCACAATACAAATGAATTTTTTAAAAATTAACATGCCCTTCTGAGTCAGGAGATCTGGGTTCTAGTCCTCACCCAGCCATGGAAACCCACTGGGTGACTTTGGGCCAGTCACAGACGCTCAGCCCAGCCTACCTCGCAGGGTGGTTGTTGTGAGGATAAAATGGAGAGGGGGAATTATGTACACTTCCTTGGGTTGCTTTGGGTATGGCACAGAGTGGTAAAGCAGCAGTTTCTGCAGCTGAAACTCTCCCCACGGCCTGAGTTCGATCCCAGCGGAAGCTGGTTTCAGGCAGCCCGCTCGGGTCGACTCAGCCTTCCATCCTCCTGAGGTTGGTAAAATGAGTACCCAGTTAGCTGGGGGAAAGGTAATAACAGCCGGGGAAGGCAACGGCAAACCACCCCGCTATAAGGCCTGCCAAGAAAACTTCAGCGAAAGCTGGCGTCCCACCAAGCAGGATATAACACTTTTAAAGTGGTATGAAAACAGTATATGTAATGTGTCTTGGGCCTGAACAGTTGTCATAACCCTTATAAACCGTTATAAGCAGTAGTGTAGATCCTGCCTGAGTCAGTAATGACTCAGTGCTTGCAGGAGAGGTTACTTTCCTTTTCCTTGGGTTCCTTGTAGGAAAAAAGACGGGATATAAATGCAATAACAAATAAATGCAATAGTAAATAACCTCAAGGAGGGCTAAGCGTAAAAAAAAGTGCAATCACCTCCCGTATGAGAGGCACAGCGCCTTGCAGTTGGTGGCTCCGATTTAGGTGGGGCTGTCCATGCATTCTGGCCTTTGCTCAAAATCAGCCAGAACCCTAAAAGGGTTTTCCAAGAGGCTGAACCCTACCCCAAACGGGATGGCTTCTTTAGAGTCCTGGCTGCCTCTGACTGAAACCCCGGGCATGTCTACACCAGCCCTATATCCCGGGATCGTCCCTGTGCATCCAAATGCCACACAGAGCATCCCGGGAGCAGGCAAGGACGATCCCCCCCATTTGCCTGGGATAACCCTGAGGTGTAGAAAGGGCCCCAGAGTGCTTCTACCGCCCCACTGAAACCAGAGCCACCAGCCTCCACGAGCGGGAGGAAGCTGCACAGGCGCGACTCCGAATCAAACAGGAAATGGGCGGGCGTTGCGCTCCGGCCTATCCCGGCGGCTGGGGCAGGCGTTGTCCTCGCTGCCTTCTTGCAAGGGAAAGGGAGGGCGATGGGCGCGCGGGCGCTCCTGAGGGCCGCTCGCCTTCTCCGCTTGCAGCCGGCCGCGGCGGCGAGGGGCGCCCGCTGTGGGCCCTGGTTCCGCCGCTGCCGCCTCTTCCTTTCGGCGCTCCGGGCTGCGGGGTCTCGTTCCGTGTCGGGGCCCGGAGCCCTCAGCCCTTTCGACCGGCAGCTGAAGAGGAAGCAGAAGAATTGGGCGGCTGCGCAACCGGAGCCGGAGCGCTGCGAATACCTGCGGGAAGAGGTAGACCAGGAGCGAGAGAGAGCCGGCGCCTCTCCCACCTGTCCCACCCGGCCGCCGGGTGACTGACTCGGTGCCCTCGGAGGCGATGTCAGCGCTCATTGCCACATGGAAGCCCTGAGTAATCCAATAAGTGGCAGGGAGGGGGGTGCTCCGGCCTTCCCCCATCCTGTCGCCCTCCAGATGTGTTGGGCTTAGAGATGTGAAGGCCCGGGGGGAAAACTAAAAAAAAATTCGGGGGGGGGGGGTAACCGGTTTTTTTCCGAAGCCTTTTTTGGGTTTTTTCTGAAAAATTGGGGGGGGGGAAATGAAGAAAAAACGGATTACGGGATGTTTTATTTTAGCATGATGAATAAAATGTTTAAGACAAGGTGTTCAGATATTTACTTCTCCAAATGTTTTCTAAAAACTATGTTCAGTATCAGTTTTACAATGTCTGTGCACCAAGGACAAGCAAGACCTAGGTTGCAAACTGAGACTACAACTCTGAAATGCAAGAGGGAGATGCATTTCTGCCTCTAGGGGGCAGCACTTCCATGGAAGCAGAGACCGAAACTAATACTGATAGCTATAGGTCAGAAAATTAGTCTGATTAAATTTCATGCATATTCATTGAGTCCCCCCCCCCCATTTTTCTCAGTTCTTTTTATGGGAATGGGGGCTTTATGTCTTGACACTGGAGGACTAGCGGAGACATAAAGAATTTTCTTTGTTACTAATGTTGGTGGTTTCTTCAGTTGTTTTTTAAAATTGTTTTTTGCCTGCTCCTCATAAATTGGCAGAACCAAAGAGGTTCCTTACAGTTCAGGAGCTTGTAGCTTCATTTGTTACCAAAAAAAAAAAAAAAAAAGTAAAAAAAGTAAATTAAATTTGTAATAATTGTTTGAATACGCTACTTTTAATATACCAAATGTAATAATTTTATGCCAAACCAACTTGGACATAATTACATTTTATGTTCCTAAAGTAACAAAGTGACTTTCAATCTGTAAAAAGTGCTAATATTGCATTATTTCAATTTTCCAGAAAAATTTCCGTTTCCCCCCTGAAAAAAACGGGGGAAACGGTTTTTTTTCCATGGCTTCAAAATTTCTGGAAATTTCACATCTCCAGTTGGGCTACAACTGAGGATGCTGGGAGTTGTAGTCCAACACACCTGGAGGACGCCAGGTTGGGGGAGACTGCCTTACTCAGTTTCCTCCAGCTCCCCTCCTTATGATCAAATACTTTTGGGGCCATTCCAACAGTCCCAAGAAAGACTCTCCTTTGCACAGCAGCAAGCTGAGGACATGAAGCTAAACAAACCACCTTTGCATGATTAATTTATTTGTGACACTGGTATATTTTAATGCTCACTGTTTTTAACTTATGTAAACTGCCCCGAGAGCTTCAGCTACAGGGCGGTATATAAATGTAATAAGTAAATAAATACCACTGAATGTAATAAAATTCCTCAGCGGCTCACACAATTTAAGAGACTCTTCACTAAAGCAGAATGCCAAATCCAAAAAGAGATGAAATCACTGACATGCTGAAATTTAGCACAAACGGCGACAAAAGGCAGCCCTGTAATGGACCATGCAGCTTCCCCTAGTTTGTGAACACGTTCTCCTAGTGTTGACATTAGCACAAACTGCACTGCCAAGTTTTTAAAAAATGCAGATTTTGCAATGCAGTTCTCCCTCAGGTCACTCATAGTCCCAAGTAGTGAAAATTGGGTAAATCCATTAAAAGATTAAATTACATCCACCAGGGGAAGAGCCTTCAGCGTGGTGGCGCCCCTCCTGTGGAATTCCCTGCCTGTGGAGGTCAGGCAGGCGCCAAGCTTGTACTCCTTTCGGCGCCTCCTGAAAACATCTTTATTCCAAGAAGCCTTTCCTTAATACGCAGCTTTGAATCTCTGTTTTTGCTTCTTTTGAATTTTGTTTTAACTGTTTTATTCTGTTTTTATTTTTCAATTTATCTTGTACACCGCTCCGAAATTTTTCAATGGGGAGTGGTATGTAAATATTCTAAATAAATAAATAAAAGGAAAAGACAAGAAAAAAGAAAGAAAACGGGAGAGGGACCCCACTTGCAAGAGGAGAGGAGAGAGGGAGCACATGAGCTTGCAGGAGTGTTTGCCATGAACAATGGTTTGGTGTTAGATCTGAAGTGAACTACCCTTCCATCATGCCTTTTGAGTCAACTGTGGCAAAAATGATTGGTTAGCCAATAGTAATTGTAGATGATTTTGACTTTTTCTGTATTACAGGTTGGAAGTAAGATAGCTGACCGTGTGTTTGACATAGCCTGGTAAGATATTGGCATATCAAATTTGTGTGTCCAGTTTTTTAATTTGCCCAGTTGGGTATAATACAAAGTTTAAAGAAAAGGGATGTGGGTACGTTGTTGTTGTTGGTTGTTGTTTTAAAGCTCCTTACTAATTCTGGAGGGGGGATGTTGATTGTAATCAGTGGAAGAAGTGGGACTGGGACACTAATTTTTCCCATGATAAAGATTGTAATTTATTTTTCCTTAGTATGCCATTATTTGTCCATTTGTGTTGGTATAAAAGATCAACTAATTGCAAGTGGGGCAATTCGTTTCTGGAAGTTCTACAAGTTTTTGCCTGTTTCACCTTCCAAAAATGATGACAGAATAGCTTCTTCAGCTATTTTTGTGTAATTGAGTTAAAACACTTGAATATAAGGCTCAGATTACACATAACACCAATGCATGGCTTGTTTAAACCATGGGTTATTGGGGCCATGCTGGAGCGAGTCCACTGCCTCCTGCCCATTCACTGCTTCTGCTTTGCATCACGATTTCTCAAACGATCCAGGAACGTAGTGGCGTTCCTGGGTAGTTCAGCATGACATCCAAACCCAGTGCACTGGGAGGTTGAGAAACAAACAACCCAGCGTTTTAACACAGTGGGTGTGAGTCAGTATGCTCACTTCTACACACCCCAACAGCCCATTGTTTAAATAGCCCATGAATTGGTGTTGTGCACTAAGCAGGTCAACTAGAGAAAATTCCTGCATTTTGTACACTACTAGAACTGAAAAATGTAATTGCGAAAGGGTCTGCATTTGCTATTAAGGCAAATACTGGGGATGCTCTCCTGGCTAAAGCTGAAATTCTCAACACTTACTAGGGATTAAGCCTCACTGAACTCAGTGGGACTTACTTCTGACTAAACATTCATAGGATTATACTGTAAATCATGTGAAGTAGAGGGTCACCATAGCGGTACGTACTTCTCGAAGACGACTCATGCAGTTTGCGATGTTAAATATGCATTATCAGATTAAGTCTAATGTTCACTCTGATGTATCTTCCGCTGAGCTCAGTGGGACCCTGCCAAGTCAGTAGACATAAGATTGCAGCCTGTGTGTAATTGGAAAAGCAAGAATTTCACCAAAGTATTGTATATTAAAGAGCTCACTGAGTTGCAGCTTTGTAAATTAATCCTGTTTATTGTTCTTAAAGGACTTTCCCCCTTGCCTTGGACCTTGGCTGTGGACGAAGCTACATAGCTCAGCACTTAAACAAGGTTGGGTGTCTCTATTATTATTATTATTATTATTTATTTATTTATATAGCACCATCAATGTACATGGTGCTGTACAGAGTAAAACAGTAAATTGCAAGACCCTGCCGCATAGGCTTACAATCTAATAAAATCATAGTAAAGCAATAAGGAGGGGAAGAGAATGTAAACAGGCACTGGGTAGGGTAAACAGGCACAGGGTAGGGTAAAACTAACAGTGTAAAGTCCAAACAACATCAAGTTTTAAAAGCTTTAGGAAAAAGAAAAGTTTTTAGCTGAGCTTTGAAAGCTGCGATTGAACTTGTGGATCTCAGATGTTCTGGAAGAGCGTTCCAGGCGTAAGGGGCAGCAGAGGAAAATGGACGAAGCCGAGCAAGGGAAGTAGAGATCCTTGGGCAGGCGAGAAACATGGCATCAGAGGAGCGAAGAGGACGAGCGGGGCAATAGTGTGAGATGAGAGAGTTAAGCCTGCAAATTTGGGTTGCACAGACCGAACTAAGTAGTAGATTAACCTGTGCTGCATAGTAGAAATAAACTTAAGATGCTAAAAGTGCTTGTGACAATGCCATATTTCTCTAATAGTCTGAGCATTGTGCCAGATAAAGCCATATTAATAGCCCAGTTATATGATTGATCACGCCAAAGTAAATCCCATTTGGTGTGATGGGATTTAAACCCAATTAAGGGTGGATAGGATTGCAATCTAATACTACTGGATTGGATTAGGAATTTTGGCAAAAACAAAATTAAATAAATCATTAATTGTGCTATACTGTGCATATCCTCTTAGAAATAACTGGCATTGGCCAGGTTCGGACGATCAACAGGTAAAAGTCAGGGTAGCTTTTTCCCCCTGCGCCCTGTGTACTGCTCAACCAACCACCATTTCCCTAATTACCCTCACACCAGTGGGGATTGCTGTGTCATCCACACTTAGTGAGGTGTGCAGTGGTGGTGGCTTCCAAACCACCCCCACAAACCATGGTTAGTTGTAGGGTGGTTTGGAAGGCATCCCTGCTGCACACTTTGCCAGATTTGGATGACAGGGCAAACCTGCGCTGTGGTCATTAGGGAAATGGCAGGCTCATGAGCAGCACATGAGCACAGGTTGGGGAAAAGAAACCTCAGTGGCTTCGTTTGCTCTGCTGATCATCTGAACCCAGTTATTGACTTCAGTGGGGCTGATTCCCAGATAAATGGGTAGAGGGTTGGAGCTTAAATCTGGTTAAAGTTACCTGCAATTTCAGGGAGAAGATTTGATGTTTCATTAAATATTCTTGAAAGTAGCTTTGGTCCTAAACAGTTGTATTGTCTGTAGCCCAGTTGATCAATTAAAACTTTTTTTTACTGTTTCAAAAATGTTCTTTTAATAAACTTATACCTGGTATAAGAAATTAAAGAATTATATTTAGGGAACACATTGTACAATTTTAATAGCAGCAATCCTTTGCCAGTATGGACCACCAGTGATATATCCTTCCTATTTTTCTTTCCCCACTCAAATCATATACTGCTCTCCCACCCATACCCATTTACCTGGGACTCAGTCAGTGAACTCAGTGACTGGGTTCAGTGGGGCTAATCCCTCCAACTAATTATGAAATGGGTCATAATTATTTGGAGACCAATTATGATCCATTTTTCTTTTAGGATGTGGTTGAAAGGCTTTTTCAAGCAGATGTTGCTGAAAACGCTTTGGTAAGTAGCTGTTGTGGCACTTGCCAGCAATTTAATCCATGATATTTAAAGTAAAGTATCCTTAATTGCAGTCCTAAACTATTTCTATTCTAACCTGATGTAGAAAAACACAATAGAATCGGAAATACCCAGAGTCAGTATTGTTGCTGATGAAGAATTCCTTCCTTTCGGAGAAAACACATTTGATCTTATTGTCAGCGGATTGAGGTAAAGTCTACAAATCATTTATAGTGAAAAGAGTGGTTTCCTTTAAGTGGAATCCAACATTCTAAAACTGAGCCTTGGATCTCAGTGTTGTGTGTCAGCATATTTCTTACATGTCACTAACACAAATTATATAGATATGTAATTTGTGGCTAGGATTCCAAAAGGCCTTTGCTTGTGCAGAATGCATGGGGGGAGGGGGGGAACTAAATTTCCCTTCTGGATGCACTATATTGAATGCTGCTAATCCTGAACACACCTAGCTAGGAGTAAGTCCCCTGGAACTCAGTGGGGTTATTTCAGAGCAGACACATTTAAGATTGCACTGTTGTACTTCAGAATTACTGTAAAGGTTTCCTGGCTGTTTTTTTTTAAATGTATTCTCATTTTTCTAGCCCTACTTTACATATCAGATTTGCTGCAGGCCCTGGCAAACAACAACATATGTGAATCTGAATTATCTTTGCTGCAAAAACAAGAACTGAACAGCAGTTTAATATGGCAGCATTCCCAAAGTGTTTTTTAAAAAAACCAACCAGTTTTGTTTGATATTTGGAGTGGCTGAGCTGAAAAATTAGATTCTAAGTGTGTAATCCTATGTACGCTCACCAGAGAGAAAGCCTCCTTGAACCATCATGGCTTGTTACAGCTGCTGCATGTGCTGGCTGTGTTTCCCTAATTACCCATATCAGTACGGCTTACCATATCATCCAAACCTGGGCGGCATGGCTCATTTGAGGTGGGCGGTAACCCTCAAATAATCAGTGGGCTGCTGTAGGGTTATTTGGGGATTGCTGCCCACCCCAAATAAGCCATGATGCCCGGGTTCAGATGTGGGTAATTAAGGGAATCCAGATGGCACGTGCAGTGGCTGCAACAAGCAATAGTAACTTGTTTCAGCCACTATGATTGTGCAAACTCTTAATGGAACCCACCTCTGAGCAAACATGCATAGGACTGCAGTGTAAGTGTGGCTCACATTGAGGCTGTTTGCGTCACACCAGAGCCCACGACAGTGGGTGAGGCCGCCATTTTGAAAAGGCAGCCACTGCTTGGGGGTTGTCATTCGGAGTTGGCGAGCGTGGGTTATGTGTAGGTTTTTAACAGACCCCATTTTCTCTTTTAGAGTTATGCAAGGGTTGCTCACCAGATTTGCACAACATGACAACCCCTAGCGGGGGTCAGATGTGCAACCTGACACCCGCAAACATCAACATGGTGTGTTGTCCAAAACCAGTCAAATTCTTAGCCCTCTTTATTGTTTCATGTTTGTGTTTGACACATTTGCTTCTGTGCGAATATGCCAGCCTGAGCCACCTGCCTAAAATGTGGAATGCTGAGAAAGTTTTATGCTTTTTATTAACTTATTTTCCACGTCAATGTTTTTTTAGCTTGCATTGGGTAAATGATCTTCCCAAAGCATTGCATGAGGTAAGTACAAGAATGACTGTCTGTATAAAAATGCTGATATGGCCCATCTTTTACTGCTGTTTAGTATTTTCTATAGAACAACGGTTAAGAAATTTGGTTGTGTGTGTAGAGTCTATGGGCAAAGTGCTGGAGAGAGTAGCATTTTGTTCAGTGTGCAGTAGACATCTTACTGCCAAATGTAGTTTGCAGCTGCTCTATGGTGGACATTCCTTTATCATTTCCAGTTGGAAAGTCTTCCTGGTGCTATCAGTTATTATTTTTATAGGTTTCTGAGCATGTTTGGGGTCAAACATGGCAAACTTGCCAGTGTGACTGACTTTAAGCAAGCCTAACCTCACTGAGCTCCTTGGGAGAATCATGAGATATAGATGTGATTAGATGTTACTTAAGTTGCGTACATCTTACATACAGTATGGTTGGGTGTGATTTTAAGGATGATGTAATGCACTGGATTTGAATCAGCGGGACTGGCTTTGACTTAGCACAGGGGTGGGGAATCTCTTTTGGCCGAAGTTAGATTACTGCAATGCACTCTACATAGGGCTGCCTTTGAAGACGTTTCGGAAGCTGCAGCTCGTGCAAAATGCAGCGGCCAGATTGATTTTGGGAACCAGAAGGTTCGACCATATAACACCTGCTCTGGTCCACTTGCACTGGCTGCCTGTATGTTTCTGAGCCTAATTCAAGGTGCTGGTTTTGACCTATAAAGCCTTACACGGCTTGGGAACACAATAGCTGACGGAACGCCTCTCCCGACATGAATATACCCGGTCACTACATTCAACATCTAAGGTCCTCCTCCGGGTGCCTACTCTGAGAGAGGCTCGGAGTGTGGCAACGAGGGACAGGGCCTTTTCGGTGGTGGCCCCCAAATAATCTCTCTGACGAGGCTCGCCTGGCGCCAACACTGCTATCTTTCCGGCGCCAGGTTAAGACTTTCCTCTTTGCCCAGGCATATGGCAGCACATCGTCATCACGCACATGTTTATTTTTTTAACAGTTTTTAATGCTTTATGTGTGTATGTTCTGTGTTTTAGAATTTTAAATTTTGTATACTTGTTTTTATTTCAATTTTAGAATTTCTGTAAACTGCCCAGAGAGTTCTGGCTATGGGGGCGGTATATAAGTGGAATAAATAAAATAAATAAATAAATAAATTGGTTTCACAGAAGCACGTGGGGGCTGCATGCCAGTTGTGTGGAGGTCCTCAGCTGATATCTGGTCCTTGGTGCGCTTCTCTTGCTGTTCATTCACACAAATACTCACATGCACACACAGTGGGCTTCACCTGCCCTGATGGGGGATTGCGAGCAGCTGGTGAAGCTGCCTCTGAGCAAGACCAGTGTCTTAAGGAGTGTCTCATCAAGACACTGAGCCTGGTTCAATCTTTGTTTGCTGCCTGCCATTCCCAACTAGGAGTGGCGAGCAGCAGGCAAAGCCCTCGTGTAGGGACATGATTTGGGAAAGGGGCATTTCCATGGGGAACAGCCTAGCAGGTGTCATTGAGGAGCCTCGCAGGCCAGAGGTGCCCCATGGCGGTCCCAGAATCAAAGTTTATACATCACTACTACAAAAAAGGCTTTGTTCATGCACGATGTAATTATGATAACTTCTTTTAGATACATCGAGTCCTTAAACCCGATGGAGTATTTATTGGTTCCATGTTTGGGGGAGATACGCTCTATGAGCTTCGCTGTTCTTTGCAGCTGGCAGAACTGGAAAGAGAAGGTGGATTTTCTCCACATGTATCGCCTTTTACCGCTGTCAATGATTTAGGACATCTACTGGGAAGAGCTGGCTTCAACACACTAACTGTGGTAATTATGAGTTACAAGAGAGGAAAAGGTGCTAATGAATACTCAGCCTTTTGTTTTGGTACAAAGAAATCTGCAAGCTCAAAGTGGCAGTGAGTTTTGCTGTAAGGTGGAGTGTTCATGGAAGCAAATAGTGGTAGTTCATGATCTATATAGAAGAAGAAAAGGATTCTTTCCCCTAAATGGGGTGATGTTGAATTGGTAGTATAGATACAGAAAAATTAAAAAGGATGAGCAGCAACAAATTAATTCAGGTATCCATTTGTTTTTCTTGTTAGGCAAATAGGCATGGACAACATGCCTTCCACTTGTTTTGGCCTACAACTCCCATGATCCCTCACCATTGCCTATGCTGGCTAGAACTGATGGGAGCTATAGGCCAAAACATCTGGAGGACCACACGTTGCCCACCCCCGGTTTAAAAGAATCTATGATGAGCATAAGAGTGCAGATTAAATCAGTAGATTCCTTATAATATGCACCTGTGGCAACTGTTTTATTACTACTAGGAAAGGTAGAATGATGAACCTTTGTGCCAAAAATCACGGTATTAATACATTTGTCTCAATTCAATTCCTTTTATTACAGTCAACAGACCAATAAAACATGAAAACACATAATAAATATTTAAAATACATGAAATTAAAACAGAGTATGATTGCATTGAATTGTTACATTTGTCTCTCGCACCTGAAGTATCTGGTGCCATGTGCTTTGGAGTAAAACAAAATACGAATCTCACTGTAGTATGGAGCATATTTCAAGGCAAATGTTTGGCTGTGATTCTGAAACCATTGTAAAATGTTTGGCTTAGTAGAGCTGAACAGAGATGTTTCTGTAAAGTAAGTGTTAGATTTGCAGTAAAAAAAATTGGCTAGTTCGGTTCAGTTTACTGAAGTGAAGTTCCCTAGCTCACAGTCACCCAGCCTCCAAATGTCGTTCTTTTAACAAATTAAAAAAAAATAATACATAAACATAAAATAGCATTTATATCATATATTCAAACTAATCTATTAAACATATTCATGCTTAACATAAAAGTGCACCCCCCACCTTGGGATCTCATTCCTGTTTCCAAAAACTCATAGTTTCTTCTGTTGGTGGTTTCCCGCTTCCCTTAGAAAACACAAATACTAAGAAGCTTCTCCATATTCCCTCAAAATCATTCTTTTTTGCTAAACCTTTTTTCATTTTAATATTACATGTCAATTTATCGTTAATAGCAATATCCCACACTTTATACCATTCTTCAATACAATAATCTCCTTGTGTCTTCCAGTTCCTAGCTACGATTAACCTTGCAGCCGTCAACAAATTCGTTATCAGATCCTTGGTTTCTTTAGTACATTTAAGATCTTCTTGCAGTGAGAGTAGTGCAATCCTTGGTGTGTCCTCTATTTTCAGTCCAACAATCTGCTCAATCTCAGTAAACACCATCTTCCACAACTTTTGCACAAATTTACAATCCCACCACATATGTTCCTTTTTCACCACAACCCCTCCAACAATCTGCTGAATGCTGATTGTTAATCTTGTTTAATCTAACCAGAGTTAGATACCACCTCCATAAGATTATATAATAATTCTCCTTTATTCTTACTGACATAGTCCTTCCCAACTCTGCTGTCCTATCTGTATCTTTAAATCTGTCTCCCAAACCAATTTTCCTACCCTATCCGACACTCCTTTCTCAAGTAATATATCATATAATTGACTCATTAAGCCTTTTGTCCCTATATTTTGTCCCTTATCGGTTTCTATTTTCTCAATCAATTGCTCAAACTTCGTCCTCTCTCCGCTCTCTCCATTTTCTCTTACCCAATTTTTAGTCCATTGTTCCAATTGCCCATAATTTAACCACGTTAATTTTATCTTTCAAAACCTCTTCCATCTTCTCTCTTGTATTCATCCCTCTTAACCATTCTCTTAATTTCATTTTATTTTTCTCTATTAAAACTTTACTTAATCTATTTTTTAAATCTTCAGGAAAATTCTTTAACATTATCACCGGTGTTAAATTGGAGCTGCTTGAGAGCAACTCCTTTTTATATTTGTTCCAAAGTTCCCAATGGAACTTCAGAAATTGATTACCTAAATCATCAACCCATTTTCTTTTCCCTCTTTCCTTAAAAAATACATTATGCAACTTTAATTCTATATTACTTGTGCGTTTTTCCTCCATCCAGTCTAAATCACCTACACCTAAAATTGCTTCAACAATGTGTCTTAACCTATTTGCTACATAGTAAAGATTAATATTTGGGAGTCCCAAACCCCCCTTTCTTTGGCTTAAATACCATTTACTTTGATTAATCCTTGATTTCTTCTCTGCATTACAATAATTATGTTTGTTTTCTTTTTATGGATCTATAGATCGCAATAAAGAAAGTAAGTAATATTCTGCCAACTTTTTAACTCTAAATCTGAAATTCTTATTGGTAGCATCCTAAAAACAAAATTAATCTTAGGTAAAATCTACATCTTTATTAAAGCTATTCCTCCAAACCAAGAAAGGTTCAGTCTCTTATATTTTTTTAATTTTTCTAATATCTCTTTTTTTAAACCTTTTAAATTCTCGTTTTCTAAATCTTCTAAATTTTTAGTAATCCTAATTCCCAAATATTTAATTTTTTCTTTACTTTTCAAATCTGTGACATTCCCTTCCCACTCCTTTTCTTCCTTTTTAGTGTAGTTAAATAACATCAATTCCGATTTTGCCCAATTTATTCTTAAACCCGTAACTTCTTCAAATTCTTTCAACTGCTGTTTAATTCTTTCCATCTTGTCAATCGAATCTTTAATAGTTATCAAAGTATCATCTGCAAACATATTCAGTTTAATTTTTTTTCTGCTACCTATCCCCTCTATCTCCCCATCTTCTCTTATTACGTTTGCCAATAACTCCATAACCAATACAAACAGGACCGGCGAGAGTGGGCAGCCTTGTCTTGTACCTCTGGCTAGTCGTATCTTATCCGTAACTCCATCATTTACTACCACTACGGCTGTATTTTGGGAGTATAACTGCTCTATTATTGATTTAAATTTGTTTCCAAATCCCATTTTATTTAGAACCATCTTTAACGCTTGCCAACTCACACAATCAAAAGCCTTAAAAATATCTAATGCTAAAATGCCCGCTTTAATCTTTGACTTTCTTATCCCCTGAATTGCATTCAGAACTCTACCTACTAAAGTGTGCATCTTTCTACCTGCTATAAAACCACATTGGTCTTAGCTATAAATTTATTTAATCTTTTAGCCAAAATAGTTGAAAAAAAAATTGCATCTTGATTTATTAACGAAATCGGTCTATATGAATCTGGGAGAGCCAGATCCTTATCCGGCTTCGGAATTAAAATTATTATAGAGTGCTCCCATGATTCTGGAATCTTCTCCCCTTCCATTATAGCATTATATAACTTCAGTAACTTTGGCACTATTAATGATTTAAATTTTTTATAAAGCTCTGGTCCTAGCCCATCAGCCCCAGGTGATTTCCCTACCTTCAACTGGTCTATAACCTCCTCTATTTCACTTTGTAATATATTTTATCCATTATTTCTTTATGCTCTTGTTCTAATCCCTTCTTCAAAAATTTATCCACATACATATCCATCCTCATCTTTTGGGTATCTTTTTCCTTATATAACTCTTCAAAAAATTCCTGAAATTTTTTTATTTTATCCTTCATCTTGTGACAGTATTCACCTTGCTTATTTTTTACTGATCCTATCCCATTTTTAGCTTTTTCCTTTTGTGTGAGCTTAGCCAGCATTTTCGAGTTCTTATTACTATTTTGAAAATACTCCCTTTTCATATAAATTAAATTCCTCTGAACTTCTGCTAAATTTATATTTTCTAACTCCTTTTTCTTTGCCTGTAATTCTATTAACTTATGTTTATTTTTTGTTTGCCAATATTCTTTTTCCAGCTTTATTATCTCTTTCTCTAAAGTTACCTGCAATGCATCCTGTTGTCTTTTTAGGTTGCACGTTTCCCTGACACAAATCCCCCTAATTACAGCCTTCATGGTGTCCCAAACCACTGCTGTCCTAGTACCTCCTTTTTCATTTATTTCCCAGGTTTCTGACAATTCCTCTTGCATTTTTTCAATCACTTTACTATATTTAAATATCTTGGTATTCAATCTCCACCTTAACGCTTCTTTGTAATCCTTACTAACTGTAAAGTCTAAACTTACCAATGCATGATCAGTTACTCTAATTAACCCCAATTCCATTCTACATAACTTAGTTACAAACTCTCTGGAGACAAAAATATGATCTATCCTAGAATATGTATGGTGAACTGGAGAGTAAAAAGTAAATCCCGGATCCGCTCCTCTGCAAACTCTCCAACAATCAACAAAATCTTTTTCTTTAATAAATTTATTTAAAATAGTAACATCATTTCTCTTTTCTAACTTAGTGGGGTTTGACCTATCTACTCTATTATCCATAACCATATTAAAATCTCCTCCCAAGATAACATACCCCTCCTTAAATTCTTCTATCTCTCTGAGTACCTCTTCATAAAATTCTCTTTGTTTATTATTTGGTGCATAAACATTAATCAAAGTGTACATTTTCCCTTCAATTTGACCTTTGATAAAGAGATAATTCCCATTTCCATCCTTTTTAATATTCTCCAACGTAAATCCACTTCTTTTTGAGATTAAAATAGCCACCCCATTTTTTTTGATGTCCCCAACGACTTTTCATAATAAGCTGACCATTTCAAGCGAATTGTATTTGTGTCCTCTCTACATTGATGTGTTTCTTGCAGAAAAATGATATCAGAACCATCTCTATTTAACAATTGTTCAATTCTCCTCCTTTTCATGACTGCCCCCAGACCCTTAACATTAATCGTTGAGATTCTTATCCTCTTATCCATACTCAGTTCTTTGGTCTTCTTTTCGATCCCTTGTGTGTTGCAAATCTAACTTATATACATAACAACATAAAACCCCATTCATACCCTTCCCTCCCACCCCACTACCCAACTCCCTCCCCCCACCCTCCCTCCCATTTCTTTTCCCCCCATTGCTTCCCCGGGAGTCTAGCACTCCGGCCATAACAATTAACCCTTGGGGGGGGAAGTGAGCCAGGAACCCAGAAACAGTAAGGCATCTAATATAATTATACTTCTTGTCATTAAAATATTATCCCGTTTACACCCCACTTCCCACTGCGCCTCTTTCTTCCACATCCTCCTCGCCAACATCTTCTCGTGGACCCATGACTAGATTTTCAAGAAGCTCCATGCCTTGCTGAAGAGAAAAAACTTTGTAATTTTTCTCCTTATATGAAAAACGCAGAAAAACTGGATACCCCCAAGCATAGGGTATCTCCCTCTTCTTCAATTCCGCTGTTAAGGGTTTAACACTGTGCCTCCATTCCAAAGTTTGTTGACACAAATCATTAAAAACCTGCACTGGAACTCCTTGGAACTTCAACTCTCCCAACGCTCTCAGCTCCCTCATCAACTGCTCTTTTTTGTAGTAGTTTGAAAATTTCAACAAGACATCTCTAGGAGTTGAGCCCCCTTTGTAGGCTCCCACCCTATGGACGCGCTCCACTTCTTCTTCTCTTATTTCCAGGGTTGGAGCCAATTCTTTAAGCCAGCTTGGGAGGGTCTTTCTGAGGTCCTCCCCTTTTTTTCCCACCAGATTGCGAAAACGCAGTGTTGACCTTCTGGAGTTATCTTCTAAGGATATGAGCCTTTTGTCATGCTCATTAAATTTCACCTCTTGTTCCTCTTGGATCTTATTGACTTGCTTAACTTCCTTTCCCATCTGATCTACCTCTGACTTAAAAGAGCTCATTTGCTTATCTCTCTTAGCCATCTCTGCCGCCAGTTCATCCACACGTTTATTTGTTTTCCCCACTTCCTCTTCAATTTTGATAAAAATCGCATCCTTGACTCCTTTTAAAAGGGCCTTCATCTGCTCCATAGAAATTGGCTGTGATTCTGGCTCTGGGCCAACTTTGTCGGCCATTTTAGTGTCTTTCGTTTCTTTTTTCTGCTCTTGTAAATTATCTTGTTGTTCGGCTAATTTCTGAAGATGAGAAACTGTGTTATTTGAAGCATGCAATCTTTGCCACTTCGGCCTCACCGTTAAATCCTTCTTGGGTGGCATAAATCACTCTATTTACGTCTCTACTCCAGGTGGGTTATCTTTTATTATTTACTTTCTCTTTACGTTTTGGCACGACGCGTTAATTACCGAGTGGAAGTCAGTCCTTTCAATAAATCATCACTTCAACTCTTCCTTTAGCTCAGCAACATAAGCGTCTGTTATATATCCTCCAAATGCTGATAAAAAGTTTAGTTAGATCTCTGCACTCCGAAAGCTGCATTCAACCGAGCTGCATTCAAAACCGAAACTGAGTTATTTATAGCTTCATCAAGCTCGTTGTGGCACAGCTCAAAGCTTTTCGCTGGCAGAGAGATCTCACCAAGCATTTAGAATAATCATCTCTCAGATACCTTGCCAATTTAAAGAGTTAATGACGCTTTGAAGCCTCCCGTTCAGGAGGATTTAAAATCTCTTACTGCTTCATGGCTGTCAGGCTCCGCCCCCCTCCAAATGTCGTTCTATATCTTTCCACAATGGCTGCATTTGGACTGAATGCAAGCCAGGATCTCCGCACCTACACCAGCATGTGATGGACATGGGAGAGGACCGAGGGAAGAGCACTCATCCATGGCTTCATAAACTATGGTTTAATGTGTGTGTTTTCCCACAGGAATCCTTTCCTTCTTCTTGGCCTTTCTTTCCCATCCGCTGCTACCTACTCCAGTTAGTTTCTTCTGATACGACTGTTCGGCCTGCTCTGTTTTCTCTTCCTTCAGATACTCTGCCTCTCGGCCCTCTTCCAAAATAGGTTTCTAGTCATCAGCCACCCTACTTACCCATTTCTCTTCCTGTAAGCAGTGCAAAGCCTTCTTCTTGTTGACTTGGTGTACTGCTTTTTCTCCTATCCAGAGTCCTCTTCTCTCATTCTGCACTGTCAACACTGTATTGATGAACGCTTCCCCCAAGCAAATGCACTCTTTGAATGTTCTATGACACAACAGCAGCAACAATGATGTGTGGGGTGGAGTTTAAGCAAAAGGCAACAGCTGAGTTTAGCCTAGTTGATGTATTACTCGTGCTCCACTACTAGACCTTTAAATGCAGTGTTTTAGATATGTTAAACAACCTAAATCTTATTATCTTTAGGATACTGATGAAATCCAAGTTAACTATCCTGGGATGTTTGAAATTATGGATGATCTGCAAGGTAAGTTCACTTAGCAAACTAGTAGAGTGAGTATGTTTTGAGGAATAAGTGTCAAATTAACATCCAGTTATTACAAAATGCCAGATAAATGAATTATCTCTGGATTGGAGGGATTAATGAAAAGTATAAGTTCGTAGTATAGAAATAATATACATTTATGGCTCTGGAGGTCAGGCAGATGTCAACACTGTGTTCTTTTCGGCCCCTCCTAAAAACAGCTTTATTCTAGTAAGCCTTCCTTGATTGACCAGCCACAGTTTTTATTGGTACTCTGTTTTTAAAATAACTAGCTGTATCCGGCATAACATACGCTATTGTAGCGTATCTTAAAGTTTATTAATTAAATATCGTCGCAGGGGCACGAGCTGCTTGGAGGCTGCCGATACAGTGCTGTCTGGCAGACCTGGTGGGCAGGGAGGTCGGGGGGGAGGGGGAGCAGGAGCAGGTGTCCCTCTCTCCTCGGGGTTCCTGTCAGCCTTGGGCTGCCCGCCCAGCTCGCATGACATTAGGCCAGGGCCTGGGCTTACAGTAGGGGAGTGGCCGACCACCTGGCCACCAAGGGCCCCAGTCGTGCTTCGCTCATGCTCTGGATCGTGGCGCTGACCCCTTTGGGGGGGGGAGCAAAGAGGCAGAAAGGGGGGTAGAATTACCTTGGAAAGCCCGGAGGAGTCGGGCGAGGGGCTTAACGTGTAAGGGCAGCTGACGTTACACGTTACTGTTGCTTAGCAACCTGTATCAGCTGAAGCCTTTACGGAAACATACCTGAATGAATGAATTTTATTTACGGTCACAAGACCAGCAAAACAACACAACAATATAAGCACATATAATATTCCCAAACCAACAGAATAAAATCAGACTATGAATAAAACAATATATGGTAACAATTAATTAGTTAAAATATGTCCCACATATTTTAATAGATTAAAACATTGTCACAATCAGATGATAAAATCCCATGCCGACAAGCAATTGCCGCAGCACAAAATTTAGCCACCTTGGAGGTTATTTGAGAGTTCTGATCAGCCAAAAGATAGTCTGTATAGAACACATCAGATCTCCCAGGTATTCCTTGTAAAATAGGAGTGATAAAAGTATGCCGAAAGTCGCAATAAAAGGAGCAGTACAACAATACATGATCCACAGTTTCTATCATGTCAGCTTTACAGGGGCATAGGCGCTTAGAATATGGAATATTATTAAATTTACCCTCCAAAACTGCAGAGGAAAGCACATTAAATTTAGCCTGCGTGAAGGCTTTCCTGTATTTTGGAATAGTTAAAGAAGTTAAATATGTTGCAGGAAGGAGAGCCTGCCCCCGATCTCTAAATTCAGGATATGGGGTTGCTGCTCTTATATGATCTTGTAACTCAATATCACTAATACACTGATATATATCCTCCTTGGCTTTTGAAAGGCCTAATGTCAAAATGGCATTTCGCGAGAAACCCAAAATGCACAATTTTTCGTTCACAGCCTTTTTCCATTTAGACTGGAATGCATCAGTCAGAGTCAAAGGGGCCAAGCCTTGAGGAGAGAATGCCATTTTAAGCCAGAAGTTTAACTTATACCTCCAGGCACGGGATTCAACCGAGATTTGACCTGTCTCTAGACGTAGAAGTATGTTGGGCACACAGCTTGGAAGACAAAGAATATTTCTCAGAAATTTTGTTTGGGTGGATTCCATAGCAGTAAAATTGCTGTAAGTGCAAAATTGTGCACCGCAAAGCAATTGTGTTAATACCTTGGCGGAAAACACTTGTAAGGCTGATGGTATGTACTGTCCTCCTTTGGCATAAAAAAAAGAAATTAGTGATTTGGCACTCCTCTGTGCATTTGCAATGGCATTAGAGATTTGACTCTTCCATGAGCCAGACGATTGAAAGATGACTCCCAAATATTTATAGGTTTTAACCTGTTCAATTAAATGCCCATTTATCTGCCAATGATGTTTAATCCGCTTTCTGGTAAAAACCAAGACTTTAGATTTAGTGTAATTAATTACCAACTTTTCGGTTTTACAATAGATGCCTAAAGCTCTTAATAACCGCCTCAAGCCAATGCATGTCAAAGAAAGAAGTACCACGTCATCTGCATATAGTAAAATGGACAACGATCTATGTGCCAACTTGGGAGGGTGAGAGTTTATCTCAGAGAGCCCCTTGACCAAAGAGTTGATATAAATGTTAAACAAGGTGAGGGCAAGAACACAGCCCTGTCTAACACCAATGTGAGTTGGAATCGCTCTGGTCAGATGGCCTACACGGTTGCATCTCACCTGCACCCACGTTTTATCATAGAGGCTACGAATAAGAAACAGCAATCGCCTATCAATGTTGGTATCCTCAAGCCTTTGCCACAACCTGTCTCTCGGGATTGAATCAAAAGCAGACTTAAAGTCGATGAAGGCTGTGTAAAGTGCCCCTCCGGAAGCAGAGGAGTATTTCTCAGCCAGATGTTGTAGTACAAGTCCTTGATCCGCTGTGGAACGCCCAGGTCTGAAGCCTGCCTGCTCATCTTCCAGAAGATTTTCCTCCTCCATCCAGCTTAAAAGTTTCTCAAGGAGGTGGCTAGCATACAACTTACTCACAATGCTCAGCAGACTAATTGGCCTATAATTAGCAGGGTCCCCTCTTTTCCCTTTTTTATATATCGGAACAATTGTAGCAAGGCCCCAGTCCTCTGGTATACATGCTGTCCTATTGATACAAGTAAATAAGACTGCTAGAACAGGGGCCCACCACTCCACATTGGCCTTAAGCATCTCAGGAAGGATATTATCACTCCCGGGTGCTTTACCTTGTTTAAGTTTAGAAATAAGGCTTTTAATTTCAGAAATAGAAACGGGAGGCCAATCGGGGACATTCGCCAGTTCAGTTTGCGACAGTGAGATTCCAGTTTGTCTTTCTGCATACAGTTCACTAAAATATAGTTCCCAGGTCTTAACAGGAATATGAAAGTCCATTCTACCTGGTTTACTCTGCCAACCAGAGGAGACAATTCTCCAAAAGGTGGCTGTGTCCCGAGCCCTTGAAGCGACAATTAGATTCTGCCAATCCACTCTCCGCGCCTGATTCTTTTTCTCCTTAATCAAGTTTTTATATCTCTTTTTTAAAGACAACCATTCAGAGGGTAGAGTCGGCAAATCCAATTCCCTGTACCTCCTGTATTTATCTATTAAGGATTTCTTCATATCCACACAATCTTGGTCAAACCAAGGTTTGGATCTACAGGGAGGGACATATGTGGGTTTTTTCTGAGTCAAACAATTTTGAAAGAGTAAAATAATCTCTTGATACGACTCTAAGACAGTTTGCAAGAACCCCGCAGTTAGCAAAGTGTCTCGCAATCTAAGACAATTTTCTGAGTGTAACAATAGCCGTAGGTCGTTATCTAACCTGCCAGACCATCTTACACGTGAGGCTCTGATTTCAGGCTCAGGGAAGATCCAAGGTCCATGATCTGCATGGATTTCCTGATCCCTAAGGTTCAGGAGTACCATTAAAGGAAGGTGGTCACTCTCTGTACGTGTACCCACCCTGCAACTAATCACCAAATTTAACAGATTATACGATACAATAAAATAATCAATTGTTGATGCTCCAGAGCCTGATAAAAATGTGTATTCACCTTTTCTGTCTCCGTCTGTGCCCCCATTTAACAACACTAAATCTAAATAATTTATCATATGTAGGAGGCACAATCCGGAGTAATTGCAACCACTGTCTTTAGACTGCCTTTCAGGTAGTAGATGTGCCACCTCTGTTTCAGGAGGGTGTTCACCATAATGGCGGTAGAGAGCTTCATCATTTGGACCAATTCTGGCATTAAAATCTCCTGCCAGTATCACAGATGCTCCTGGATGCTCAGATGTCTTTCTTTCAATGAACTCTTGCAGTCTGAGCCACCTATCTTTATTTAGATGTTTTTTACTCAAAGGGGGTAGATAAACATTTATTAATAACAAGGAGAAAGCGTGAAATTCAATCACTAGAGAAATTGCAATACCAGGTAAACAATCTGAACTAGTGAAGGTGGCTCTGAGTTTAGTTGAAACCAAAATCCCAAGGCCTCCCTTAGAACGCCCTCCCCTAGTACTTGGCTCTGCTTTTAAAGAGTAGGTTGCAAAGCCATTCAGTTCCAGTTCCTCCCTTATCCAAGTCTCCTGTAGCAGTAGGATATCGTGACGGCTAATAAAATCCTGTAAAGATGGATCAGCAGTCTTGCTCTTGCAGCCTGCAACGTTCCAAGAAAGCAATGTTAGTTGTGAATTCTGATGGCATAGATTTGGTATACTGAGTCTTTCCAACAGGGGAACTCACAGGGCTACACATTACTATGGGAGCTGCAGAGTTCAACCCTTTCAGGCTCAAACCTTTAGGGTTTGGCAAGAGAGTCCTCTGAACCATTTTATGAGGAGATTGTACATCGGCTTTTCCCTTGGAGATAGCCCTACTTCTCTCATGGGTCTGCTCCTTTTCCCTAATTGATCCTACTGCGCCAACTTCATCCTCAGCAGGTTCAATGGCCTCCATAAGTGGACTCAATTTACTCACATTTGAAACTATTGGATGATATACATTAGGTAGGTGTCCTCCTATCGCAGCTGCTTTCTGAGGAGAACCAATTTCCACCACATCCAGCTCTCTCATCTCAAACCAGGTTAATTTGGAGGCAGTTGCTGTTTTTGCAATAGCAAGATTTTTAGGGGAATAGTCAGGATCACATTTACAGGTGAGTGGATTTATCTCTACAGTAACCTGTTGTCGTGGAGGGCATATCTTTTCGCCCAAAGCTCTCAGCTCAGCACACTCCCAACTTTCCATGTTGTTCACTTGTTGGTCTATTACCGGACTCTCTATGGTTCGGTGGACCTCCCCGTGATCACTTAGGTTTCTTTGCCCCACCTTCATTTTTTCCAAATGTGATTTTAAGAAATTGAGTCTATCAACAATTTCATTTTGTGCATCATGAGATAGAGCAGAGAAGGATTCTAGTAACTTCTGCTCTTCAGCATCGAAGGGTACTTCCCTCTTTTGTGATGTCAGCCTTTGTCCATAGTCAACAGGATGTAAAAGTTCTCGTGTCTCTAAATCACTCAAGCATTCATGGATAGAAGGGTTGTTCCCTGCACTATCAAAGTCAATTAGATTATTATGATTAGATGATTCCTCAATTCGGGCACTTTTAGTATGTGTGGGCAAGTGGGAACCCAAGGGAAGGGGAGGTGCCCAGTTCTCAAATAATCTAGAAACCAATATACCACGCTTGCTTAATAGGCCTCTACAATCATACACTATCTTAGCTGAATTCCAATTGCAAAATGTGACTACTGCACAAGCACGAAAGACATTAAAATATAGGTATTCAACCCTTATTAGGTCCTCTATTGAAAAGCAACCTGGAAGAACCAGTTCCAAAATTTTATAGAAATGACGTTTACGTTCATTTTGTGATAAAATCCCCTCTGGTTTTGGATAGTTTGATAAGACTAATTTATTTCGATTCAATACTAGTCTCCAGGTACAATCTTTTACAATTGTCTTTTGAGGTGTTTTGGTTTCTATCAGGATTTGAGTCCATGGATCCTGCATTATAGGGCTCTTCCTTGTAAAATCCTGCTTTTGAATTGATGTAGACACTGGGGTCTGGGTTAGGTTACCCATAGCAGTCTCTGAATAGTGTTTGTTGTTATTTTGATTTACCTTGCTTTTCATGGGGGATTTCTCCATATTCTGGTTGGAATTCAATTTTAAGCTGTTGTCAAGTATTTTAAAAAGTTTCTTATAATCCATTTTTTTAAAATGAGCTGGCTTTGGATTTCTTACATTTTTAGTTTTCTTTGTGGCTATAGCCCGTCTTTTGCTGCCTCCCTTAATACGCGCTTTCCCCCCTGGCATATTTGTGCCCCTTATAGGGGGGCTCTTATTGTTAGTCGGCAGTCCATTTGTTACTTTATTGCAACTTAACCAGATTTCCGCCAAAGTAGTTAATAATTTGTTGCATTCAGCCAGATAAGATTTTATATGTTCAATGTCTTCTGTTAACGTAAGAAGACCTCCTAGGATTGGCATACCGTCCTCATTTATCGTGCAGGGTTGAATTGGAGCCTCTTTCCTGCCTGGAACCATCGCAGCAATTTGCCTTTCCATTAATTCCTCTATCTGGGTAGAATTGTCAAGAGGTAGGTGGAGTTTATCTGGCGACTGATACGGCTCTTGAGGTGCTAAACTCTCTGCAAGAGTCAGCTCTGCTGCAAGGCTGACTGGATCGGAATCCTCTTTGTAGTCTTTGGAGTCATGGAGATTCCCTTTAAGATCCAAGCTCCAGTCCAAATTGGAATTAGGGGGAACTGGGGAGTGTGGTTTTGCATCTTCCAACTCCTCCACCCCCTCCCTTTCCCCCTCCTTCTCCTTGACTGTAAGGAAGTTGATGATTTTTGTTTGAACTTTGTGCTTCCTTAAGAGAACACCTGTAGATACAGGAACAAGCCCAAGGGTTTTGTAGTCCTTTCTAGTTAGCACCATTGTTCAATTATTTTCAGAGACTATCTCCCCACAGCTAGAAGTTGAGTGCGTATCTGGCTTTTTAATTGCAAACCTCCTTCATAACTCCTCCGCAGTTCTGTCTCCGATGCCTTTATCACCCAAGCCGGAGATGCTGCCCTCCTCCACTGAAGCTCTAGTAAATATTCTCTAGCTAAACTATGGGTATGGAAAACCTTTCAGCCCTCCTGACCCCTAAAGGAGAGATAAAACGCCGAGCTCGGAAACATACCTAAGCATTTTATAGAGAGAGATAATCTTTAACACGGTGTTTTATTTCTCTTTATCTTTTATTGTTCACCTCTCTAGAATCTGTTTAGATGTGGAGTGGTATATAAATGCTGTCAATAAAAATAAATACATGGATGCATTACGTATTAGATACTTGCATTCTCATTCTTTTCATGCCCTGCTAAGATGGATAGAATACTCCCTTACATATATTTCGTTTGTATATTTTCTGTATGTCAGGGCCTTGCAGAGAGACATTCTAGGTGACTAACCCGTAGTAATGAACTGTGTACCCCTGTAGATATATTCCACAGATTTGTCAAAGGAGATTTCTTTTAATACCATAAAGGCTGACATTGGGTATTTGCAAGCAAATATTGTCTGTTTGCCTTTGAAGTAGGATAGAAAACCAATTTAATACATGTGACAAGCAGTATATATCTTGAGTAAGCAACATTCCACCTCTGCCCAGTTGTGAATCTTCTGTCTAATTTTGGATCAAGCTGAAGAGCCATTTCTGTTCTTGCTTTAATGTGAAGAATTCAAGGAATTGCTTTGCCAGCTGCAGCAGGTAGGTTTGCTGTCAAAGGGCAGAACTAGGGTTTTAAATCATTCTCGATTAAATTGTACACAAAAATAAATTTTGGGGGGCTAAAATTCTATACATACTTACGTGGAAGTAAGTCCCACTGAACTCAATGGAGCTTACTTCTTAGTAGACATGTAAAGGTTTGCATTGTTATAGGAAGGAAGAACATTTACTGGAAAGTCTCCCCTGCAACTGTTTGGAAGACAGTTTCATCTAAGATGGTTTACCAAACATCTTGAATACTCTAGTTTTTATCAGGTTCTGCAGTAGGTCTTGGTACTCAACATGTTGACCATCCCAACGTATACTTTGTTTACTAAGGCTGCAATCCTGTGCATACTTATCTGGGTGCGAGCCTCATTGAACACAGATGAACTTACCCACTGAGTAAACATGCATGGAATCGAGCTACATGTAAGAGCTGCTTAATTGTTGCCAGATATTGCCAATCCGATCCTGTCCCAGATTGCTGTACTATTGAACTGAAATACACACAATGTGGAACTCATGGCGTCTGCTGTATCTTCTTTTAAAGCCTGAAAATTATTTTTAGGTATGGGAGAAAGCAACTGCTCTTGGAGTAGGAAACCTATACTACACAGGGCAACGATGTTGGCAGCGGCAGCAGTGTACAGGGGTAAGTGAGGCTGTCGTTCAAACTGGCACATCTTGACTTGCTCAGTTGAGTGCCTTCCATAGCAAGGTGCCGGGTTAAGTAGCCAGAATTTCACTAAACACTGGGATTTTGAGCTGTAGTTGGTTCTGAACATGTTTGTGCCATATAGTTAGATTTCATTGGCCTTGCAGGTGAGTCTTTTTAGGGCTAGTTGCCAACCACGTGCTATTTTCTTCCCTTTCCTCCTCCTTCCCACCACAGTGAACACAGCATTCCAGTGTTGATGTGTTTTCTACTGGCCTTAATGCAGGGCATGTCTAGACGGGGTGATGACATTAAATTTTGTATACTTTTAATGTTTACCATTTTTAATTGTTGTAAACTGCCCAGAGAGCTTCGGCTGTGGGGAGGTATATAAATGTAATACAATAAATTAATAAATAAATAAAATAACCCGGGGATTGCTCCGGGATCAACCCTGTGTGTCCAAATTTTGCACAGGGGATCCTGGGGACAGGGAGGGATGACCCCTCCCTTTCCCCGGGATAACCGGGACGGCTTTAATCCTGTCTTTTCCCGCAGTCTCAAGATCGTCCCAAGACCATGGGACATGTGGGTGGCCGTCCCGGCTCCTCGTGAAGAGCCAGGAACCGGGCATGGGGCACGGAGATCTTCAGGACCCCCGTGCCCATCGGAGGGGGGTAGGGGGGGTCTTTTTTTAAAAAAAAAAAACCCTTACTTTTAGCGATTGAGCGCTCATGCGCTCATTTTTTATTAAAAAATATGGAGGACACGACGTCGTCTTTCTTGGACGTTGTGCACCACATGTAGACTGAGGGGGAGGACCTTGCGATCACCATATCGCAAGATCCTCCCCCTCCCATCCCTAGGTCTAGACATGTCTGCAGTAAAAATTGGATGCCCACAGCGTCTGCAATAGGGGAAACACGACCATGACATGAAGCTTGCTGTTCTTTGCTTTCTTTTCGGGCATAAGAGCCAGCAGAGAACGTACATGCAACCACCATAGCCAGGGAAATGCAGCACGCCAGCATGAGTGTTCTTTTTCCTGCCTTGAAGCATTTAAAGGGCAGGAGACTGACCAGGAAAGCTTCCAATGCAAAATTGCCTCTAGGTAAACACCCTGAATGTTTGCCAAGGGGCCATTGAGGCATGTCCTTGGAAAGGATTAATTTCATGTTAAAGGTGCCACGATCTAGTGACTACGTAGCTTGTCAGTATTTTGCAAGTGGCAATTAAGACTTGGGTAACACAATCTGGTCTCTGTTGTTCTGTTTAAACTAAAGACTTAGCATTGGATCCAGAGACGATTGAGAGGAACTCAGTGCATGCAAGGGCACTTTCCAGGCTCCTGTCCCTCCCCCCAGCCCCCGCTCCAAATACAGCCCCTTTTGCCCCCTCAAGCGGCGCTGGTCCCTTTGGAATGGCATGAGATGAGGCCTAGGGACTTTAATGCTTTACGCGTGTATGTTCTGTGTTTTAGAATTTTAAATTTTGTATTTGTATTTTTGTATTTTGAATTTTGAATACTCGTTTTTATCTTAATTTTAGAATTTCTGTAAACCGCCCAGAGAGCCCTGGCTATGGGAGCAGTATATAAGTGCAATAAATAAATAAATAGGGACTTCTGCAGGACAGTAAAATTAGAGGGATTTGGAGGGGCAGCCTTGTGCAAGCAGAGGTGCTTTCTCATCCATGCAAGATTTAACTGGATTTTATAATGGGTTAATCTTGTTTCTGCTGTGGTTCTTTGGTATTCTGTAAAATAAATATTTTTCTTTCATAGAAATGTATGGAAACAATGATGGGACAGTACCTGCAACGTTTCAAATCTATTACATGATAGGTTGGAAATTTCATGAATCACAGGTAATGAGAAACCCCCTCCACGATACTTGGGATGCCTGAACAAGCATATTGCATATCTTACACATCAATATTTTTTCATAGGAATTCCTTTATCTCCTTTTATTTAACTTGATTTAAATAGTTGCTTGTCATACCTAAAACATCTGTCTTTTTTCTTTCCCAGGCAAGACCAGCACAGCGAGGTTCTGCCACAGCATCATTTGGAGATTTGAGAAAAATAAATGAATTCATTCCAGGGAGGAAAAAAACTTGACATATGGTACAACAATGGCAGATGTATTGGACTTAACACTGTGGATATTCATAAGTTGATCCCTTAATGTTGAAATGCACTTGGCACTATATTCCCCAGCATACTTACCTCAGTGCCTGGAGCGGGGGGGAATCAAAATATTTATGTTTTTCATTTCATTGGTGTGGCTTATATATAAAAAAGGTAATAGTATAGAGTTGTGATTATTTTTTAATACTTAAAACCAAATAAAATGGTGGTATTGTGTATTTTTGTATAGAGTTTACCTTTTCAAATATGATAATATAACGAGAGAGGTCCATATATCTAATAATAAAAAATATGGATTGCAAGGAAGGAATTTATCGCTGTGTGGAAAGAATATTGCTCATCGTGTTCCTGTGTTTTCCAGTAAAATAATGCATTGGCCAGCAGATTGTTTGAAAGGAAGGGACTTCAGTGCCAGTAAGCAATGCTTTAGAATAACATACCCTAATTAAAATCATTGCAGCAAGTTTTCCGACAAAAATTGGTGGATTTCTGGGATAAAACTTGGGCAACTGTTTATAAGCATAATGGTGGTCATTAAACTTCATAGCTATGCAAACTTGTGTAATTCCTGTAATGGCTTCTATATGGTGACTTAGATAACGTGCCATGAGTTAAATGTAGGGTAAAACATGGAGATTGGGGCCTTAGCTAGACCTAAGGTTTATTCCGGGATCATCCCGGGGTCATCCCTGTTCATGTAAATGACACACAGGATATCCCGGGAGCAGGCAGGGACGACCCCGGGATAAACCTTAGGTCTAGCTAAGGCCAGAGAGGGAAGTCATCCTAGTCCACCAGTTTGCTTTAAAGAAAAGGCTCCATCTTGTTACTTTGGGTGAGCCCAGCAAGCTCTGGTTGGCCATCTTGTTTGCATTTATACCAGCTTGTTCATACTACGTCCTTCACGGGAGCAGCAATGGCTGACCTTTGGTCCTGTCCATTTCCATGGCAAGGTGGAAAAATGGATGTGAAATAACTGGAAGCAAAGAAATAATAGGAAGCAGCTCATGTCAGCAGTTCCACAGCCACCAAAATCATAGGAGTTGCTCCATATATTTTTTAAAAATATTTCAGTTTCTTGTTGTGAGTCTAGGATCTTTAAAAGATACCCACTGGTATCTAGGGGGAAAGAATGGGGTGAGTTTGTCCTTAAGACTTGTCACTACGTATTTGTGGCTTCCATACTATGCGACTAAGGAAATAAGCTTGGAATGTGTAGGTGAGGCGAGGGCAGAAATCATGAGGACAATTAGCCACTTCTAAATGGTTTTCTAACTTCTGATATCATCAATCTTCAAATCACCATTTGGACTCCTTGATCAGTCTCACTGCCTCCTTCCTACTCCATTCCGTGATTTACGTAGAACTATGTTCTCACTATCGCCTTAATGCACTTCCAGTCCGTTGAGCAATCTGTGAGCAGGAGATCATGGAAGAACTGAACTGGAAAGGGGGAAAGGATGTAGCTGTTCATAAATCAGAAGCATTTACCTGTGAAAGACGACCTCTCTCAACACCAGCAAGAGAAGAAAAAAAATCAGCAAAACGTTCTATGAAGAGATGGTTATTTAATTTGATTAGTGGAATATGTAAATATCATCCTGTTCTCAGCATAGCAGACTTTGTTTTTCTGTCCTTTTAATACGCTGACTGGCCCAAGTTAATCACTCAGACCAATCTACTATATTATACCACCTTTCTTCCAGCCTTACTTGTAGTGTTGATAAAGAGCTAGTGCTGTGTAGAAAGAAATTAGTGTTTTGTCCTACACCTTGACAGAGAAATAGTGTATGTCATGCAAAAGCTATCACTTTCTGTGAATGAACTGAATGAGAAACATGTCCTGGAAGAAGGCTTTATGCAGACTAGAGCAAAGGCAGGGCTAATTCCAGCCTGTGAATATTAAATATAAACTGAAGCCTTATAGTCATGTTAAATAATCAGAACTGTACATAACTCTGCTAAAATTACAATTCTGAGCCCAAGAAAAGTGGGATTGTGACCTATATAAATCAATCAGATTGAGTAGTTCTGCATAATTGCTTCTGCTAACCATGGGGTCCCACCATAGGAAAACTTGGTCACTTCTCCAGCTTCTGAAGCATCAGCATGCATTGTTCACACAACTGCAAGCTTGTCTTTTCAGTCCTGCTAGAAATTTGCTCATGGATCTTAGGAAGTTGAAAAGTACATTCTGTGCTTCGTCTATACCGGTGGGATCACAGCACACGCACACTCTATAACAATTATGTGATCATGCTACAGAAATGGAAGAGATAAGAAAGGGCAGCCACTCTATCTGCTCGGCTGAGGGACCTCCATTCCCTGAACTTTTCTGTTCCAGCTATTCATTATAAGTACTATATAACATTAAGCATTAGTGCCCGAGTTACTTGTTTTCTTCTTCCCTTTTGTGTGATTGGCAGTACACCAGCAAGGATTTTGGATTCCCAATTATTTTAACACTAGCAATAAAATGACTCGTTCCTTCCTCCACCATAATGCTGAAAAGAAGAAAGCTTAGGGTAGTCAAGAATGGATATTCCCCCACTTTGGTGCTGAAGAACAGGGCAAGAATGCTTTAAATAAACAAATGACTGATAACTTGAGGTCAAAGAACAAGCTTTCCATACTACTATGGAATAGGATAATTCTTGAAAATTGCTTATCTTACAACTTGCTTTGGCTTTGTGGTGAGAAGGAATTGCTGGATTCTGACTGTAGACTTCCTTCCCAGTGAGAATCAAAGTGCATCTTAAATTCTAACCTATGGAACAAATGTCATAAAACTTGTTCTATGTATGAAACAAACTGTATGTTAGATATGTGCACATATGCATATATTAGAATGTCCTACTGCTTAGATATTTCCAGTTAGAGAAATGGCTACCTATTCCTGCTTTCTATTTGCTATTTATTTCTTTAAAAGGTTTACTCCTTATAGCATGACATTATGTTCTACAAATTCTTTGCAAGGTTTCCACCCAAAACGTCTGGAAATTGGAAGATTTCATCCATATGGATACCATCCATATCCTACATGTGTTTGGCAAGAGTGAGTCATAAACGCTTTTTGGATGATATGTCAGTGTTGCAAATAATTGCCTTTTACTAACACTCAAACCCGCCACTAGGCTGCTACTACAAAAGTTCAGATTTGTAGAGGCTCCTGTGCATGTACAAAGCCCTTCCATATACACAGAGGAAAGCTTTTGATTTTCCCTTCTGACTGCACTTCATCATCCTGTATGATTTACTACTCGGTTTACTTTGACTAACTGCCATTGGTCTGTTTGAATTGCAGCTTCTGCTCCTCCCCTCCTTTTCAGGTACTTCAAGCCTCCAGTTTGCTGGAGGCCTGAGCCGAAGGGCGAGAGCACAAGGGCTCTCGGCCTGTGGCTCTCAGCCGTGGGGGCGAAGCCGGTCAAGCGGATCTTCTACTCCGGAGGAAAAACCCCAGCCACGGTCCGGCCGCTGCCACTTTCTGATTCAGGTCACGATCTTCTCATTGTCTCCTCTCAGTTCTTTTCTCCTCATATCTGTTCCTTATGGCTCGTTCCAATCTCGTCTCTCCTAACTTAGTTCCTATCCGGTGTCTCCCCTCTTCTCAGCTGCCTTTTTCGTGTTCCTTATGGAACTGTCGCTCTCTTGCTTCTAAGGCCCCTGTCATCCAGGACTTGTTTATCTCTAGGTCTCTCCACCTCCTTGCTCTTACTGAAACCTGGCTTCCTGCCCATGATACTGCCATCTCTGCTGCCCTCTCTCTTGGAGGACTCTCTTTCTCTCACACTAGTCGCTCAGAGGGTCGGGGTGGTGGTGTGGGTCTTTTATTATCTAGTTTGTGCCAGTTCCAGCCTCTTTCCATTCCACCTTCACATTGCTTCTCCTCCTTTGAGGTACATGTGGTGAGGCTCTTCGCTCCACTGCAACTGCGGGTTGCAGTTCTGTACCGCCCCCCAGGCTCGTCCTCAAAATTTATCTCTGATTTTGATTCGTGGCTGTCCTTTTTCCTCTCTGACAACTGTCCTACTCTTATCCTGGGTGATTTCAATATTCATGTGGATGACCCTCAAGATGCTGCAGCTCTACGATTTCGCTCATTATCTTCCTCTTATGATCTTAAGCTTTGGTCTGATGCACCCACACATTCCCTTGGACACTGTCTGGATCTTGTTCTCACTCGGAATTGCTCTGTGTTGGACTTTTCTACTGCTCACTTTCCGCTGTCAGATTATCACCTAGTTTCTTTCAATATTACTCATAATCCTCCTCCTTCACGTCCCGCTTCTCGCTCTTGTCGTGACTTGCAATCTATCAATTATGAGGCTTTTTCCCAGTCTCTAGCCTCCTCCCTTCCTTCTGTCTGTTCGGCTGTCTCCTTGGACTCAGCTGTCTCCTTCTTTAATTCCTCCTTATCTTCAACTCTTGATAATCTTGCTCCATCTACAACTCGGATAGCTCGCCCTTCTCAACCCCAACCGTGGCTCACCTCTTCCCTCCGCTACCTTCGCTCTTGTTCCCGGGCAGCTGAACGCCTTTGGCGTAAGACCAGGGACCGGGCAGACTTTGTCCATTACAAATTTGTACTCTTCTCTTTCTCTTCTGCCATCTCACTGGCCAAACAGCAGTACTACTCAACGCTGATCCAGTCAAATGCTAGGCATCCTCAGCGGCTCTTTGCGTCCTTCAATTCTCTTCTGAAGCCTAATCCGCCATCTCTCCCCGCCTCTCTGTCTGCTAATAACTTTGCCTCTTTTTTCAATGCTAAAATCCAAACTATCCGCTCTGATCTGGCCAGCTCTGCTCCTCTTCCAGTTCCTGTTCCTCATCTGTCAGCTCCTCCTGCAAATTTCTCTGCGTTTCCTTCGGTCTCTGCGGATGAACTGTCTACAATACTGCGCTCTTCGAAGCCTTCCACTTGTTCTCGTGATCCGATTCCTTCTCGCGTCTTTATTAATCTTATTCCTGCTATCCTCCCTTCCTTGCTACATATTATTAATCTTTCTCTGTCCTCTGGTTCATTTCCTTCTGCTTTTAAACATGCTACAGTCTCTCCCACTCTCAAGAAACCTACTCTTGATAGGCTATCTCTGTCTAACTACCGACCTGTCTCTTTGTTGCCGTTTGTTTCAAAGATCCTGGAGCGTGCGGTCTACTCTCGTTGTCTTGACTTTCTTTCTAGTAACTCTGCTTTGGATCCATTTCAATCTGGATTCCGTCCTCTGCATTCCACCGAAACAGCCCTTACTAAGATCACCAATGATCTCCTTATTGCCAAGTCTAAAGGCCATTATTCCGTTCTTATTCTCCTTGATCTGACTGCAGCCTTTGACACGGTTGATCATGATCTTCTCTTAGATTCCCTTCATGACCTTGGATTTTGTGGCTCTGTCTATAACTGGTTTGCCTCCTATCTAGTGGGTCGCTCTTTCAGCGTGTTGACTAATGGCAGCTCGTCTTCCTCCTTTCCCCTTTCAGTAGGGGTTCCGCAAGGCTCGGTGCTTGGCCCGTTGTTGTTTTCCTTATACATGTTGCCCTTGGGCAAGCTTATTCAATCTCATGGCCTCCAATATCATCTGTACGCCGATGATACACAACTATATCTGTCATCTCCGGAACTTTCTCCTGATGTTCACGATCGTATCTCGGCATGTCTTTCAGATATCTCAGCTTGGCTGCTTCATCGTCGCTTGAAGCTTAACATGGCAAAGACTGAATTGCTTGTTTTTCCTCCTAAACCTTCTCCTCATCTCTCATTCTCTCTTACTGTCAATGATGTTACGCTTACTCCGGTCAAGGAAGCTCGTAGCCTTGGCTTTATCTTCGACTCCTCGCTCTCCTTTATTCCTCATATTGAGGCAGTAGCTAAATCTTGTCGATTTTTCCTGTATAATATTGCCAGGATTCGATCATTTTTGTCTGTCTCTTCCGCCAAGACGCTTGTTCATGCACTGGTTATTTCACGGTTGGACTACTGCAACCTTCTTCTCTCTGGCCTTCCTTCTTCTCACATCAGTCCGTTGGTTTCTGTTCACCACTCTGCCGCAAAGATCATCTTCTTAGCTCGCCGCTCCGACCATGTTACTCCGCTTCTGAAATCTCTTCATTGGCTTCCAATTCACTTCAGAATCCAATATAAACTTCTCCTGTTAACCTTCAAAGCTTTTCACGGTCTAGCTCCTTCCTATCTCTCCTCTCTCATCTCACACTATTGCCCCGCTCGTGCTCTTCGCTCCTCTGATGCCATGTTTCTCGCCTGCCCAAGGGCCTCTACTTCCCTTGCTCGGCTTCGTCCATTTTCGTCTGCTGCCCCTTACGCCTGGAACACTCTTCCAGAACATTTGAGAACTACAAGTTCAACCACAGCTTTTAAAGCTCAACTAAAAACTTTTCTTTTTCCTAAAGCTTTTAAAACTTGATGTTGTGCAGACTTCTACTGTTACTTTCTACTGTTAGTTTTTCCCTACCCTGTGCCTGCTTACCCTACCCTGTACCTGTTTGCATTCTCTTCCCCTCCTTATTGTTTTACTATGATTTTATTAGATTGTAAGCCTATGCGGCAGGGTCTTGCTATTTACTGTTTTACTCTGTACAGCACCATGTACATTGATGGTGCTATATAAATAAATAAATAAATAATAATAATAATAATAATAATAATACTTTCAGGTGTAACTTTGGGGTGGGCACTGAAGGTTCTGTGATAGGAGGGAGAGGATCCTGAAAAAAAATGATTTGATAAACAAATGGTCAAAGAACACCTAATTTCCTTGAATGAGTTTAAATCTCCAGGGCCCGATGAACTGCATCCTAGAGTAATGAAGGAGCTAGCAGAAGAACTCTCAGAACCTTTGTCTATTATCTTTGCAAAATCATGGAAGACGGGTGAGGTGCCGGACTACTGGAGGAGGGCTAACGTCCCTATCTTCAAAAAGGGCAAAAAGGAGGAACCTGGGAACTACAGACCAGTCAGTCTGACATCCATCCCTGGGAAAATTCTGGAGCAGATTATAACGAAGTCAATCTGTAAACACCTTGAAATCAATGTAGTGATTACTAGAAGCCAACATGGATTTGTCAGGAACAAATCCTGTCAGACTAATTTGATCTCATTTTTTGCTAGGATAACCTCCCTTGTGGACTGTGGGAATGCTGTAGACGTCATATATCTTGACTTCAGCAAAGCTTTTGACAAAGTACCACATGACATTCTGATTAACAAACTAGCTAAAAGTGAGCTAGATGGAACAACTATTAGGTGGATTCACAGTTGGCTACAGAATCGGACTCAAAGAGTACTTATCAATGGAACCTTCTCAAACTGGGGAGAGGCAACGAGTGGGGTACCGCAGGGCTCAGTCCTGGGCCCAGTGCTCTTCAACATTTTTATTAATGATTTGGACAAGGAGGTGCAGGGAACGCTGATCAGATTTGCAGATGACACAAAATTGGGTGGGATAGCTAATACTCTGGAAGACAGAAACAAACTTCAAAGTGATCTTGATAGGCTGGAGTGCTGGGCTGAAAACAACAGAATGAAATTTAATAGGGATAAATGCCAAGTTCTACATTTAGGGAATAGAAACCAAAGGCACAGTTACAAGATGGGGGACACTTGGCTCAGCAATACTACAAACGAGAAAGATCTTGGAATTGTAGATTGCAAGCTGAATATGAGCCAACAGTGCAATATGGCTGCAAGAAAGGCAAATGCTATTTTGGGTTGCATTAATAGAAGTATAGCTTCCAAATCACGTGAGGTACTGGTTCCTCTCTATTCGGCCCTGGTTAGGCCTCATCTAGAGTATTGTGTCCAGTTCTGGGCTCCACCATTCAAGAAGGATGCAGACAAGCTGGAGCGTGTTCAGAGGAGGGCAACCAGGATGATCAGGGGTCTAGAAACAAAGCCCTATGAAGAGAGACTGAAAGATCTGGGCATGTTTAGCCTGGAGAAGAGAAGATTGAGGGGAGACATGATAGCACTCTTCAAATACTTAAAAGGTTGTCACACAGAGGAGGGCCAGGATCTCTTCTCGATCCTCCCAGAGTGCAGGACATGGAATAACGGGCTCAAGTTAAAGGAAGCCAGATTCCAGCTGGACATCAGGAAAAACTTCCTGACTGTTAGAGCAGTGCGACGGTGGAATCAGTTACCTAGGGAGGTTGTGGGCTCTCCCACACTAGAGGCATTCAAGAGGCAGCTGGACAAGCATCTGTCAGGGATGCTTTAAGGTGGATTCCTGCATTGAGCAGGTGGTTGGACTAGATGGTCTTGCAGACCCCTTCCAACTCTGCTATTCTATGATTCTATGATTGTGTAGATCACAGCCCTTCGAAACCTGCCCTAGGAAAGAATCAAACCAACTTTCTAGTGACTATCAGGGTTGATTCGTCCTCTTCAATACCAGGTTTCTTTATCTATGTAGGGTGACCAGATACAAAAGAAGACAAAGCTCTTTAACAGTTGTATAGAAGAGGACATTTCAGCAGGGGTAGCTTCTTTTATATCTGGACAAGGATGGCCAGATGCAAATGAGGACAGGGTTCCTGCAAGTTTAAAGTTGTGTAGAAGGGAATTTCAGCATGTGCTGCTTGCATGACAAGCTACACAACTATTTATTTATTTATTTATTACATTTCTATACCGCCCAATAGCCGGAGCTCTCTTTAATGTCTCCTACATTAGACATTACGGAGACACATAAAGATGTCTATGGAGACACCTTTAATGTCTCCTACATTAAAGGTGTAGGAGCCCTGGCATAATTTTTTTTTCATTTGGCCATCTTATTATATGTACGCAAAAATCATCTGTTTAACGCAGGAGTTACTTTAACCAAACCACCTGCCCTTCTTGAAGAAGTAAAAAATAAAGACAAGCTGAGGTTTATGTTAAACCCAGATTTGTGAATCTTGAGGTATATTCCTAACTATGTATTCTACCTAAATGGTGAAGGGTGATAATATTTATAACCTTATAAAATAAGCAATATTAATCAACAGCCTTCTCAAAAATACAGCATTACTGAAACTAACTTAAAACACAATTTCTGTGTTTAGTCTTTACAACTCACTCTAAGCCTGAAGGTAGTGTGTTGGCAGGCCTCCCTTAAGAGGGAATTCCATCATACTATGGGCCACAACTAATTAAATTTTACAGACTGGGGAAAACCTTAGCAGAGGTTTTCAAAGGATAGGTGGGTTCATCACGGAGGGAAACAAGCCATAAGATGTTTGGCCCAGGTAAATAAGACAAGGTTTGTCTAAGTGTAAGAAAAATAAGATCTATGTATCTGTCTTGACTGACATTAGAAAATACAATTTCCAGACAAGACTGGTACAAAAACAACAACCCTGATCCACCTGCTTCAGGCAGGCTTCTGTTCCTCTCAACCAAACAATCTAGTCTCTTGCATGCAGTTCACTAGGTGGGTACTGCACAAATTCCATTGATACAGGGCGGGATACAAATGTTTTAATAAATAAATAAAATAAAATAAATTCCTGAAGGCAAACTCCATACTCCTACTTCCAAGCAGAACTAGTGGTGGCTTTTGATTTCAATGCCGTTGAAATTCTAAAGTTGCCCTGGGAGGTGGGCTGACACTGCTAACATCTTTCACAAGGTTTTGAATTGTTTCTTTTTAGTGTTGAATACAGCAAAAGTAGAACATGATTTTTACATTCCTTTCCCTTTCTTATTGTTTTATTACGATTTTATTAGAATGTAAGCCTATGTGGCAGGGTCTTACTATTTTATTGTTTTACTGTGTACAGCACCATGTACACCAATGGTGCAATAATAATAATAATAATAATAATAACAATAACAACAATAATACATAATCTAAAAAAAATAAACTGGGCTTTCATGCTAATACCATTTAATTTTGCCTACTGTTTATTAACAGTATAAGTATAACAACAATTAATATAATCACAAACAGATCCCAGTGTAGCTTTAGCATGGTGTTGAGTGCTGATAGCTTCCAGTTTCCAGTAAGCTATTGAAGAGAAAGAAAAATGATACCTTTACAAGGGGAACGGTTTTGTAAATGCAGCTTGCATGCTGTGTAGGACAGACTCTCTTCATACTAAATTCTTCACTTTGCTTTTTTCCTCTTTGGTTACTCCTTGCTTGTAATTCCAACAGAGGTTTATTGATGTTATTGAAGCTTCCTCTCACATCTTGTCCAGTACCATCTCTCTGAACTGGCTATGACTGCAATCCTATACTCAATGGGATTTACTTCTGAGCAGACATGCATTGGATTGCATTGTAACATCTCTTTCAGTAACTTCTCAAGCAAGGAAAAGACCACCCATGACCCTTCCATCCAAACCTTCTCTCTTCCCAACCTTCTGTCTATGTGGGGGAGACTTATCTTCCCTGATTCACAGGCCCTAAGAGTTACCCAACTCCTTTTGCCATATATTTTCTGAACCTAGAAAGCCTGTTATTGCTCTCAGAAAGCCTGAAATCATCCATCTACTAGAAATACTGACATCCCAAGCTGAAGGACAAGGACAAGATTGAAGATGGTGTTTACCCAAGACTCACTATCAACTCAGGAATATATTGGGGCATTGAAAGAATCTTTGGTGCCTTTCCCAAAATCAGCTCCAGTGACAGAGGGCAATGCAGAGGGGCTAGCTCTAACCTGGGATAATCTGAATTTGCTTCTTTCCATTGACACAAACAGCATCATATTCTCACCCTCCCAGAGGGTCAAGAGAAGCTGAGGCTTAGGGCTCCTGAACCTTCAAAGGTTGTTTAGAACAGAAAATTTCAACAAGTATTTCTTATCATGGAAGCAACACTTGCTGGAATTCTGTCTTCTACACAATTATTAAAGGTACAGGAACCCTGTCCTCTTTTGTATCTGGTTACCCTATATGAACCTCTTTTTCCTTCTAAAGAGAAGAGAACAAAAGCCATGTGGAAAAAATTGTTAAACACATGAGAAGGTTTCTATTCCCAGCTACCAAAATCAACAGGTGCGGGGAAGCAGATTCTGCAGTGGAAGTTGAATACATGCCATTCTGCTACTGTTCAGGGTTAATAAAACTCCAGAACCTGATTGCTAAAGGCACATAATCCCCCGTTTGGTGAGGAGCTCATTTTTTAAAATTATTCTTAAACTGTCTTAGAGTAAAATCCCACTCAAGGATAAAGATTGCTATTAGACTTGCTTGAAGTAAATGCATATTATTATTATTATTATTATTATCATCATCATCATCATCATCATCATTTATTGCATTTTCATACCACCCAATAGCCGTAGCTCCCTGGGCGGTTCACAAAAACTAAAACCATTCAAAGTATAAAACAAACAGTATAAAAACATGATATAAAATACACATTAAAAACTGATTAAAAACATACTATACATGATTAAAACATCTTTAAAACAACCTAAAAACATTCTAAAATTTCACTGGATAGGCCTGCTGGAATAGATCAGCCTTTATTGCTTTTTGAAATTCTAGAAGACTGTCAAGTTGACGAATCTCCTCCATCAGGCCATTAAGTTTTGCAAATCCAGCCCCATTTTGAAGATTTGGGATTTATAATCAAACTTCTGTAGATTAGATTTCCCTTTTGTAGGGCTTTTGTATCCAAAGGAATAGTTCTAGTGTGACATTTCAATTAGCAATGACATTTACATGTTTGGCTAGGTTAAGTGGTATTAATGTTAAAACTGGTTTTATAGGACTCTAAAATATCGAAATATGAACGAATAGCAATTCCACAAGGAAGGTTTCTTGGAACAGCTGGCTCAGAATTACAATAGACTGAGTTTGTGTAAAATAGACTTACATTGAGAAGCTGTAGATCTGTGAGCATATGCATAGCTTCAAGTCTTATATATGCTAGAAACACTGGTATAAAAGCATCTGGGTTTGTTTCAGCTGCCATATCATACCATCTTCTTGCTAAATGTATATCCTAAATACAGGAAGTAATTACTTACATTTGCAGATGTCTCTATTAAAGTATCTGAGATTAAAGCTGCAATCCTGTTCACAGTTGCTTGGGAGTAAGTCCCATTGAACTCAGTAGGGTTTACTTCTGAGTAGGCATGTATAGGATCACACTGTTAGGTACCTTCCAGAAGCAATATAATGGTAGATCTTTTACAATCATCTTGATTGATATTGGAAGGGACAATAACCGATTCTAAATACTTGCTAGTATTTATTATTAACATGCTTCAGAGTAGAAGGTTACCTCCAATGTCATAGAAGTGACCTTCTGCTTGTGCAATGGAACTTCCCCTTCCTCGACTCTCCCCTTCACCACACACACCCAGTCTGCTCCAGAGAGTCCCCAATCCTCTGGAGAAGATTGTGGGGCATACTGGGGGGCCCAGGGATAGGGGAAACCATTCCTCCAACAGTGTCTACTCCGCTAGTATATAGGCACTATTAGCGACAACCCAAAGACACATATTATAAGCATCAGTAAGCCCAGGATTTAGTTATAAAACTAAAAGCTATTTCCCGCAAAGTAGTTTAGAAAACAGGATCCAAAATGGTGTGCCCGTTTTGCATGGCAACTTTTCAGCACCCTCTTCCTCACACCCTCAGAAAAAAAATATATCCAAGGTTGCCCACTGGAAGGAAATATAGCCCCATGCAAGCACAGAAGCACTTTCCACTTACACATTGAGTGGGTGGGGATGGATCCAAGGAATTGGGTAGTAGCTTACGATTTCTGCATTCTAAGTTCTCCATGTCAAAATAAGACTAATTGACATTCCACCAATTGTAGTGGCAAATCTCAAGATCCACTAACTTCCCAGTTTTTCAGACTTTTTGGAGTTGTGCTTGTTATCCAGTTATCATCCTATATTATTGCAGGCAAAGATCAATTCAGTGTCTTTGTTTTTCCTAACATAATGATGCTTCATGAAATTGCTTGGTCAATTTTGGGTTGGCCAAATATCCTACCCAAATGGAAATCCTGTTTCCCCTCTTTCATTTTTTAGCTGTACTATTTACAATATAAGTTTTTTTATTCCAGCTGTAACACTTGAAACCACACCAGACGTAGATTACATTACCTTAGGAATGCCTAAACCATATTCATACATATATGCCAGATTAAACATTGCTTTTCACGGTCTAGCTCCTTCCTATCTCTCCTCTCTCATCTCACACTATTGCCCCGCTCGTGCTCTTCGCTCCTCTGATGCCATGTTTCTCGCCTGCCCAAGGGCCTCTACTTCCCTTGCTCGGCTCCGTCCATTTTCTTCTGCTGCCCCTTACGCCTGGAACGCTCTTCCAGAACATTTGAGAACTACAACTTCAATCGCAGCTTTTAAAGCTCAACTAAAAACTTTTCTTTTTCCTAAAGCTTTTAAAACTTGATGTTGTGCAGACTTTCTACTGTTAGTTTTTCCCTACCCTGTGCCTGCTTACCCTACCCTGTGCCTGTTTGCATTCTCTTCCCCTCCTTATTGTTTTACTATGATTTTATTAGATTGTTAGCCTATGCGGCAGAGTCTTGCTATTTACTGTTTTACTCTGTACAGCACCATGTACATTGATGGTGCTATATAAATAAATAATAATAATAATTGCTTGAGCACTCTGTTGATTAGCAGCAAGGTTGTAATGAACATAATCTCTCTTTGTTCCAAAGCCATAGAAGTGATAATCTCCAGTTTTAACTCTGGCAAGTGCATTGCCTGAAAGACATTTGGAAAAGGTTTGTTGGTTATTTATTTATTTAAATATACCGCACTTAGAATCATAGAACAGTAGAGTTGGAAGGGTCCTATAAGGAGAGCCCACAACCTCCCTAGGTAACTGGTTGCATTGTCGTACTGCTCTAACATTCAGGAAGTTTTTCCTGATGTCCAGCCGGAATTTGGCTTCCTGTAACTTGAACTCATTATTCCGTAACTTATTCTGTAATTTATTCTCCAACTTTTGGGACTCCATTATTACTTTTCATTCCAAAGTACTAGATAAAAAGCTTTTCAAATCCCAAACTTAGCAATTGTCACTTGGGCCACCAGCTTTTGAAGACCAATTTGAAAAGTGCATTTATAATCAAACAAAGAGGCTTACCTCCTCAACAAAGGTGTGTGGGTGAATATGGAATGAGCCTTGACAACACACGGCAATTGGGATCCAGCACAGGAATTGGCTTACTGCATAGCCGTACTTCTCTTGATGTCCCCCAAACCCTCTTGATTATCCCCTCCAATTTTTCAGTTTATTTATTTTTTCCTAATGGAGGTAAGCTCTATTTTCCAGGCATCAGCCATCTTTCTTTAGTTCCATCTTTCAGTCTTCCATAGCAGTCATTTTGTGGTGGTACCCACAATAGTTTCTCAAATTTCAATGTACCCATGGACCCCCAAAAATATACATACATGGATTTTTATGAAATATACACAACTTTCCAGCAATTATACATGGGCTGCAATCCAAATAAGTACCCATTTGAAGGTGACATCTATCTGCCACCCTTTCAAATATTGAAAGCGTTGTAAGGTCTTCAACCCATTGCATTATATGAGGTGAGTGTTTATCCTTCCAGTGTTGTAATCTCAGTCTTTTTGCTGTCAAAAGGGTGCAGAGAATCCATTTATGCTGACCGTTTGTTAATTTCCATGAAGCAATTTAAAAGAGTGTGCATATCAGTGAATGTTAAAGACTGTTCCAGTACATTTTTTCGCTGTGTGCTAACCTCCCCGCAAAAAGAAATCACTACTGGACATTGCCGAAACATATGTTTAAAAGAAGCATTAGCTGTGTTGCACTGCCAGCAATTAGCTGAATTAGACAATCTCTTATTAAAGAGACGTCGTAGTGTCCAATAGAAAGGAAGCAAATGTTTTTGCTGAATAAGATGCAGCCTAAGATCCATAGACACAAACGGTAGATGCCAAAGTGGTGACTCATTGATTAGACATTTTGTGGTGGGGCCCACAACAGTATCTCAATTTCTCAAATGCGCCCCAGGTTGGGGACCTCTGCCCTGAAGTGCACTGGGACAAAGGCCTACATCAATAGAGCTGCTCCAAACTCAGATTAGTAACCAGGATCCAAATACCCATGAGAAGCAACGTCAGACACAGTAAGCCTATATACACCATTTGCTGGGGAACATGGGTGGGAAGGTGCTGTTGCACCCGTGCCCTGCTTGTGCGTTCCTGATCGACAGCTGGTCGGCCACTGTGTCAACAGAATGCTGGACTAGTTGAACCTTTTGTTTGATCCAGCATGGCTCTTCTTATGTTCTCATGAGAGGAAGGTTGCTGATACTTTTCCCAGCTGCAGCCTAGCATACTACACTGAATTCCGCTTTGGAGGGTCTCCCAACCTTCAGGTACAGCTTTTTGAGGGACAGAAGGGGCTGTAGTGAGAAAGTGGACAGGAAAAGCCCTTGTTCTGAAAAATAATTCCTCACTCAGCTCTTAGGCTCCTCGACAGTATTGCTAAGTGAAGAGGTTTAAGCACAGCACACGGCTAATTTTTGTATTGAAATCATGGGAGTGTTGCCAGGTGAGGCTTTCATTCTGCAGTTGCCCTGTCTCAAACACAGAATACTACAAGGGGTCCAGACATTTTTGTCTTCCATTTGTAACCCTGCCATTTGCTTCTTATGTCTGTTTTCTTTCACAAAAATCCATTAAAGAGGAAAAGTCAGAATATGTGTCTTTTTATTGTTAACACCAAGAGCTCTCTGTCTGGAAGTACCCTGGAACTTCAAAAGGTTTCATTCGTCTTCAAGCACAATGTTAAGCGTGTTTATTCAGAAGTAACTCCTATTGTGTTCAATAGGTTTAGTCTCAGGTAAGTGTGTATGCATAGGCCTGCAGCCTTAAACATTGTGCCCATTTTTCCCCAATGGTGAGAATTGAACTGCATTGTCACTGACTGTAACTGTTCTATTAAATGATCAAGGGATCTTTCTTAGAATCATAGAATAGTAGAGTTGGAAGGGGCCTACAAGGCCATCGAGTCCAACCCCCTGCTCAATGCAGGAATCCACCCTAAAGCATCCCTGACAGATGGCTGTCCAGCTGCCTCTTGAATGCCTCTAGTGTGGGAGAGCCCACGACCTCCCTAGGTAACTGGTTCCATTGTCGTACTGCTCTAACAGTCAGGAAGTTTTTCCTGATGTCCAGACGGAATCTGGCTTCCTGTAATTTGAGCCCGTTATTCTGTGTCCTGCACTCTGGGAGGATCGGGAAGAGATCCTGGCCCTCCTCTGTGTGACAACCTTTTAAGTATTTGAAGAGTGCTATCCTGTCTCCCCTCAATCTTCTCTTCTCCAGGCTCAACATGCCCAGTTGTTTCAGTCACTCTTCATAGGGCTTTGTTTCCAGACCCCTGATCATCCTGGTTGCCCTCTTAAAAACATCTAGAACACAATCTATAAAACCACCTCCATAAATATATTTTTCCTTTATATTTTTATTAAGCACTTGCTGTTCCTCCTCTCTATATCCTACAGTAATCCATGCATTTTGAACCAGAAAAGATTTTATTGTTTGTCCTAAATGTGCAAAACTATGTACTATAGGCAGATTTAGTTCTTGAACTATTATAATTTGGCTCAAGTGTATTGCCAAGCTAGTTATCTTTCCCTCACTAAAAAAAAAATACCAGCTGCTTTTTGAAATATGTATCTATATGCAGTACTTGCTACCCACATTTGTTTTCCTTTTGAACGGAGATAACTGGAGACCATTTTATAAAAACTTTGGATTATTTACAAATATGCAAGCTGAATATAAGAGAAGGCAAGCAGCATGAGCCCTCCTGCCAGGCAGTAGGTCCTGCTCCTGCTCCACAACAATTCTCCAGAGAGAGGCACCCTGCATCTCAATATACTTTCAGCCTTCAGCTAATTCTCTGCCTCTCTCTCTCTGTGGACTCTTTCAGACCGACAGCTCCTAATGGTTTCAATCAAAAGACATTGTTCGGCTGTTCTTTCTTTCCCTCCGTAATGGATTTTCGGGGGGGGGGGTGTTAAAAAAAGAAGACAAAAGACGCAGTAGAAAAACACAGGATGACAATATCTGACAACAATATTTGGGCCCCTCATGAATGATGCAGGGCAATAGCACAATTAAAGCCTGGTACTTCCCGGTTCAATGCCAAAACTGCTGTTTCTTCAGCCATCCAATCCAACCCAGCAGCTAGAACATAAACTAATACTTTTAAATTTTGAGTAACACCCCCCCACACACACACACACTGTAGGTTTCATTTTTAGCTACCACACCTGAGCTGAATAGGTTTTATGTTTTGCTATCACCTGCTTTCTCTCTGTACAGCACCATGTACACTGATGGTGCTATATAAATAAATAATAATAATAATGATTTCAAGGAACTGTTTGAAAGAATATTAATTAGACAATGTAGTATAGTGGTTGGAGTGTTGGACTGGAACTCAGGTTCTCATTCCCATTCAGCCATGAAGCTCACTGGGTGACTTTGGGTTAGTGGCTGACTCTTAGCCTAACCTACCTCACAGGGTTGCTGTGAGGATAAAATGGAGAGGAGGAGGAGGGCCATGTAAACCACCTTGGGTTCCTTGCAAGACGTAAAAAGGCAGGTAATAATTAAAAAAAAAACTTACCTCACAGGGTTGTTTTGAGGATAAAATAGGGCAACCCTATCCACCTTCTACCCTGAGCTCCTTGAAAGAAGAGTCTGATATTAATAGGAAGAACATAACACACATTTCCCCCCAGTTAACCTAGGGGGAACTACATACCTTACTTATTGATGTTTAATTCCTATTCTTTCGCTGTTTAGCTTTACAGAACTGTATGTGAGCTAGGAAAATGGTCAGAAAAATTCCTGACAGCATACTTTGCTTACCAGGCTGGTGATATTGATGCATCTTTTATCATAGGCATGCGCAGCACATTTTATTAGGGGGTTCAGCCAGGGTTTTTTTTTTTAAGGTAAACATTGATATATATATATATAGTAATAAAGGACTTTTTTTTCATTCATCAAACAAACAAAATAAACGAAAACTGAAGTAAACTGTATTTTTTTTAATTAACAAGTAATCTGTACTTTAAAAATACACATTTTAAAATGGAGACTCTGAATACTATTTTTTTTTGCTGTAGTGATAACCAGGCATATATAAAGATGCAGTCAATTTTCACCATCTTTAAATTTAATCAGATAATGACCTAATCCAAACTTACTAAAACAGATTCACATTTAAAACAGATTCTATCACATTAACAACAATGAGTGTCATCTTAAATTCCAGCACCATACAGAGAATACACCATTATTATTATTATTATTATTATTATTATTATTATTATTATTATTATTATTTGTATCCCGCCTTTTGCCCAATGCTGGGCCTCAAGGCGGCCTTACAAAGTTTAAAATATACATGGGGGGGGGGGGGGAGGGAAACAAAACCATAAACAATTAAAAAATACACAGCAAAATTATAAAACATTAACATAGATGGAGGGCTGGATTACTCTCCAAAGGCCTGCTTGAACAAAAAAGTTTTAGCCTGCTTCCGAAAGCCCATCAAGGAGGGAGCCAGCCTAGCTTCCCCGGGGAAGAGAGTTCCAGAGCACCGGAGCAGCCACCGAGAAGGCCCTCTCCCATGTTCCCACCAAGCGTGCCTGTGAAGAAGGTGGGACTGAAAGAAGGGCCTCTCCAGAAGATCTCAAAGCACGGGCAGGCTCATAAGGGAGAATACGTTCTTTCAAATAACCTGGACCCGAACCATATATCAAATGTCCTAATAATGATTTTAAAAGATTGCCCTGTGTGCTGCTGAGCAAAGAATTTGGAATGAGGTCCAGGAGAGAGACTTCTGGGGTGAATATAGTGAGGACGAGGGGTGGCTGCGAGCCTAGCGTAAGAGAGGGCTGGCTGGCAAGATTTGGAGAACTTGGGGGAGTGTAGGAGATCTGGAACTAGGGGCATCTCTGGAAGGCCGCGAAGGGGCTATTGGCAGAAGACAGGAGATGAAGGAGAAAAGAGAGGATGGGAAACTGTCACAAGGGCACATCAGTCTTCTTTACTGATCAATTGTAAGCTGCTCCGGGAGCCTTTTAGGCTGAGGTGCGGGATAAAAATACTCTAAATAAAAATACTCTAAATAAAATAAGGGCAGAAGAAGAGGATTGGCGTAGGGGGAGCCCTGGGGAAAGAAGAGAGAAATGCCCCTATGTGTGGGGTAGAAGAGGGAGAGAGGGTGCATACAGGAGAGGTATGAGTGTCCTGGAGGGGAGAGGAAACAGAGGTAATGTTTAGCCTTGAGGAGAAGCCTGAGGGGAGACATGATAACACTCCTCAAATACTTGAAAGATTGACACACATAGGAGGGCCAGGATCTCTTCTCGGTCATCCCAGAGTGCAGGACACGGAATAATGGGCTCAAGTTAAAGGAAGCCAGATTCCAGCTGGACATCAGGAAAAACCTCCTGACTGTTAGAGCAGTATGACAGTAGAACCAGTTACCTAGGGAGGTTGTGGGCTCTCCCACACTAGAGGCATTCAAGAAGCAGCTGGACAACCACCTGTCAGAGATGCTTTAAGGTGGATTCCTGCATTGAGCAGGAGGTTGGACTTGATGGCCTTATAGACCTCTTCCAACTCTATGATTCTATGATTCTATGAAAACAGTAGTGTAGATCCTGCCTGAGACACCTGGGCCCTGTACACCTAGGAAACCCAATGCATGTTGTTCAGTATCTAAATTATAGCCAGCTCTTGCCAGGGCTGGCCCAAGACATTTTGCTGCCCAAAGTGGAATAGCAAATGACATGACCCCCCACCCCACCCCCAAACTCACAGTGCAAAGCCAGTAAAGTCATTTTGGCACTTGAGGCCAGTGGACAACAGTTTATTATGCCATAATAAAGTTGTGAGTCTTCCAGATCTCACAGGATACTTTACGGCTTTTGAACACAAAAGAAGAAGAGGACTATACCACAACCTGGCCTTGTGGGTCATGTAACCAGCAAGTCCAGTCCAGAAAGGAAATCCAGACACAAGCAATTCAAGCCAAACCACACCACATACCCACATACTGTATTATTTTGCCCGAGTCCAAACATTGGTGCTCATATCCCTTTTTGCTGCAGTGCCACTTCTGCCCCCTTGACCCAGATAAGGGGCCTGGGCAGCTTGGAAGAAGCAACAAGTAAAGAAGGCCTATGGCACTCCATTGAACATGTCAACAGCCAGTCTACCCACTCCTCCCCTTGCCAGGAGCCACGCTGCCTATAATGGCAAAGTATAGTAATTGCCTGGGCATCTCTCTCTGAATAATCAGGTAGTAGCTTACAATGGTGTTAAACAATTTTAGAAACCATATGTAATAGTCTTATAGACCCCTTTATGTCTTAAAATGCGTTGCTTCAGTTCAAATGGCAGATATATCTTCCACACTTACAGCTGCTATATTCCTGATACTAGAGCAATAGTATATATATGATTCAGCACATGTGAGGAGTTTCACATTTTAAACTCATTTAAGGTGCAAGCCTGTGCATATTTAGAAAGAAAAGAAGTCCTACAATTCTCAGCATACCCCATGCTGGCTAGGGGATTCTAGGAGTTGAAGGACTTTTTTCTGTCTAAACATGCATAAAATTGTGCCTTTAACTTATGTCACACTAACAGGAATACAGGAATCAAATAGGATTTCCTTCTTCAGTGGGACACACTTACTTAGGAGTAAGTACTTACATTGCAAACGTTTGGATGATCAGGCTAGTCCTTGAGATATTTCCCTTCTTGGGAACGAGAGAAAGAGACAGAGAGACAGAGAAGAGAGATACTGAGGAGAGTGGGGGGAAGAAGGAAAAATAAAAGCCTTTAGTTCTTCCAGCCTCGTAAGATGTTCACCACCTGGTTCAACATGCAGCCTCCTTTAACCACACATACGCATACAGGCACACACACAAACACACACCCTTGAAAATCAATCCAATGAGCAGCCAGAAGCTATCTGGCGGTTTGTGTGTATCTAAGCGTGCAGGAGGCGAAAGAGCCCAAGCTTCTGGTCGGATTAAAAGTAAGCGGACTCGTCCTGAGAGCGTCCAGGAAGTGACAGGAGGAGAATGGGAAAAGAACAGCTCACAGGCTTTGTAACATCGCGGAACCGAGGAAGGAGGGGGAAAGAGAGAGGCAGGGAAAGGAGGATTCAAAATTCGAAGCTTCTCTTCCTTCTGTCCTCCTCCTCTTCTCTCCCTCCCTCCCTCCTCTTCTCACTCTCACTCTCCCACAATCCCAAACGAACGACTCCCTTGCCGAGCTGGAGAAATAATCAGTTTCACTCTTGAAAAAAAGGGGGCGGGATCACATCCCGAAAGCGTTTCAATAAAACAAACAGAGATGGGGGAAGGGAGGGGGAGCGGAGAGAGAGAGACCGAGACCAGCTAGGAGTCTCGCAGAAGTGGTGGCAAACCTCCCCCACCCCTTTTGCCCCTCTCTAGTCTTCAACGAGATTGATAAATTACTCCACTACCCTACTTTAATTATGTATATGGTATGCAGAATAAATCACCCAACATCAGGCACCTCAATCAAGCACTTTTTAAATGATAATTGCATCTTGGCTGAATCAATCTTGCCAAGTTGCTCGGCAGGGACGGGGCAAACATGGCGGCAGCAGCGTATTAGGGGGTTCAGCTGAACCCCCTGAACCCCCTGTCTGCACGCCAATGTCTCTTATCCAATATGCATTTCTAGCTGAAATGGGCTATGAGGTTGCTCAGAGCAATTCAGCTTTCATTATGGAATTGGGAAAGGAAAACATCTTATTGTGCTGCTGCTTGTGTTGTTCAAACACAGTGATTGTATTTAGACAAGTAATGCCACTCTCTCGTTACAGAAAAGGTTAAACTTCTTCATAAAGATCAGATATATCCACTGGCTGTTCTTTTATGGAAGCGGGCTGCAAGTCAAGGTATGAACAGAGTTAAAAATACCCTGTACCGAGCTATCCACTCTTATTAATATGAGGAATTCTCCATTTCTGCTCTTGCACTTGAATAGTAACAAAACGTTATGTTCAGCAATTCCCAAAAGTCATTGCAAAATCATGGATACAGACTATTTTGAAAATCTTTACTTCCTCCTTTTAAATTATAATCAAGATGGCATTCCCATGGGAATGTCTTTATAGAAAAGTGTTGAATTTTAATTTGCAGCAATTTTTACCTTAATCCTTTTCACCCAATATCCTTGTTTCATTGATCCTTATGTACAATTATATAACTCTGACCTTCAAAAGAGGATGAGAGGGGGAAAGATACCCATCTATCCTAGGAACCTAGGATCCTAGATACCCTCCACTTATTTTGGTACTTATAAAGGATTGAATGGCTTAATTGGTTTTACTTTATTGCTAGTTCATATGAGCCGTCCATTCCGTCAGAGAAAAAAGTAAGATGTTTTGAGGAACTCCACCTTGTGTTTGATAGAGCTAATTATTTGTTCACTTCTTTGACATGGTTATCAAACTCTCTTGGTGATGTTCAGAGCATAGAAATACATTCACTGAACAGTAACGACTTCGCTACCATGAACCTTTAATTCCCACTCAAGCAAAGCAACTAACTATGCCTCATCTTCCATGCCCTGAAGGTGACTGGATTCTCTAGATGTCAAACAGAAGAGTACTCTCAACTTGCCACACTCTCTGAGGTTTTAATTTATTCAGACCTATTCCTTTCTTGACTCTTACAAAGATTTCAGCATTTCTTTGTACTTGCTTTGACTTTGGTTTATCCTTACCATTGTCTGGTAAACTGGAAAAATAGGTTCAGTGTTACTTTATTGCTAGGATAGCACTGTATTCTGTTAAAGGCTAAACAATTCAGAACAATGCTGCGAATCATCAGTGCAAGATGGGTTTTGCCCCCAAGTCATGCTTATGGGCTTCCCATGGACAACTGGTTGGTCACTGTGTGATGCAGGATGCTAAACTAGATAGGCCTTTGGTCTAATCCAGCATGGCTCTTCTTATGTTCTTATTTTAACAAGTGGATCCCTGTTGAAGGTCCTAGAACCATGACAAACATGGATTACTGAGCTCAAAGATTTTCAACTCTGCTGTCACACAAGTAGATTTCTGCTTGCTCGATGGGACTTCTTCTCGCTCTCCTCCCTCTTGCATGCCCTAACTTCCCTTGCAAATCCACTCTAGAGGTTCCCCCAAACTTCCAGAGCAGATTTTGTGGGCACATGTGGGGCTGCAGGGGGCAAAAGAAATCCTTTCTATCAACAATGTCAGTTCTGCTGGCAGATGGACCGGTTAATTAATTTATTTATTATAGCACTTTTATCCTGCCCTTTAGCCCAAAAGGTGGCTTAGAAAAATATTTATTAAGACAGTCCCTGCCCACAGGGTTACAATCTAAAAAAAACATGTCACAAAAGGAAAGGGGATTGGGAGGGAGGAGGGGGAAAAGCAAACTGAGGCACTAGATTCTTAGGCCTTAGGTAGACCTAAGGTTTATCCTGTGATCATCCCAGGGTTATCCCTGTTCATGTAAATGACACACAGGATATCCCGGGAGCAGGCAGGGACGACCCCAGAATGATCCCGGAATAAACCTTAGGTCTAGCTAAGGCCTTAGTTGCAAAATTCTGCCGATCATGGACACAATGGAAGGGCTGCCGCTTCCTCTCCCTTTCCCTTTAATAGCCTTATACAGATCTAGGCACGATGGAGGAGTGCCTGGCTACTGCTGTCTTTCCCTCTGATGGCCTCAGCAGCAACAGTTGGTAGCAGGAGAGATGGGGGCTCTCAGTAGGAGCTGAATGGCAGGATGGAAGGATGCCTGGCTGCTTCTTCCTTTCCCTCTGATGGCCACAGCAGCCGGTTGGATTTCACTCTATGGCAAGGCATTTCCACAGCAATTGTCATCTTTATTTATTCAAATTAATAACCCTATCCTGATGACTTGGGGCGGATAACCGCTGCAAGAGCATAAACAATCCCAATAAAGCAAAACCAATTCAGAAGAAGTAGAATTTCCTCCCATTCCACTGCCAACTCAACCTTGGATCCCCCAAAGTCAGTCCTAAAGACAAATAGTTCTTCTAATTTTAAAGCATGGTTAGCAGTGTAATGACCAGCAAAGGCATTGTTGGGGTTAGGTTTTTACCCACAGAAGGAAAAGGACTCTAAAGAGTTAAAAAGATGTCCTTGGCCAGATTGTCTCTGCCAGGAGAAGTCCAGTATGAAGCAGATTCTTCCCTGGCCTACGTGCGGTACGAGAAGTACATGATGAAGAGACTATTGGTTAATTGGGCCAAGGAGAAAAGTGTATTTAAGAAGTCCATGTTGTAAGGCTTCTTCACTGCTACGATATTATCTTCACTGCTGCGTTGTTGTCAGGATATTGTCACGTTGTTATTGCTGTACTGTTGGTGAAAGGACTGTATATATGACCATTTATTCTGTAAGTAATTTATTTAGTGTCAGTAAAGTTTCTTACTGACCAAAGACCGTGAGTGCTCTTTTTTGTTCTTAACTCCAAGCTGAAACCATTTCCAGCTCCACGCTGCTGCTGCTATTCGCACTCTGCTAAATTTTTAGGGTAAACCATTACCACGATAGGCATTGCACAGAAGAGCAGCAGGACATTCTCCTCCGACTCCCTACAACAAAGGCAAATAACTTAAAAAGGCAGACTATAATCAGATCTAGGAGAGGGTTGTTTCTTTCTAAGGGGTCAAGAATATATTGTGGTCATCTTTGGAGGACCTTTTCTATTTGTGCCTCACCGTCCCCGTCCCCCTGAAATTAGGCAGGTGGTGACTGGAGAGTGGAATGACCTCCCTGGCAAAGCTTTTTATTGGAAATTGGTGGTTCTAGGTTCTGCTGAATGTTATGGTTTGTTTTTAACTGCTGGTTTCTGCTGTTTTATCTAGATGATGATGATGATGATATTAATCACATACTCAAACAGGCCAGGTCTACACCAAGCAGGACCTGACCCTTGAAAATGGGTTGAAAACTGTATCTGGAGTGTCTCCTGGGCCCCAACAGTTGACACTACTGTTATAAAGCATTTTAAAGCAGTAGTGACACACACACACACAATTTTATTACAATGCCTTGGAAAATTGATTTTAAATAAAAATAAAAATGGGTAGCATAAGAACATGAAGAAATGGAGTAGCCTTCATAATTAATAATAAAGTGGCTAAATCAGTGCTTGGATACAATCCAAAAAATGATAGAATGATCTCAATTCGAATTCCGGGTAAGCCATTTAACATCACAGTGATCCAAATATATACCCCAACCACAGATGTTGAAGAAGCAGAAGTGGATCAGTTCTATGAGGATCTGCAGCACCTACTGGATAATATACCAAAAAGAGATGTTATTTTCGTTACAGGAGACTGGAACACTAAGGTGGGTAGTCAAATGACATCTGGAATTACAGGTAAGCATGGTCTAGGAAAGCAAAATGAAGCGGGACATAGGCTGATAGAATTTTGCCAGGACAACTCACTGTGCATAACAAACACTCTCTTCCAACAACCTAAAAGACGGCTTTATACATGGACTTCACCAGATGGCCGACACCGAAATCATATTGACTACATCCTTTGCAGCCAAAGGTGGCGGACATCTATACAGACGGTAAAAACAAGACCTGGAGCTGACTGTAGTTCAGATCACGAACTTCTTATTGCACAATTTAGAATCAAACTAAAGAGAATAGGGAAGGCCCACAGATCAGTTAGATATGAGCTCACTAATATTCCTAATGAATATGCAGGGACCCTATCTACTAAATCTAGTCCCTTAAATCTATTCTTCACTTCCACTGCATTTAACTGTTGTGATGAAGAGGGAATTTCATCAGGTGCTACATGGATACAAATGACACCTGCTGAAATTCCCTTTTCTATACAACACTTAAAGACTCATCATATGGTCACCCTAGCTAATCACCTGTTTGTTGACTCGACTGCACTGAGAGCCTCTACAGCCAAAGCAGGATAGCTGGGTTCGGACAACATTAGTATGTTGTGTAAACCCAGCCAAACTATATCGCCATTATTATATAACATATAACTTAAAATAGTGTGCAAAACCTGTTTAGAAGCCAATTAAATAATTACTAGATTCATGTGTATATATCCCATATGTTCTATAACAACAATTACTGAAACAAAAATGTAAGAGTTTCAATGGCTACTAATCCTGATGGCTATATGCTACCTCCACTATCAGAGGCAGCAGACCTAGGTACACCAGTAGCTGTGGAACATGAGCTGTTGCACTCATGTCCTGCTGGTGCGTTTCCCATAGGCAGTTCGTTGGCTACTGTATGAACACACTAGATGGTCCCTTGGTCTGATCCAACATTTCTCTTCTTATGTTCTTAACTGTTATAATCAAACAGAGGGGAATGTCTCTTACCTGTATCTGTGTATCTCCTCTTTCAGCCAAAAACCTGTAGTACTGATATAGATCCCAATCCAAGAATTCTGTATTAAAACTTAGATTTTCTGGTCTTTCCATCAGCCTCACCTTTTCAACTGGCATATCTTCATTTTTTTCTAATTTGTTAGCAACCGTTAATTAAAAGATTACCAAACTCTATAATCAGAACAACTGTTTCCTAAAATCTATGCAGATTTAAGGTTTTGTTCCCTTGATGTAGATGGAATAGATAATAGAGAAATTGGTATTGTGATCCTAAACACTTGCTACTGGCAAGTGCTAGCATTATGGCTTGGGGCTGAATCCAAAAAACTGTAAATGGAAGGAAGAAAAGGAACCACTCGTGCAAGCACTGAGTCATTACTGACTCTTGGGAGGGATGCCAGCTTTCGCTGACGTTTTCTTGGCAGGCCTTATAGCGGCGTGGTTTTGCTAGGGGGAATCCGCACGTAGTTCTCAGGGCGCTTCCATCCGCCCCCAGTGCACCCCGAAAATGAGTGTGTAACTTGCCTGTAAAAGAGCCGGGGAAGAAGCTCCGCTCTCCACCCCGCCTTCTTCTGCTGAGCTCTCTGTCCCAGCCGGCGAGGAGGGAGTTGGCTGGCGGCGGCGGCAAGGACGCTTCTTCCCCGGCTCTTTTACAGGCAAGTTACATGCTCGTTTTCGGGGTGCACTGGGGGCGGATGGAAGCGCCCTGAGAACTACGTGCGGATTCCCCCTTGGAGGGCTGCCAGCTTTCGCTGACGTTTTCTTGGCAGGCCTTATAGCGGCGTGGTTTTGCCGTTGCCTTCGCCGGCCGTTATTACCTTTCCCACAGCTAAGTGGGTACTCATTCGCCGGCCGTTATTACCTTTCCCCCAGCTAACTGGGTACTCATTTTACCGACCTCGGGAGGATGGAAGGCTGAGTCGACCTGAGCGGGCTGCCTGAAACCAGCTTCTGCTGGGATCGAACTCAGGCCGTGGGGAGAGTTTCAGCTGCAGAAACTGCTGCTTTACCGCTCTGCGCCACATGAGGCTATAAATGGAAGGAAAGTAGCTGCTAATTCCATTGCACAAATGCTTGCACTAGTAAATGCTTGCACTAGTAGCTTTTCACAATACTATAATGGGAATGGACATGTCTTAAGTAAGCAGTGAAGCAGCTTGTTCTTTTGAAAAGAAAGTGATCCTCCAGTATAACTGAACACTACAAAAGGTTTGTCCTTGGTAACACAGAGATGCAGAACCTTGAGCAGCAGCCTTTCCTTTAGAGGTGAACTTCAGTTCCACACAACTGCCAAAAGAATGAAGATTTGCAACAACTAAATCCACATTTCTGAGCACATGGAATGTGTCTATCTCTTCCAATGCCCCTGTTACTTGCTGTGATTAGAAGCAAAATTCCTGGCCCCTGCTTTCAGGGAATGAAAGCATTCAGTGCATCTTCTAAGGTGCTGGGATTCTTAAAATCTGTATACAAATTGTGGGATTGAAACACCTAAGCCCAACTCCCATTGATATTTACATAAATTGCAAATGTGCCCTGGAGGACAAGATTTATTCCTTTCTCACCAGGCTTCATAACTGCTCTGCCCAAGAGAATCTGAAAGCACTGAGTTGTGGCTATGTTTTAGTTCACCTCAATATTCCAAGTAAATTGATTCCTAGTTTTTTCTGAACGTCTGTTTCATTTTTATAAGTTTACTAATGTAAGGTGAGATTCTTTCCATTTTTTTCAATACAAGTCTTAAATAATAAAGTAACTTTTTAGAACAGGGCATGATACAATACATGAAGAGCACTTACTAAAACTTGCAACGTTCCTGTAATTAATTAATGCTGCTTCACAGTTTCTTGAAACATTGATTCCTAGCCAGTAACGATAACCCTAAAGAAGCAGGGGTGAGGGAAGAGAAGGGGGGGGGGAAACGACAAAGAAAACCTCATAATTGTCTTAATTATCACCCAGGAATCTAGAAGTGGGAAAAGTGAAATATGTGATTTACATACCATAATCATCTGGGACATAAGATTTCCTCCAATGCTTGCAAATGTGTAGTATACAAATGCCTAATGAGGGGAGGGGATAAAAATCATGCCACAAACAAACAAAAAATGTTAATATAGATCAATGATTTATATGACAATGTGGGGATGTTATCACAGCACTTGATTACCTTTGCCTGATTACGTTCCATTCCTATTCCATGTGATGACAAGAACCCTAATGCTTGTAGGACCAAATAAAAGCAAAAATCCAGTTTCTGTTTTTTGGCTATCTATTTTGTTTACAGTTCTCTTAGGCATAATTATTGATGTGTTAAAGTTTCCTTGAGATGATTTTACCAAGTCATTATTAAGCATGACTGCACTCTTGTGTGGAGATGACTGGCACATTTCCTCTAGCACGCCATGGTGAAATTTAGGAAATACACTGGGTGAATATACATGAATATACTATGAAAACAAAATTAAAGTGGCAGATAAACTGGGATATGATGTGGATTTAATTTCTTGCAGCACAGGAATGTATGTCCATCCTTAATGTAGATGCAGCTAGATTTATTCTAGTTATCCTAGATGTAAGGTCATAGATTTATAAGGTATTAATCATTTGACTACCATGCTGCAGGAAACAACATGAAAAAGTAGTAGTCTATTTAATAATGAATTAAATAACTAAAGCTTATATGTCATTCCTCACAAATAAAGAATAGTTTAAAATAGCATGTTGTTCATAAATAGTAATTCAGAGACTGGAAGTGGTTATTGCTGTTTTTATCACACAAACTGACATCTTAATGAGTGGTTTATCCATGATAAAATTGTTTTCACATGGGTGAAACTTAAGTATAGCATTATGTATAATAAACATATCTGTGTAGTATATACCTATCACATTTAACATCAAGAGGAGAGATATAACATTAAAGTCACCTTAAAGAACAACAAAAATTCCAGAGTTAATTTGTTGCAATAGAAACATCAGTCTTGTGACACCTTACACATTAAGGTTGCAATCCTATACACAGTTACCCAAGAGTAAGTCCCATTGAATTCAATAGCACTTATGTCTGAGTAGATATGCATTGAAGTCAAACCCATCCACAATTCATGCCTTCTTTTTATTCATGTGAGCAGGCAAAATGTTCTAAAAATCTAGGCAAATATTAAACTATCAACCTAAATTTGATAGTACAGTAGTCACTGTACAGTGCAATATAGTCATTGGCTTAGATCCAGTCTAAGTCATGAGTTGGTCCCATCAAAGTCAATGAGACAAGTTAGTTGGTTTCAGTGGGATTAATTTAGTTTCAATCCATCCATAATATGGGAGGAATGCAAGGAGAGATCCATTTATGAATTACTAGGTAAGCAATATGCTTGTGTATCTGAATGTTCAGCCATTCCTTTATGCATGATTGCCCTTTTCTATTATTTGACCCCATTGATAAGGTCGTTTCAGTTATTTGCTGAATATGCGATTATTTGCCCCAAATCATGGTATTTTAGCTACACTAGACATGTGTGAAAATGCCATTAGTTTCAGTATCTTCAGTTCTAACAACTTTAAAAATGTAATTTTGGCTCAAGGGAAATTACTGCCCACCTTCACAATGTCTTCAGCGGAATCAGGATTGACCTGAAATTTTACTGGTCACAGAGTTCTTGAAGATGTTTTCTGAATATATCCAACTATCCTCTTCAAATCAAGCAGTTTAACTTTGGGGCCCCACCTTGTTGACATTTCTTGGCTCAGAGTACAACACATCTTACCGCTTTTCAAATATTTATGCACTTTTAAGTAGACAAGCGTCTATTTAAAGTTTTAGCTAATTAAAGAACACGTACAGCCTGGCCTTTGTGAGAACCTTCTTCAGCTAAAATCTCATACAATGATGCAGCTTGAGGGCCATTATATCCAAACAGCATGTCAGCTGCCAGCTTCTCCAGAGCTTTCTGGCTCTCCAGTTCTTCTGCCTTCAGCAGTTGCTGGTGGGCTCTGATTTAGAGATACAAAGTTCAGATTTACTCAGTCAGACATGAAAGCCTCTCTCACAAATACATAAATATGCACCTCTAGTAGAGAATTCCAATATGGGAAAGAAGAATACACTACATAGATCTCAGATCAGACTGAACATTGCTATAATATCCTTTGGGAATCTATTGGGACTGAAGTAGGGCTAAACTACACATTCTGGGAAGGATCCAATGGTGCACTACTGCTATTGACGTTGCACCAGCAGAAACCAGTGCTTGCACAACAGCAATAGCGCATGGTAGTGTGACAGGTTTTGTTAGAAAGCCATCCCACTGCAAGTTCTATTTGCATAGCACAAGCATCGATTTCTGCTAGTGCAACATCAACAGTGGTAGTGCACTACTGGATCCTTCCCTATGGAGCTTATGGCTGTTATGTCGTGCAAGCGGTCCTCACCACCAGTGCAACAGTGATTCGTTGCTTCCAAAAGCAAGCCCAGAAACAAGTGGAAATGCTCATTTCTGGAAGGAGGCAGGTCAGCAGAACTTCCTTGTGCAAGCTTCACTGACCAGCCTCCTTCCAGAAACGCTTCCACTCGTTTCAGGTTGCCCTGGAAGCACTAAATCACCATTGCACAAGCAGTGGGGGCATAAGGGAATTGGCAGGGGTGTAAGTGCCCCATTGGATTCTGCCCCAAATCATCATAATCAGTGTTTGCCCTCTTCATTTGCTGCTGCTTGTAGGGAGTGGGGGGAAACTGAACATGCCGGTGTTATATCATGCATTTCTTATACCCTCAGCCACATTTCCCCCTAAATATAATAGCCCCATTTCTAGAAGGAGGCATTCAGCTGGCATCAGTAGTAGAGAAACCTTCCCCATTCTGATACCCTCCAGAAGTGTTGGACTATGGCTTCCACTATCTCCAGACAGAATGGCCACTGTCTGGGAGTGATGGTCATTGTAATCCAACAGTTGGGAAACGCCATAGTCGAATCAGGTGGCAGTGACAGTGTTGTTCTGAAACACATGGTATAAGAACTCACTTAGGCCTAGTTCACACAAGCATATGCATCATTTCACGACTCAATATTAAATATCTCACAGACCATGCTTTTGATAGTTATTGTTCACATTCAGCTGCCAGTCATCAAGTGCAGGAGAATTGGGTAATACACACACACAGGTATTAATTAATTAACTCAGGATTTTTGAGGTTGAAAGGTATTACAATGGAAAGCATTTTTGTCTGGGGGATTTGCTGTGAGAAAAAGATGTATTAATCAAGGGACAATGTCTACTGATGCATTTCAGGTGCAACGCAGGTCAACATGACCTGTCCCCATTCAGTTTTCCAGTATTTATTTGCTACACTAAGATCATGTACTCTGAAGCTCATTCTATTCAGTAAGTGGACCCAGCCTGATAAACTAGGGGTAGAACACCATTTTGCTCCTACAAACCCAACCATGTTTGCTCAAGGGGTGAGTGACTTTCAGAGCAGGACTGGGACTTCAAAACTTTCTATTACTACTTTACACTTGAAAGCCCCCCCCCCCATTTCCTCCCAATTTTCCCTCAGATGGGCCCCAAAATTGGAGGTAAATCCAGCTGAGGGGAAACCAAGCCCTCAATCCACTCACCCCAGCCAAACAGCTTGCTGTGTAGTCCAACAGCCACAAATGCCACTCCTCCATATCCTTCTTTTGTTTTTGTTTTGGTGAGGAATCTCTAGGGCACTAGATTCTCCACTACAAATGTTAAGTCCGATATACAAATTAACCACCCCTAAATGTTATCAGTCCTGTAATAAGACCGATATTTTTTTTTCAGACATGGTGATCCTGTGTTGTTACACAACAGTTTTGGCAGGAGATGTTTGTAGAAGCCAAAGAACAGGACAAGTGATTAATCTGTCCCCAGCTATGGATCTATTATTGATATGACAAGACAATGACAATCTACGTAGCAAAAAACTACTGACTTTCTTATTTCTTTATTAATAAATAATGCACTCCACATCCAAAGATTTCAGAATGGTGAACAACATAATAAAAACACCATGTTAAAATAATTACTATTTTTTAAAAGAAAACAGAATTCTGATAAAACTGAGTTTTGATCAACTGCAACCAGTCACCTAAGAGAGGCTTCTTGAAATAACAATGTTTTCAAGTCGCATTGGAAGCAGCACAACATTGGCGCCTGCCTGATGTGCGCATCCCAACAGACTCCTGCCCTTCATCATTTGCCCCACATATGCTTGTCCCTTTGCCCAGGGGGTGGCGTTAAGTTTGAAAAATGGTTTCCCAGCTTTTGTGTGTTCAGTTCAACCATAACTCACAAACCACAAAACAGATGAGAGGACACTTACTTTTCCTTTCCTTTTTTAATTTTGGAATGTTTCAGTATTTTGAGATTTCTCTTATAAAAATGATGACCTTTGTCTTCTTTTTCTGCAGTCTCCTCTTCTGCTAGAAACGTGACCAGAAAAACAGTGTGATGTTACTCGCTGACGTACCATCTTAGATTTAAAGCAAACGACGGCCTCCATCACACCAGCGATTTATTGCACACTCGCCGTGCCTGGTATGCAGTTTTGAAGCCTGGTACTCATATAACGACATCCCTATCCAGCACTCATTTCGCTTCTTCCCCTCCATGTTTCATTTCTTTTTGGAGCAGGAAAAGTCTGTGTTTTTTCCCCTCCATGTGAAATATATGCACTCCTCCCTCTCCCATGTATTTCTGCCTATGCATTCTATCTGACCATCCTGTTCTTTGTGGAGGGTGTATATGTTTAAGGGTGGTCTCAATAACAAAAGTGAACGGTGGGGCAATTCTCTGCTCAACCATGAATGGGAAGGAGAGAGGCCCCATTTAACTGTGTTCTTAATCCTGAGTAGGCATGACCAGAGGTATATTTTTACTTTAAAAGAAATGCAGAAATGCACCGGGAGAGGGGTGGTGGTGGTTCACCCCCACACCTCCCCAGAAGTGTGACGCTTCGCATTTCAAGACTTGGGTTTTTTTAGAAATGGAGCGAGTGCAGTGCATCTTCACTCCTCCTCCCCTTTAAACCTTTCCCAAGCCAAGCAGCAACAGGCTCAGCCCATACGCTTTCTCCTGCTTCTTCAAAGGGCCTCCCTTCTTTCTCTTCCCAGAGTTTGTTTAATATGATCTTAGGGGAAAGTACAGTGTGTTGTTTTACTGTAATGTACTATTGTATTTGTGCAGAAATAAAAAAAATTTTTTTTAAAAAAAATAAAAAAATAAACTGCAAGAGAACGTAGGGGGCGGGGCAGGAGATTTCACTGGCATAGTAGTGCTCCAGGTGAAAAAAAATATGTGAGTTGAAAAAGCGCAATAACGCACACACGTGGAAGTGCCCAGCACTCGATTCGCTAAGGAAAAATATGCAGGTACATGCTCCTCTATAGTAGGGCTAATAGCAGGGGGAGGTGGAATTTAGATATGGGAAATAGCATGAGGAAAAGGGCTAGACATTAAAGCACTGCTGTTCTAATCAAAATTGGAGCTTCTCCCAAAGGTTATAAAGTTACAAAAATAAAGTGGAAGATCCAATCACAGATCCCTCACATCATATTTGTTTTGATTCTAAGGTCACCATGTATTAATTGCCTGAGGCAAAACATAAGATGGTGCCTCCAGGGCCGGTGCTACCATAGAGGCCACTCAGGCGGCCGCCTAGAGCACCAAGCTAAGAGGGGCACCGTGCAGCGCAGCACTCACACGCATTGTTGGCTGTGAACTGGCCCAGGCTGGCCCGAGGATTCAGCTGGGCCTGGGCAGGCGAGATGGCGCCCCACGCCCACCCAGCTGAAGCGAAGCCAGGGATGCTGGGCTGGGGGGCTGGCTCCACGTTCGGACCTCCTCCCGGAAGCCGCCCTCCCAGAGCTGGGAGGCCGCCACCGCCAGAAGAAGAAAAAGCATGTGGCGAGCTCGACCCTGGCCAGGGCTGGTGCTACCATAGAGGCCACTCAGGCGGCCGCCTAGAGCACCAAGCTAAGACGGGCACCGCGCCGCGCAGCACTCACGCGCATGGTTGGCTGTGAGCTTGGCCGGCCCCGCCCGGCCCGAAGATTCAGCTGGGCCTGGGTGGGCGAGATGGAGCCCCGCGCCCCCCCAGCCGAAGTGAAGCCAGGGACGCTGAGGTGGGGGTGGGGCGGGGTGGCTCCACGTTCAGACTTCCACCTAGAAGCCACCCTCCCAGAGCCGGGAGGCTGTCACCAGAAGAAGAAGAAAAAGCATGTGGCGAGCTTGACCCTGGCTCAATCCAGCCTCTGCCTTACTCCTGAGCAAAGGGCACCGGGTCACCTCGCCTCTCTCCTCAAACATGCTGCGATGTCCAGGCAGGCGGGCAAGCAGGATTCCCTCTCCCTTACCCCAGGAAAGCTTGGGACTTGTGGACTCCTCGCAAGGCAAACTCTCTTGCTTCCCAATCCTGCGCGCATGGATCAATGGGACTTGGATCCAAGAAAGCATTGCACCGGGAGGCACCAGTGCGGCCTGATCTGCTTATGCCTCCTTACTTATTCCCCGAGTAAACATGCGGAGGAGATCAGGACGCCAGACTGCATAGCGGATTGCGTTCTCATGGAACTGCCAAGTCTAAAGGCCATTATTCCGTTCTTATTCTCCTTGATCTAACTGCAGCCTTTGACACGGTTGATCATGATCTTCTCTTAGATTCCCTTCATGACCTTGGATTTTGTGGCTCTGTCTATAACTGGTTTGCCTCCTATCTAGCGGGTCGCTCTTTCAGCGTGTTGACTAATGGCAGCTCGTCTTCCTCCTTTCCCCTTTCAGTTGGGGTTCCGCAAGGCTCGGTGCTTGGCCCGTTGTTGTTTTCCTTATACATGTTGCCCTTGGGCAAGCTTATTCAATCTCATGGCCTCCAATATCATCTGTACGCCGATGATACACAACTATATCTGTCATCTCCGGAACTTTCTCCTGATGTTCACGATCGTATCTCGGCATGTCTTTCAGATATCTCAGCTTGGCTGCTTCATCGTCGCTTGAAACTTAACATGGCAAAGACTGAATTGCTTGTTTTTCCTCCTAAACCTTCTCCTCATCTCTCATTCTCTCTTACTGTCAATGATGTTACGCTTACTCCGGTCAAGGAAGCTCGTAGCCTTGGCTTTATATTCGACTCCTCGCTCTCCTTTATTCCTCATATTGAGGCAGTAGCTAAATCTTGTCGATTTTTCCTGTATAATATTGCCAGGATTCGATCATTTTTGTCTGTCTCTTCTGCCAAGACGCTTGTTCATGCGCTGGTTATTTCACGGTTGGACTACTGCAACCTTCTTCTCTCTGGCCTTCCTTCTTCTCACATCAGTCCGTTGGTTTCTGTTCACCACTCTGCCGCAAAGATCATCTTCTTGGCTCGCCGCTCCGACCATGTTACTCCGCTTCTGAAATCTCTTCATTGGCTTCCAATTCACTTCAGAATCCAATATAAACTTCTCCTGTTAACCTTCAAAGCTTTTCACGGTCTAGCTCCTTCCTATCTCTCCTCTCTCATCTCACACTATTGCCCCGCTCGTGCTCTTCGCTCCTCTGATGCCATGTTTCTCGCCTGCCCAAGGGTCTCTACTTCCCTTGCTCGGCTTCGTCCATTTTCATCTGCTGCCCCTTACGCCTGGAACGCTCTTCCAGAACATTTGAGAACTACAAGTTCAACCGCAGCTTTTAAAGCTCAACTAAAAACTTTTCTTTTTCCTAAAGCTTTTAACACTTGATGTTGTGCAGACTTCTACTGTTACTTTCTACTGTTAGTTTTACCCTACCCTGTGCCTCCTTACCCTACCCTGTACCTGTTTGCATTCTCTTCCCCTCCTTATTGTTTTACTATGATTTTATTAGATTGTAAGCCTATGCGGCAGGGTCTTGCTATTTACTGTTTTACTCTGTACAGCACCATGTACATTGATGGTGCTATATAAATAAATAAATAAATAATAATAATAATAATAATAATAAGTAAGTCCCGGTGAATTCCAGACGGCTCGGTCCCAAATCGAAGTGAGCCAGTCCCAGCTCTCCACTCGGCACACACGTTCGGACTTCTGCGCAATTTGGGGCGGGGGGGGGCAAGTAGCTCGCCTTGCCTAGGGTGCAAAATAGTCTGGCACCGGCCCTGACCCTGGCTTAAGCCAGCCTCTGCCTTACTCCCGAGGAAAGGGCATTGGGTCACCTCGCCTCTCTCCTCAAACAGGCCACGATGTCCAGGCAAGCGGGACTCCCTCTCCCTTCCCCCAGGAAAGCTAGGGGCTTGTGGACTCCTCGCAAGGCAAACACTCCTGCTTCCCAATTCTGCGCGCATGGATCAACGGGACTTGCATCCGAGAAAGCGTTGCACCGGGAGGCACCAGTGTGGCCCGATCAGCCTATGCCTCCTTTATCAGAAGCCTTATTCCCTCGAGTAAACGTGCGGAGGAGATCGGGATGCCAGGATGCACAGTGGGTTGCGTTCGCACGGAATTAAGTCCTGGTGAATTCCAGATGGCTCAGTCCCAAATCGAAGTGAACCAGTCCCAGCTCTCCACTCGGCGCACACATTCGGACTTCCATGCAATTTGGGGTGTGTGTGTGTGTGCAAGTAGCTCGCCTTGCCTAGGGCGCAAAATAGTCTGGCACCGGCCCTGGGTGCCTCCCTTTTCATGTACAGAAGCTAAGCAGCCTGGCAGTTGAATCTTAATTTGACAGTAACAATAGGACAATGTCTTCCTTAGCAATTCCCTTGGGTTGGAAGGGTGGGTGGGCAGGCAGAGGGCAGTCTGCATAGTCCACACAGCTCTGTCCTTCAACAAATTGTCACTACTCCCCACCCACCCCCACACACCTGTAACAATATGAAAGAAGCACTGGCTTCGATCTGAGTGGATTGTGTTTCCAGGAAGTGGCTGAGGGTAACACCCACTGCTTCGAGTCTGAGAAAAGAGGGGCACTGCTTGACAGACCTCAGTGGAAAGGCTTTGTTTCAATAAATTAGGTTGGTTTAAAAGGCAGACTCTCTGGCTGTCTTCACGGCAACACACTGAGAATCGCATACAGCGATTCTTCGCATTTTCTGACTGAGGAGAGAGTTCCAGAGAATTCTGGTTTCTACAAGATCTGTTTCTACAAGTTGACTATCAAAGAGGGCGTTGGCATGTACATAAACTAGGCTAGGCTATGTACAGTAGGGATAAGCAACTTGTGGCCTCCCAGATTTATTTTATTTATTTATTTAATTACATTTATATACTGCCCCACAGCCGAAGCTCTCTGGGCGGTTCACAAAAGCTAAAAACAGTAAACATTAAAAATATACAAAATTTAAAAACCATCAGAGACATGAAAACGGTATAAAAACAGCAGCATCCATTTAAACAACAGATGTTTTGTCCAACAAATCCCATTAGCTCTACCTCATCCCACTGGAGTTCTCACTTCTTGTGGAACTCGGTGCAAGGCCATAGCACTATTATTTATATCATTAAGCAAAATAAATACAGGTAATTGTAGACTATGACTGGGTTCAGACAACACAATAACCTATGGTGGTTTAAATAGACAACAGTTGGTTATTTAACCCACCATGGGTTACCGTGTTGTGTTGGCAGAGTTTTTTAACCAACGGTTATTTGGTTGAAATAACCAATGCAAATAACCAACGCTATGCAGAGTTGGCTGTTTGAACCACCACTGGTTATCATGTTGTGTGGAGGTTACTGTTTGTTATTTCCTCAGTCACCATTGTTTTTTTTGTCAGCCACAGAGTTGCAAGGCAAGACTGGTCAAAGCAGTGGCAGCTGCTCTAGTCCAACCAGCAGGATAGATTTTTGGCAGCAATGGCTGATGGGATACTAGCAGGAGGACTGAGCGGAGAGGGAGGATGGGGGATGAGTGAGTCAAGTCAGCATGGACTAACATTCAACTCAATGCTGATCCTACTCCACACCACAGTTGATTATTATCATGTGTGGGGACTACCCCCTAGATAAAACAACTGCTGAGCTGATGTTTACCTTAACATTGACTATTGTGTTGTCTGAACTCAGCCTATATCTAATATAGCTTTTGGAATATTATTTTCTTACAGATCTGGCATATTACTACTAACAGTACTGCAGCAAATATTACATATTTTGTTTCTTACTACGGTTGAAAGCAAACACAGCACCATTTTCTTATATCACATCTATTGAATGTGTGGCCAGGTATATGGCCTGCACTTTGAATTCGAGTTCTCACATTGCTTATAATAGTACTACTTTGCTACAGACTTTAAGGCACATTCTTATGCATGTTCATAGAATCATAGAATCATAGAATAGCAGAGTTGGAAGGGGCCTACAAGGCCATCGAGTCCAATCCCCTGCTCAATGCAGGAATTTTCAGACAGAAAATTTGTCCTACAACGACCAGCATTCTCCAGCCAGCCCAGGCTAAGTAACTATTACTTCTGGTTTATCAAGTAAAACCCTATTTATGTATAAAGGTAGAATGCTCCAAAAAAGAAATACCACAGACTCCATCTAAAAACCAAAGATTAGTTTCTCAGATCTGTAACATTTATTCTCTTTATCGTTGGGGTGGAAAATTCAGAATCTCTGCTCCAAAAGTGTATATTCATAGGAAACTGCCTTATACCGAGTAAGAGGTGACCATATGACCAGATTTGCCTGGATTTGTCTGGGTTTTTGATGACAAATCCGGGAGGGGAAATCCGCATTTTTCCAAAGAGCAGCTCTAATGAGAATTAACAAAAATGCTTATAACTCCGTCATTTTTTAAGATAAAGACATGAAATTTGGCACGATGGTAACTCTTAGGAAGGGCTTTAGTCATACCAAATTTGAATCAGATCTGTTCATCCATTGATTTTGTAGGATTTTTTTAAAAAAATGAGGTTTTAAAATTGTTATTTTTTAAATCGTCATTTTTAAAGATACAGAGATGAAACTTTGCACCATGATAGGATTTAGGTAGAGCTTTAGCCACACTAAATTTTAAACAGATCTGTTCATCCATTGATTTTTTAGGAATTTTTTTAAAATTGAGGTTTTTAAATTATTATTTTTTAAACCGTCATTTTTAAAGATAAAGAGCTGAAAGTTGGCACCATGATATCTTTTAGGTAGAGCTTTAGCCATACCAAATTTGAAACAGATCTGTTCATCCATTGATTTTTAGGAATTTTTTAAAATTTGAGGATTTAAAAAAAATTAAAATAATATTTTTAAAGATAAAGAGATGAAACTTGGCACCATTATTGCTCTTAACAAGGACTTTAGCTATGCCAAGTTTGAAACAGATATGTCCATCCATTGAGTTTTAGGAATTTTTTTTAAAGTTTGAGGTTTTAAAATTATTTTTTTAAAATGACATTTTTAAAAGATAAAGGGCTGAAAGTTGGCACCATGATAGCTCTTAAGGAGAGATTTAGCCATGCCAGATTTGAATCAGATCTGTTTATCCATTTTTTTTAGGATTTTTTTAAAAGTTCAAAGTTTTAAAATTATTGTGTTTTAAAACTGCTGGAGCCATATCCTTCAAACTCAGGTTGTCAAACCTCCTCTTTGGGTTTTTGCATATTGAGCAGTTTCGGCCCTTGGCATTAAGGGGATCTCCAGTCTTTAGGTAAACTGCCACAACACCCACCCTAATGTTAGAGAGATTTGTGACAATTATACACAAGAAAAGCCAGCCATCCGGCCAGCCAGTAGCAAACCCTGTTAACAACAACAGCAGCTTGCAATGAGTGAAGATACAGTCAGAAAAGATATTTAAGGGAAGGGGAGACTGTATCACACAAAGCATAGCAAAAGCTTCAAAGTACAGCAAAACCTACAAAAGTAGGAGTGAGTGAAGTTAATTTCAGATACATTGAATCTCTCACTTGTTCTTTATTTCAGTGATTTTAACATTAAGATGCTATGTAGAACAGATTTGTCTTAAATGTGTGCTGTAAAATCAGACATGTGACCAAGGCTATGTTCAGGTGGGCACGCCCCCTTGGTGCTGGACACACCCCCTTGGGGGCCAACCATGTTGTCCTCCTTTTTGGTTTCCAAAATATGGTCACCCTAAGTAAGACCAATGGTCCATCTAGTTCAGTATTGTCTACTATACAGACTGTCAGCGGCTCCCCAGGGTTTCTGACATGGGTCCTTCCCAGCCATACTTGGAGGTGCCGAAAATTGAACCTGGGACCTTCTGCATGCAATACACGCTCGACCACTGAGCTACAGCCCTCCGGAAAGGCCAACAGATAATTTAATCATCCACAGTATTCAGGTACTGAGTAAATTGGAGATGTATTTCTTACACTCAAAAGTAAAACATGGTGCAGTTATGTGTAACTAGAATAGCATATAAACTGACCTTTTTCAAGATAATTCATCTCAGATGTACCTTATTATGCACGAGAGTTGAGGCCAAACCAAAATGCCTGGTGCATTCTATCTACCACTTTGGGGAGTGGTATATAAATCCCTTATTTTGGGAATACTTAAGTCAGCCCCCCTTTAAAAAAAAAAAAAACTTTTGCTGAGTACTCAACAGCCTAGTGTTTGGGCCACTGACGAAGACTAACAAGTCAAAACGTGTATGGCCAGAGTCTAAAGAGCACTGTTTTCATTCCATCACTTTATCTATTAATGTGTAGGAGTGTTCTGTGAAAGTATTAATAATTCAATTTTATATAAAATTTTAATTTATACATATATCCTTATTTTTTTTCCTTTTAATTGTTTGTTTCTGGTTAAGGTTAGCACCTTGTTATTTGTGCTAAGATAATTCATGCACCATCATGTGCTTGACAAACAGGGCAAGCCATGCTGATAGTGAGTGTCCACTAACTGCAAACATGTTATAAAAGCCTACTACCAGCCTTATGCACACAGGATCATGCTGACATAGTGGGCTCAATGCTGGTTATAACGCTGCAAGATTTGTCCACCCGTTATGCCTGTTCCATAGTCCCTCTTAAACCACACAGTAATTCTATGAGGTATAACTTCTCTGCATCTAGAAATAGTAGCTTTTATTGGCCATCGTACAATTATAAAATGAATTTTATGGAATGCTGAAAGGTACTCATTCTTTAAAAGAGTTTAGCTGCCATTTAGCTAATGGCAGCTCGTCTTCCTCCTTTCCCCTTTCAGTAGGGGTTCTGCAAGGCTCGGTGCTTGGCCCGTTGTTGTTTTCCTTATACATGTTGCCCTTGGGCAAGCTTATTCAATCTCATGGCCTCCAATATCATCTGTACGCCGATGATACACAACTATATCTGTCATCTCCGGAACTTTCTCCTGATGTTCACGATCGTATCTCGGCATGTCTTTCAGATATCTCAGCTTGGCTGCTTTATCGTCGTTTGAAACTCAATATGGCAAAGACTGAATTGCTCGTTTTTCCTCCTAAACCTTCTCCTCATCTCTCATTCTCTCTTACTGTCAATGATGTTACGCTTACTCCGGTCAAGGAAGCTCGTAGCCTTGGCTTTATATTTGACTCCTCGCTCTCCTTTATTCTTCATATTGAGGCAGTTGCTAAATCTTGTCGATTTTTCCTGTATAATATTGCCAGGATTCGATCATTTTTGTCTGTCTCTTCCGCCAAGACGCTTGTTCATGCACTGGTTATTTCACGGTTGGACTACTGCAACCTTCTTCTCTCTGGCCTTCCTTCTTCTCACATCAGTCCGTTGGTTTCTGTTCACCACTCTGCCGCAAAGATCATCTTCTTGGCTTGCCGCTCTGACCATGTTACTCCGCTTCTGAAATCTCTTCATTGGCTTCCAATTCACTTCAGAATCCAATATAAACTTCTCCTGTTAACCTTCAAAGCTTTTCACGGTCTAGCTCCTTCCTATCTCTCCTCTCTCATCTCACACTATTGCCCCGCTCGTGCTCTTCGCTCCTCTGATGCCATGTTTCTCGCCTGCCCAAGGGCCTCTACTTCCCTTGCTCGGCTCCGTCCATTTTCTTCTGCTGCCCCTTACGCCTGGAACGCTCTTCCAGAACATTTGAGAACTACAAGTTCAATCGCAGCTTTTAAAGCTCAACTAAAAACTTTTCTTTTTCCTAAAGCTTTTAAAACTTGATGTTGTGCAGACTTTATACTGTTAGTTTTACCCTACCCTGTGCCTGCTTACCCTACCCTGTGCCTGTTTGCATTCTCTTCCCCTCCTTATTGTTTTACTATGATTTTATTAGCTTCTAAGCCTATGCGGCAGAGTCTTGCTATTTACTGTTTTACTCTGTACAGCACCATGTACATTGATGGGGCTAAATAAATAATAATAATAATAATAATAATAATAATAATAATAATATTAACAGCTTTAAAAAAACCAAATTTAAAAGGCAATGCTGTGCTGTATCAAAGTCCTGTTATACCTAGAGTTACTGTCTTGTTTTATTGATATTCAAGAACCATAAAAAGATCTATTAACATGTTATACAGTGAAATGGCTTTTACAGAGATGTAATAATAAATGTTTAATACATTTTACATAGCACTTGATTCTACATTTTGACAGCAGAATGCTAGTTTTTTGTAATCCTATTTGATTGAGCTTGATCACAGAGGCCAACTTTCTGACAAAATGGTTTAATGGCAGGTTTACCATGCAGTCCAATACTTACATTAGGCAGGGTTTTGGAAATAACATGGCTGCGTTGCCGGCAGAATGATTGCCAACTCCAATGCATGCTGAGCCCAGGAACGAGGGGGTGCTCACAAGAAATACAAAAATGGTACATAGCCACATCATCCCTGGAAACACCGCTGAAGCCCACCAGTCAGGGACTGTGCCATAGATTATGTCCACATACAGTCAATGAACTCGCCGGGGGGGGGGGGCACACACGCCCCAGTACACATTCCTGTACATGAGCACAGACAACACAAAAGGTGACACTACAGGGCCTTCCTCCCCACCCCTCCCACTCCATAAGCCTTGTGGCAAAGCCAGCAATTAACACAGTTCTGCAATTCCTGAAGCATCCTTCCAATCAGAGGTTTGATCTCCTTATGCCCTTCGCAAGCACCATTTTGGAACACAAGACACACAAAAATGAGGAAGGAGAAAACACAGAACACAACATCTACAAAGCTCCCTGGGCTGGGGGCGTCTTCACAGAGCACAGTGCTGGGACATGGGTTCAAGATCCACTCAAGGATGGACAATACTACCAAGCAGCCAAGGAGAGATCCCAGAACACACCAAAGGACAGCCACAGACACACACTCAGAGCAATAGCCTGCAGTACTTCACTCCATAGGGCAGGGGTCAGCAACTGCGCGAGTTTGGGAGCCACTGAAATTTGGGGGCAGCAAGAGCTCAACGGAGGACACATACGGTGCAGTGCGGGACACACACGGTCTGCAACTCATATGTTGCCCCTTCTTGCTATGGGGTGGGTGGGGGATGGCGTTATGTTGGAAAGCAGGAGATGGGAGTTTGAGCCCTATCAGGAGAGAAAAAATAACCTTTTTTATGCCTCATAAAAACAACAACAACAGTGAGTTCACAGAATTTGAACCCTCACTCTAATCAGAGTAGTTCCCTAATAACACAGCCATAGCAGCAGACAGCAACCAGACACATCATGGGGCATTTGTCACCCCCAAATCAAGCAAGACACAGCTGCATCGGCTGTGTTCCCAACGTGTTTCAATGTGAGTCTTCGTCAAGGGAAAATCTCTTAAAGGCTTTTCAGGATTCCCTCTCCCTTTCTTCATCCAAATACTGGGGGAGGTGTTGCCCTCCACAAGCTCCAATCACCAATTCTAGACTCCAGGCTGATCTGGTGGAACAGCTTATTTATTTATTTATTACTCCTCCTCTCCCCCAGGAAATTGCACTCAGGGCGCCCAACAACAATAAAACATCATTTTAAATAGAACCACAATGGAATCAATTACAAAACTACTTCTACTTCTTCTTCTACTTCTTCTTCTTCTTCTTCTTCTTCTTCTTCTTCTTCTTCTTCTTCTTCTTCTTCTTCTTCTTCTTATATCCCACCTTTTCTCCAGTACTGGGACTCAAGACGGTTTACAAGATTAAAACACATACAATTAAAACATATAAATATAAATTACAGAAGTTAAAATAAAATTAAACCTACAGTAAAATTAAAAACACGTTAAAAAACTTGTTAAACTATAACAGATTAAAAGGTGGGGGGATCCAATACATTAACACAGGTCCAGCATAGTTCCAAAAGCCTGCTGAAACAAAAAAGTTTCAAATGCATTAAACATCTTACAAACACAATTAAAGAAAATGTTTGACATGCTGGTGGTCACTGATTTGAATTGAAGGTACAGCTTCTACTCTAGGAATGGTGAGAAGGGCTCCCTAAACTCAGGTACACCTGGGCCAATCATGAGGAGCCTTCCGCATTGTCACAGGCCTCAAGATTAATCACATTTAAGGTGCAATCCTATGCATGGCTGGCTGCGGAATGCAGAGAGTTGTAGAACTTTTTTCTGTCTACGCATGCATAGGATCAAACCTTTAAGTGGTTGATGAAAAGTAATCATTCAATTTAATACTATGCAAATAGAACTTGATGAATGATGATTCAGAGTGCTTTAAAACGTATGTGCCTGCTGCTGCTTTGAATACAGTTTTATGTCGTGAAGAAAGATAAAAATAAAATGAAACAATGATTGACAAAATACAGGCAGTTAACAGAACAAATATGAAGAAATTAATGCATCCTTATCAAAATTGCCTCTCAGCAATTTGCAGTTTTTTAAAAAAATTGGCACTGTCTTCATTGTGGCAAAAAGACACAGAAAATAAGTGAAATGATAAGTAATGTAGAAAACTGAAGTTGAGAGAAAGCAAGGAAATGTATCTGTTGACGCCAAATGATGTTCTTTTAATCTAAATGACTACTGGAGAAGCCAATGCATCATGGCCATCACATTTCAGCTAATACACTTCCCCTTGTCACAATGTGTCACATTTTTGTTAACCCCTCACTCCCTTTTGATGTGTGACATACTTTATGAATGAGCCATTGTGGAGAATGCCTGTGGCACAAGGCAGCTGCGTCTTGCCCTTCTTCGGGTGCTTTGGACATGCTACTTTATTAGTCTGCTCTCTGAAAGGATTGTGCTCTGGGGCTGCTTGCTTCCATTATGTTTTCACAACACAGGGCTGCCCCTTCAGAAATTCCCTGCATCTGAAATGGCACCGTCAGAAGGATTAACAAGTTGGTACCATGGTTACTGCCATGCATCTTCCAAATCCTCCAGCACCTATTGCTTTATTTATTTATTTATTTATTTATTTATTTAAAACACTTGTCTCCCGCCCTATATCATTAAGATCTCAGGGCGGCTAGTCTGATGTATTCATCTTTCCCATGTTACGATTTCAGATATAAAAATTGCTTCTGCCAACACTCCTTTGTTCTTAATTCTTAAAAACACTTCTCAACGCAAACTGACAAGTTGGAAGGAGCAAATGAAATTCCAAAATATATCTTCTACTTGATTTCCATCTGTAGGAAAAATCTAGAGTAACGTAATTGGATTTTCTACTCCACTCCACTACTGTACAACACTGTATAGAGCCAAAATCTTACTGAACTGCTTCAGCACTGGCTTCGTTAAAGCCTCATTGTGAAGCAGAGTAGGCATTGTTTCTCATTTCAGTTCTTTCAAGTGCACTTCCAAAAACAGGTTTCACAGAACTGCATAGGAAACATTTTGTTCCTTTTGGATGGTTTTGCTGTTTAATGAATAACAACTGAGAGGTTGCTGTTGTTGTATAAAATGTAATGACAACGTTCCTTGTCAACAGTTGTCCTTCTTCTCCATTACAGCAGGACTGAAGATTAATCACACTTAAACTGGTTTTAAAAAATTAATCACTTCATGTAATACTAGGCAAATTAATCTTGATGAATGCTGATTCAGCAGCACACTTTAAAATGTAAGAGCCTACTGCATAATTTCTCAAGGGGTTGTCTATACATGATGAAAGCCCCAGGGTGGGTGCAGAGTGGCCTGGTGTCAATTATATCATGCAGAAGCCACCGTGCATCTACCCCTCAGCTTCCCCCTGAAGCTCCAAAACAAAAAAGTTGGGGACTTACCCCGACGTTTTTGTTCTGAGCACGGCGAGGATGGCACATCGCCGTGTGTCACTGCACACATGGCGGAGGTGTGGCTGGGCGAATGGTGACCCTTGAATGATTGCCCAAGCAAGGGGGAGGGGGGGAGCCGGTGGGTTGAAAGACCACCGAAACACCCCTGTGCTGCCTCTGGAGTGGGGAGAAGAGTCTCCCTTTTGGAAAGTGTTGATGCCCAAAGAGAAGAATTTCTCCCCTTCCACATGATTTTCCAATATTGACCCAACTCTCCACTAATGTCATCTCTAGCCCTGCTCCCCTTAGGTTGGGGGAAGGAGTTTCAGGCAATCAATCAGAATCAGATTCTGAAACAGAAGAGATAGCGCCAGAAACATACCCGCCTATACCAGTGGGGGAGGCGGCTCTCATGGGCTCTTCACCAGCTGGGAAGGAACTTTCTCCTGAGCTTATCTCCTCATGTGTAAACAACACACAGTCAACAGGAAATCAGTATTTTTCTGAGGGGGAGGCCATGAGAGGCTAGCTGAACCTAGAGTATGCTGCAGACTAAAACGGGCAGAGCTAAAGGAAGGTGAGAGAAAGTTGCCTGGCCAGCATCTCGCCAGAAGCTGCATCAGGACCAGTCTCCCTGAAGTTAAAGTGTTCTGGGAAAAGGCTTTCTGTTCTTCTTCTTGAAAGGACAATTGACTCGCTTACTTTGCATAATTTTGCCTAGAAGAAAGTTCCTAGAGATTAGACTCTCTTCAGGTGGGAAGAGATGTTTATTGTTTGAATAAAGCTTTGTGGATTACTTGGCAGACCTCTTTATTGTGTCCCAAGAAGGCGGGAGTTCTTGGGAAACATAACTGGGCTGCAACATTGCCTCTCTTGATTTCTCAGTGCAGCAGGGCTCCTTCTTCCAATGTGTATCAACCACAAACTGAAAGTTCCTCTGGGGTTGGAGAGCACCAGATTGGGGAAAGTTATTCTAAAATGACAGAAAGCAGGCCCTTTTCTTCCTGTCTCTTGTTCAGAAGCCCTACTTCCCCAAATTCTGCAACTTTCTCGCAGCCTGAAGGGCTAGTTACTTGATTTTTATTTAAATAATGAAAACTGAATTCTGCACCCAGTACCAATTTCTGCATTTCTTCAGAGTGATCATAATAGAAGAAATCTAACATGGACGATGATCTACACGAACTTGAGCAAAATCTGCCAGGAATGACTACATATAGGTGAAAGGAAGAATATGATGGAAAACATTGGCTGGGGTCATGTTAACCCATGGTGGGTTCCAAGCTACACTGGGTAGGTGGTTATCCAAACAACCTACTATGCTCCCATCAGATGATCAAGCAAAATGCAGGTTGCTTACCTGTAACTGTAGTTCTTCGAGTGGTCATCTATGCATTCACACATATGGGCTTTGCGCCTGCGTAGAGACCAGACCGGAACCTTCTATAGCTGAGTGGAACATTTTTGGCGGGAACCCCTCCCCCACGCTACCGCGCACGTCCATGGGGTTCCGCCCTTACCTCAGTTTACAGGAGTCCGACATTGTGCCCCCATAAACATGAGTGTAAATAAAATAAAGTACATTCCACATATAACTGTGTTATTTGTAAGTCTCACACCACCAAGTGGGGATGGTGGGTGGGTTGTGTGAATGCATAGATGACCACTCGAAGAACTACAGTTACAGGTAAGCAACCTGCATTTCTTCTTTGTGGTCTCTATGCATCACACATATGGGCGAGTAGCAAGCTGACATACTCTTGGAGGTGGGTTGGTGCATCATCTGAAGATCTCCGAGAGCACTGTCCTTCCAAACGAGCAGTCCTGCCTCACACGGGTGTCCAAACTGTAGTGCCTAACAAACGTGGATGGAGTGGACCACGTTGCAGCTCTACAGACTTCTGTCAAAGGAACACCTCTGCCGAAAGCAACAGATGTTGCAACGGCTCTGGTAGAATGAGCTGTCACAGGTTTCACCAGCTCTAGTTTAGAGATAGAGTAGGCAAGTTCAATTGTCTCTACAATCCAGCGTGACAGACGCTGGCATGAAACAGGGAGTCCCTTAGAAGGCTCCCCATAACAAATAAACAATTGCTTTGTTTTTCTAAAATTCTCTGTCCTAGCCTTGTAAAAGGCAGGAGCTCTCCTTACATCAAGTGTATGTAAAGCAGACTCGACAGGTGATGTAGGATTCGGAAAGAAAGCTGGTAGAGTGATATATTGGGACAGATGAAAGGTTGACACTACCTTAGGCAAGAAGGCAGGGTCTGTGCGTAACACAACCTTATCTTTGTGAAAGATAGTGTAAGGAGCATCTATCCTGAGAGCTCTAAGCTCACTTGCACGTCTAGCAGAAGTGATGGCTACTAAAAAGACAGTCTTGAATGTTAGAAACCTAAGGTCAGATAAGGCCATGGGCTCGAAGGGCTTCTTTGTCAATGCCTGTAGCACCACTGACAGGCTCCATGGTGGAATGATACACTTTACTGTTGGTATCGTATTTTTAAGTCCTTTTAGAAATTTCCTCGATGTTGGATGTGTGAAGGTGTAAAACCATCCATGCCTCGATGAAAAGACGTAATAGCCGCTAGGTGAACTCTGATGGAAGTGAGTTTGAGTCCCTGCTGATAAAGTGCCAATAGGTATTTGAGAATCAATGACAAAGGGCAAGATTCAGGTGCTTGATCGTTTCCCAAGGCAAAAGTTTGAAATCTCTGCCACTTTGCCGCGTAAGATCTTCTCGTTGAAGGCTTTAGTGATGCCAACAATATATGGTCTACAGTTAAATCCTTGGTACGAGAGGAGGAATGGATGATATTCTCCATGCCGTCATCTTGAGGGTCGACAGGTTTGCGTGTCGAACCCTGCCCTGGTGTCGAGACAACAGTGTCGGTATCGGCGGGAGTCTGATGTAATTCCCGTCCAACAGTCGAAGGGCGTGGGAGAACCACGTCTGTCGAGGCCACCACGGTGTGATAAGGATGCAGTCCGACCTGTCCGACTGGATTTTGGCCAGCACCTTCGTCAACAGTGGAAACAGAGGAAAGATGTAAAGAAGATTTCCTTTCCAGGTTCTGGTGAAAGCATCTCCTAGCGAGTGCTTTCCTCTTCCTGCTCTGCTGCAGAACCTGGAACAAGCTGCGTTTTCTTCGGTAGCGAAGACATCGACAGCAGGGAGGCTCCAGTACCGAAAGAGAACGTCTCTTACTTCGGTATCGAGCTCCCATTCGTGGTCGACGTGGAAAGACCTGCTGAGGGCGTCCGCGATGATGTTTTCCTTGCCCGCTACATGGATCGCCGTCAGGTGAGTATTTCTCTTTATGCACCAGTTCCAAATCCTGAGTGCCGATCGATTCAGAGGATGAGACCTTGTCCCACCTTGTCTGTTGATGTACACCACTACCGTGGTGTTGTCCGTCGCGATCAGGACGTTTCGGCCCTCGATCATTTGTGAAAAAGTTTTTATTGCATTCTCCACCGCTAGCAGTTCTAGGTGGTTGATATGATGTTCCCTCTGGGAAGGAGGCCAACGGCCCTGAGCTGTGAGGGAGTCGCAGTGTGCTCCCCATCCGATCAACGATGCATCCGTCGTGATCGTTACCGAAGGAGTTTCTTGCTGGAAGGGAACTCCTTCAAGGAGCGTCGACATCGAAAACCACCATTTCAGAGATGCCCTTACTTGCGTCGGGATCGACAGGTAAGTTCGCCGGGCATCGTGTCGAAGATCGAAAGCTCTTAAAAACCAGGCCTGCAATATTCTCATTCTGAGTCTTGCAAACCTGATGACTGCAGTTGTAGCTGCCATCAAGCCTAATAGCCTCTGAATTGTCCATGCCGAGACCTTTCGGCGGCTCTCGGTAGCGATGGCTAAATCTTGAAGGGTGCTTGCTCTGGTCGAGGGCAGGTATGCTCTCCCATCCCGAGACGATAGGGTTACCCCTATGAAGTCCAGCTTCTGCTGTGGGGTCAAGATGGATTTCTCCTCGTTGACCCACAGACCCAACGAGACCAACAGGTTGAGGGTGGTTGAAATGTCCGCTACCAGATCTTTTTTCGGGACCGTGAAGTATCGGGAGAAAAACCCCTGGTTGAGTTCCTCTGCGGGTACTGGAGAGATGGCTCCTTTCGCTAGGAGGGTCTGTACCTCGAGAAGCAGAGGAGGGGATGGCGCCGTTACTTTCACCCCCGAAGAAGGAGGAAGGACATCGAGCTCGATGGCATACCCCGAGTTGATGATAGTGAGCACCCAGGAGTCCGATGTTATTGACTCCCATTGATGGTAATGTGGTGCTAGGCGGTTCGCAAAGGGAGGTGGATCTGGGATAAAGGAGTCAAACCCGCTGCTTCTTAGAGAAGTCGGGCTGACGTTTGCTTTGGAGCTGTTGTTGCTGCTGCCTCTGCTGACCTTTTGCTGTCGACAATTGTTGCCTGGCTATGGCTGAGGCCTCGTTCTGAAAAACTCGTGCCAGCTCTTTTTTGTCCTCTGGGAGATGTTCACATAGGGATCCTATTTTCTCCCAGAGGAAGAGCTGGTATCGTGCCATGGTAGCCTCGTAGGCTGATGCCCTGATGCCCAAAGAGGCAGAGGAGTAAATCCTCCTGCCCGTATGGTCCAACTTTCTGCCTTCTCTGTCCACGGGTGCAGAATGTGCCTTCTGTGAGTGGCCTTGAGCCGACTCCACTACGATCGAATTAGATTTGGGATGTTGGACCAGAAACTGTACATCTTCCTCTTGGACTCGATAGAGGGTCTCTAGCCTTTTCGATGTGGCTTGAGTCATAGCCGGTGTTTTCCAAGATAATTGAGCCATTTGCTTTAAAGCATGTGGAATAGGGATGGCAAGTCGTTGGTTGGTTGTGGACTGGAAAACGTCGTAGATTGGATCGACGACCGATTCATCCATTTGCTGGATCTCCAGTCCTAATGCCTGAGCCATTCTAAGCATATGGTCAAAAAATCTGACCATATCGTCGGAAGGGGAAGAAGGGTCCTTGTCATGAACCTCATCTTCTGGTGAAGGCATCGATGGAGTAGCCGACAACCCCGACTCAGAATCCGATGGGTAATTATCCTCAGGCAAGGATACTGTAACCACCTGGAGGTCTACATGCTCCGTCGGTACCGTGGTAACCGCGGCAGTCGATGCCGATGGCTGCGTACGGTGTCGAGGCGTCGACACCGTGGACGTTTGGTGGGCGGGCGGTGGAGGCAGCGGTAGATGACACATCCTCGTAGGCGGAGGGTGCGCATAATATTCTTCTTGAGGGTACTGGTGGTCACCCTGGAAGTATCGTTGTGGGCGATATCGATCCCATACATAGTCGCCACATACTGATTGGGGATAAGAGTATTGAAAAGCTCCTTCCCATTGACGCCTTAGAGTGTGCCTTGGCGAAGGCGGTAGAGGGATTAGTCCCTGAACTTCTTGCAGCCTGGCAGGCTCTCGGAAAGAGGCCGCTGAAGCCGAATCCCGCAACTCGCCCTCCGATAGACTGATAGGATGTGTCGGTACCGTAGCCATCGGTACCGACTGGGATCTCGATACCGAGGGAGGCCTCGGTATCGAAACGGTCGGTATGGCAGGAGGAGTAGATGACCCTAACGAGGGTTTTTCTGCGTCTCGCTTCTTCTTCTTCTTCTTTTTCTCCATTTCAGAAGATTTGGGAGTCCGGGCCTTTTTGGAGATTTTCCTGGCCGCGGAACTCGCCAGTGACCGTCCAGGCGTTAGGGGTATCTGAGCCCTATTAGCCGCTCTGGAATGTTCAGGCACCTCAGTGCAATGGTCATCAACGGACTTACTGGCTGCCGTTTGTCCAGGTGTTAGGGGTATCTGAGCCCTATTAGCCGCTCTGGAATGTTCAGGCACCTCAGTGCAACGGTCATCAACGGACTTACTGGCTGCCGTTTGTCCAGGCGTTAGGGGTATCTGAGCCCTATTAGCCGCTCTGGAATGTTCAGGCACCTCAGTGCAACGGTCATCAATGGACTTACTGGCTGCCGTTTTGTGCATCCTCGAAGATTCAGCCAAGACTCAACTTTATGGCCTTCACCTAGGCACAGGACGCACAGGGAGTGCCCGTCAGTTGGAGGGAGCTTAGCTCCACATTTCACACACTTGCGAAATGGGGCCTTAACTGCCATACGGCTAAGCGCCGCGATCGAAATCGCTGAGGAAAATCTAAAATCTAGATAGAATAGAAGAAAAGATGTTAAGAAGTGAGAAATAAGCGAAAAGAGGAAAGATTTGAAGTAAAAAAGGATTTTAAAGAGAAAACGCTAAGAGGTTTGGTTCTATGGTCTAAGCACAATGGCGGACGACGAAGAACTGAGGTAAGGGCGGGAACCCCATGGACATAGGTGGTAGCGTGGGGGAGGAGTTCCCGCCAAAAACGTTCCACTCAGCTATAGAAGGTTCCGGTCTGGTCTCTGCGCAGACGCAAAGCCCATATGTGTGATGCATAGAGACCACGAAGAAGAACAAGCTATACAGAGTAGTTTATTTCACCCTCACCCCTACTCCTCCTGTAGACCTCTCGCCCAGCCAGGCAGGTATCCCAGATTCCTTTGCAGCAGGAATAGACAGCGCTTGAGAGGAGCAGAGCATCAGCAACATTTTTGGTTTCTCTTACCAAGCAGCTCTGTAGGTGATCTCCATAAACCACGCTGGATCAACAGACAACAAGCTAACCCACCATAGGCAAAATAACCCTTACTGCAAACCGGGGGTGGTGTGTGTGTCTCAGGCTGGCTTATTTGGGGGAAGTAACCCACTGTGGATGTGGGGACATCTCTCACACACAATATGCTAACCCATCATGGTTGTTCCGGAAAATAAACCACCCTGGGTTAGCATGTTATTGTTGTATTATCTCAGTCATTGACTCGTTGTGCTTTCCCAGTCTTCCCCCACCTGGTGCCCTCCAGATGTGTTTGGGGACTGTAATTTGCAGCCACTCCCAGCCAGCATGACTGGCTGAGAGATGCCGGGAGATGTAATCCAACACATCTGGAAGGCACCAGGTTGGGCAAAGTTGTGCTATCCTCTTACCAGTACAAAAATAAGTAAGACTGTAAGGAGACATAGCAAGAAAAGTGGAGGAAAATCTAAGTGTGCTTATCAAAGATATCAGAATATTACCCATTCAATTTTTTTTTATATAGCTCAAATTTTGCTGTGCACTGCCAAGAGAAGATACAAAAGATTTGAGGGAGTAATAGACACTTAGGGTCAGGGTGGATTTGATTTAAATCAATTTGATTTAAATCGTGATTTTAATCCCGATTTAAATCACTACTCAGAAAGACTTGATTTAATCATGTGACTCCCCCCCACCCAAAGTGCACTCTATTCATTGAATTTTATTTAAAATTTGGCACTTAAGGGGTAAGGGGTTGATTGTATGTACATAGATTGGCAAAGGCACAATGGGATTGTGATCTCTGCACACACACAAAGAGCTTTATCACACCAGCATTATACTGTGCAATCACTGCAAATTGCATGCAAAGGACTCCGAAGTTTACCAGTTTATAATTTGCTTTTATTGTGAAGTACTCCCATGCATCCTGCTTTAATTGTGCTATAAAAGCAAAAGACTTGCCGTATTTTGATACTAGATTTCGAGCGTATCATCCAAGCAGCCACTGGGGCGCAGGAGCAGGATTTGATATGAATTAAACAAATGCTTACAGCTGCATAAGCTTTAAAGATCCCACACGATCTTAGCCAAAAGGCCGAGAAGTGTAGTATCTGTTCTTATCAAGCTTTAAAGATAAAGACTTTAAAATTGGCACAGTAATAGATATTAAAGAGAGCTTTAAGCATACCAAATTTGAATTGGATTGGGTCATCCATTGATTTTTTTAATGATTTTTTTACATTCCCCCCCTTAAACCCACTTCCTGGTATGCAAAGGATCACTGTCGCCCAGTAGCAACAACAACAATAACGCCAACAGCTTAGTGCTGTAAGGATAATTCAAGGGAAACAGGTACGTGGGATGAAGCTAAAATTCACAGTTTTGAGAACTGTAAAACCAAGCAGCTGTGATAATATCTTCTAGATAGGAAAATTGCCCAATAATCTTACAGAAACTTCTGGAAGAGCATGACATTGTGAATGGATTAATGGAATTCATTTACCAAAAACTTTAAACACTGCATGAATATACAGCCTCATGCTACATAATTAAAAACTAATCCTTATTTCATGATGAATAATCTTTGAACTATAATGTATCTTAAATAGAAAAGTATCTTTAGATAGATTTTTCCTCAAAAAGCATTTCATTAAAAAAATCCGATTTAAATTAAAAAAAATTGATTTAAATAAAAAAAATCCAATTGATATTTTAAAAAATCATTGATTTTTATCCACCCTGGTTAGGGTGCTTCCAGACAGAGGTTCCTGGCTCTAACAATCAAAAGACATTGTGAAGCTATTCTTTCTTTTCTTAATGGTCTTTTTCTGGTAAGAAAAAACACTGAAGAAGCGGGGGGGGGGAGAATGGGAGGTCTACAAAATTGAAGACACCCTCCCTCCCTGGTAAAATTCCGCGAACGAGGCAGTGCGAATGCACAATAAGAGCCTTGTCAAGAAACACCATTATGCTTTGAATTGAAATTACCTTGTGATGAAAAAGAATCTTGTATTGTTAATCATTTACTGTTGTTCAGGGTCTCCTGCAAAACAATTTAGTATGTCATCTTTCAAAATGGAAAGAAATCTTTGTACTGTTTGTGTTTTACAAATTGCTTAGTGGTACATAAATACCATGGTTGCTAGTTTTACTTGTATTCTCTAGATCTTCACAAGGTGAATGGGGGCAGTGAATTAGCACAAAGATTGTGTTGTGCACATGTTTTCAAAAGAGAACTCTACATAACTAACCTGTTGACTTAACTTGTACAGCAAATTTTTCAGTAGTTAACTAAGGTATTGACACTGAAACACACACTGAAATGTGTGTTAACTGTTGCAGATGACAAATAAAAAATACTCAAGGTTTTAAATTGATTTTTAAATGGTTGCTGAGGAACTATGCTTTCTACATGAATGAGTAACTAGTATTTAAGTGGTTTGAATTCTGGCTTATTACAAACTACCCACATTGCTGTGAAATACGTTATGCAATGTCACTTGGGGTTTCATCATTTTAGATTTTTTTTTGGTCTTGAGTGTTTTCCCTCCACGTTTAACAAAGTTAAATTATTTTAAAATGCTTTGCTTTATTTTCATCTCAAATGAGTTCTAGGTGTTCACACTCAAAACAACATTTCAGTAATTTAATTTGATCAACCTGGGCATTATGTTCATATTGTAGGGATGTTTTATCACCCAGTCAATGTGTTTATGTGCATAAAATGTTTCATTTCGCAACAGCGTCTTTTATTTTCCCTAGAAAGGATTTTGCCTTTAGAAGACAAAACAACTATTAATCCACTATCTCGTCTAGCACTGAGGCTGTGTAAGTCAAAACCAACATTGCTGTAGGCCCTAAAGCAGCACTTAGTGGAAAGAAGTTCGTGTGACCCTTTGGAAAGAAACAAGAATTTATCACGGGAAGCTCTGGAATGCAGTGAGCAGCATAGGTAATTATCTCTGTGCTCACTGGCATGTTTAACATATCTTCAAAACCCAAGAGAAATGGGCAATACTCTTCCATATATTGCAGTGCCTGAGTTTGCTTTCCTTTTCCCCCTCCTCCTCCTCCTCCGTCCCAATCCCCTTTCCTTTTGTGTCATGTCTTTTAGATTGTAAGCCTGTGGGCAGGGACTGTCAAGAAATACTTTTGTAAGCCACCATGAGAGCCTTTTTTGGCTGAATGGGAGCATAAAAATCCTTAAATAAATAAATAAATAAATAAATAAATAAATAAATAAATAAATAAATATTACAGTAATGGTTGGGTTCCAATTATACCTATTTGCAGAATGGCTATTGATCCAGAAGATGCCTCTCTTAATACCACTGATTCCCCATTCTCCCTGCAGACCACACTTCAGAAAATCTGCACCAGAGAATGGGAGGACCCTCTGGAGTATTATGGAATGTGGCATTAGGAGCTTCAGGCAGAAGGTGGAAGCAGCAGAAATTCCCTCTTGCGGCAGGGCCTTGCTATTTACTGTTTTACTCTGTACAGCACCATGTACATTGATGGTGCTATATAAATAAATAATAATAATAAAATAATAATAATAATTTCTGCTAGATCTCCATGAACAGGACTCTTTCCATTTGTGGAAGGCCACAATTCAATGCAACCCAACATTTTCACAGTTAAGGGAACCAGTATCTAAGGAGAGCCAATGGCATAAGGATTAAAATGTTGAACCTTTAGATCAGGAAGATGCAGGATCCAATTTTACTTAGGCACAAAGCTTAATATGTTACCAGGGGCAGTCGTTCTCTCACAGTTTAATCTACCTCACATAAATGATCTCCTCTGAGGGAAGCCATAATAAAAATGTAATAATTAAAAATAAGATATACAGATACTCCACATTATGATGTCATCTTTGAGCTAGGCAGTTAATCAAACTAATGTATTTTAAGTATTCGCTGTCTCAAAATGTATATTGCATTCGGTATGTTTTCATATAGTGTGATCTATTAATGGCTTCAAGTAAACTCTGACTTCAGCAACTGTCTCTTTGAAAATGTGTTGTGTCCAAGTACAAGTCTCTTTTCGTTTCAATCATTTACTTTTTGTTTCCTTACTTAGTGATTTCCCCAGTACTAGAATAAATTATGTTCTTATACTGGTCTCATATAAAACAAGTACAGCCATGTGTTACAAAAATTAATTTGTTGATTTATTTAAATTATGTTTGAAAGCACAATTAAAATACACTTCATATAAAAGTAAAATAATTTTTGAAAAGGCAGTAACTTCATTTGAAATGTTGTTTCCTTTTTGATTGTCATGACTTTCTTCTGTTTCTGAAAACAATAAAGTCATCAGGTAGAATACAACATTTTACAAAAGCTATTACAAGCTTCACAAAAAGCAAAGGAAACCATGTTGATTTATAAGAAAAATTCCAAAATCCACAGTCAAGCAGGAACTTTATTAGGGATTAACCAAAATATTAGATTAATTTGTGGTACTTTTGTTGGTGCTAATAAAGGTATTGCCTGAGTGTGGGTTTTGGAAATATAAAATATTTTCAGATAAAAGTACTGGCTAGGATTGAAAAAACCCACAACCAGGTGCATGAGCCCAGGAAAGTTTGGAGCTTATTTTGATGAAGAATAGCCTCTCATTCCTCATAGTAGAAGCATTCTATGTCAAATCAATGGAAGAGGGTTGCATCACATTCATGGATTTTCCCAAAATTATGCAGAGTCATTGAAATGTATTCTAAATTCCACTATATCTTCTCAAAAACAATCCAGCCAAAACAAAGACCTTGTACACATACACAATACATTTAATTTTTTCACGAAATATATAGAACATATGTCAATACAAAAGTAAAAACACACAATACAAATACTGTATCAGAATACAGAAAGGCTCAGTTCGGACAACACGTTAGTCAACGCCATCTGAAAAATCCACTCAACAATTGAGTTTTCAGGGGGTACTCCCCACGCATATTCTAACTCCACCATTGTGTGACTGTGGGCTACCATGGAGTTGAGTAAAATTCATTGTGATGTTTGATTGACAGTTCCTCCACCTTCTCTCCTCCTCTGATCCTCCTGACAGTATCTATTGCTGCCCAAAAAAATTCTGGTGGCTCTCCTAGAGCACCACTCATTCCTTTCACCACTCTTGCCAGGGAACTCCGTAGCCAGTGGGAAAAGTCAACTCCACAGAAAACTCCACAGGGCCCACCATACAACATGCCACACCATGGTTGTGCAGAAACTCTCCTCTGCACAGCATGGATTTTATGCATGGAGTGTTTTCCAAAAGAACACCACCGTTGCGTGGAATTTTCCTGCCAGACAACACGTTTCTCAACAGTGATGTAAAAACTCCACTGTGGAGTTCTAAAACCACCACTGACTAACGTGTTGTCTGAACTCAGCCAAAAACTCAACATAGTCGAAACAGAATGGGAGTCTGAGACATCAGTTTCTATTACATATTTTCACTTTTGTATTGACATGTATTCTGTATATTTAGTGGAGGAAGTAAACATATTGTGTAGGTATACAGAGATTGTTTTTGGTTGAAATGTATCTAAAACCAAACCTTTTTTCAAATATCAATGGAGGCAAGGCCATATTTCTCTGAAAATTTGTTCGAAATCATATTTCCCATAAAACATTCTTTTTTCCCCATAGAATGAGAGGCACTCTACTAACAACTACCATTAAGAACTCATCTAAAAACTCAAGATCTCTTTTTAAAAATGTAGAGTAGTGCAGTGTGTCCCAGTTAGCATAAAAACAATGAGCTTCACGGCCAGGGGGTACTATAACCTGGATCTTCTGAGTCCCATTCCTACACTCTAACCACTGCACCACACTGGCAGAAGTCACAGAAATACACATGGAACACTTGTGGTACTGTCTTTTAAAGCACCGTATGTCTCCAAGGACTTAGTGTCATGTTTTCAGAGCCAGTTTAGCAGGTTCAGGTCCAAGGGATCAGTACAAACAGGTATCAGGCAAACAGCAAGGTCTCAGTGGTCCATATCTCTGAGGTTCAGGTCACAGGTATCAAGGTTCCAAGGCAACACAGCAGACAGGAGCAAGCAGAAGCAGACACAGAAATGCTAGAGGGCAGGTCGATGGAGCTTGTATAGGGGAGCTCCACTGACCTGCCCTCCTCCTGAAATAAGCATTTTTGTTTGTTTCTGGGCTTGCTCTTGGAAGTGCTAAATCACCATTGCACAGGTGGTGGAGGCTGCCTATCTAATAGAATTGGCAGGATCGGCTGCATGCAGGCCAGGGCCCTCATGGTAGTCATCCTTGAGGGCCTGGGCTCTTCTTTGTTTAGTGGCAGATCCTGGGCATTGCTGGTGGTGGTTTGTGGTCCTTCAGCTCTTCCTCCGAGAATGAGTCTTCTAGCGTGGGCATGACACTTAAGGTAAACATGCAACAACCAGGGCTGGGGAGAGCAGCCATGGGCATCAGGTTGCTGAGTCAAGGTGAGTGGGTGAGTTGGAGAATCCATGGAAAGCTCACCAGGTAAATGCAACCTGGTGCATAGGTAGCAGGAAGATGGACAATGGACACCTGGACAATGCCAGGAATGTTGGGACAAGGCCATCCTGGAGATATGCCCACAATGTCACCTGCTGAGCTCTTGCCAGGAGAGGGCTGCCTTTGGTGAAACAGGTGCCAGGGGCACCTGCTGCTCAGTGATATCCAGGACATTGTTGGCACATCCTCAGCATGTTCCTTTATAGCAGGTATGGGCTGCTCCCTTCAGATGTTTTTGGCCTACAATTCCCTTCAGCTTCAGCCACCATAGTTAATTGTGAGGGATCATGGGAGTTGTAGGTCAAAACATGTGGAGGGCCTCAAGTTGCTCACACCTGCCATATAGCAATGGCCACAAAATGCCTCCAGTTTGGCCTGAGGGAATGTGACCAAGTGTATCATCATAGGTGCATTCCAATGTCATCCACCTCAGATAGCCACAGAACATGCCTGGCAATTGCAATAACATGAGACAGCCGGTTAGAACATTAGAGTAATACAACAATGCTGTGGATTAGGATGATAGATGGTTCCTTAACAGTATAATTTGGTATTCATATTGTATAACATGCTTGTGAGCTCATGTAAAATTGCATTACTTGAGGAATTCTTATAAAATTCCTGGAATGATGATTTCCTTGCACTCGTTTACCTTGTGGTGTACACTGGCAGAATCCAATTATTATTAGACCATGACGCCTCTTTCCAGACTTTTAAAGTTAGTGGACTTGACCTGTTTTTAAAATTGGGTGTCTATATAAGCATTATATATATATATATATATATATATATATATATATATATATATATATATATATTAGTATTTTTTTAAATAAATAGAGTCTTACTTTTTAATCTTGCTTACCAAATAACATTACCTTCTGAAAATGACATCTGCTAGGATAAATGTACACAGTTTTGGTTGAATTATTGCCCAATGTTAACTAGTGTAAGGCACTAGTTAGCTTTAATAAATGTGTTGGTTCATAAAATTTTGCATATTTGCTTGCCCAAGGCAATTTCAAGTTGACTTTATCCACTTTTCAAGTGCAAGAAAAAATGTGAAGAAACAGTTATGCATTCCCTACAGATTTATTATTCTAATTAATCTTGTCAGAGAAATTATTTTAGGTCCATCAATTAATGTACAAATTAAGCTTCTAGACAAAGAGTGTGTTAAATCTCTAACTGGTATATTTGTTCATGTGGATGTCATTTTGCATTACATTGTGGTTGAATTATATTTCTAGTAGAATTATACTTCACCGGGGAGTTTAAAAACAGATGAAGAAGCTAAGAGATTACATTAAACTATTAGATTAGAGAAAGTGCTTCTCCCAGCGAAGTTTAATAGTATAATTCACAGACCACTTACTCTGATATATTTGCACTTTATCTTGCTTAGTTCTGTTCATTTAATTGAGAGTAACAGTGTAATCCTATACATGTCTCTTCAGATCTAACTCCCACTGAGTTAAATAGGGTTTACTACCAGGCAAGTAGATATGGGGTTACAGTTTTAACTAACTGAAATGCGAAAAATAAAATAAAAATCATTGTCAATAGTGTATGGATGTGGCCAATTATTGCTAGAGAGCACATATATGTATTTAAATAATTTGTGAATCATGTCTTAAAAACAACTAAGCATTTATTTCTCTACAAGAGTATTCTTTATTAGAATCTAGAGCAGGTATGGGCAACTTGTGATCTTCCAAATGTTTTGGCCTGCAACTCCCTTAAGCCCTACCCATCTTAGTCAATGGTGAAGGATGATGGGAGCTGTGCCCCCCTCCTCTAGATATTTTGACTTACAAGTTGCCCATCCCATGGCTAGAGTTTGCAAAACGTAGTGAGTGCAAGCCTACAAGTTCATTAATTTAAAATTCACTTTCATATGGCGGTGCTGGCAGCATTTTTCTTATAGACTAGTATATGTTTTGCACTTATCTGCAAGGTTAAAGTGTTGCACTAAAGTAGTTTAATTATTATTAAACTGACATATATGGCCCTGTGGGTAAGAAGAAGGAATGAGGGAGACAGAAGCAGGCAAAGGGAACATGGCTTGGGACCGCAATACCTGATGGAATGCCTCTCCCGACGTGAACCTACCCGTACACTGCGCTCAACATTTAAGGTCCTCCTCCAAGTGCCTACTCCGAGGGAAGCGCGGAGGATGGCAACAAGAGAGAGGGCCTTCTCGGTGGTGGGGCCCCCAACTGTGGAATGATCTCCCCAATGAGGCTCGCCTGGCACCAACATTGCTATCTTTTCAGCACCAGGTCAAGACTTTTCTCTTCTCCCAGGCATTTTAACAACATTTAATAATGTTAAGTTTGTTTTTAATGGACCCCAGAATTGTTGTTTTTAAATGGATACTGTTGTTTTTATGCTGTTGTTTTTATGTTTCTGATGGTTTTTTAAATTTTGTATACTTTTTAATGTTTACCATTTTTAACTGTTGTAAATCGCCCAGAGAGCTTCGGCTGTGGGGCGGTATATAAATGTAATAAATAAATAAAATAAATAAATAAAATAAACATCCAGTTGGATCCCCTACTACCACCAGGCCAAATTACATCAGGATACTGGCTCCTGCTTCAATTGAGCAGAAGGCAGTCAATGGCTACTAGCCCTGATGGTTATGTGTATCCAAGGCAGTAAGCCTGTGTGCACCAGTTGCTGGGAAACATGGGTGGGAGGGTGCCAATGCACCATGTCCTGCTTGGTCCCTGGTCAACAGCTGGTTGGCCACTGTGTGAACAGAGTGCTGGACTAGATGGACCCTTGGTCTGATCCAGCATGGCACTGCTTATGTTCTTACATGTTGTTCAATTTTATGTTTTGAGTATGTGGTTCTTGCTGTACCTGCTGTATTTTATAAATAGTGTAATCCACTTTGACGACTCTAATCAAAAAGTGGGATATAAATCTACTAAATGCATAAATAGATTAATTAATTGCTTAGATTAAGCTTACATGTCACATGAGTGTTCATGTAGATATATAACCATCCTTTCACAACAGCCATGACAATAAAATAATAACGACAGTATTTTAAAACTTTTTTTAAAAAAAACACCTAATTTGCTCACCAAGTGAAGAGGAGGGTGTGGTGCAGTTTTATTCGTAATGCCCATTCACTGAGATCTTCAGGTGCAGTCTGGTTCCAACCCCCATTTTTAACTCAGGTGGTGGGGCAAGAAACAGGCCCATTTCAACAGTGGCAGCTTCTTTTTGCAACTCCTTCCCTCGAAAGCTCACCAGACCAGCTTTATCCTCAACTTTCCTGACATTTAATGTCACTAGTTAATCAGAGGGCAAGGCAAATTGCTGTTCTTTTAACTGTGTATGGAGGCATTTTGTTTACTGCTGTTTTGTTACCATAAATGGCTTTAAGCTGGATGTTTAACTATTGATTTAATTATGGAGTTCATTTAACTGTAAAATGCTGTTATTGTTAATTGTTTTATTGATGTTTTGTTATTGATTGTGATTTTTGTAAGTTGTCCTGAGGACATAATGAGTCATATGATCAGGAATAAATAAATTGCAGTCTTCAGTGAGCAAACATGTTGGTTAAATCTCTAACAATGCAACCCTATACATATCTACTCAAAAGTAAGTCCTGTTGAGTACATTCCACTGACTTAAATGGGGCTTATTTCTGAGTAGATGTGTAAATGATTGCACTGTAATGCAACAATGTTAGTCATACTTTTGATGGCTTGTTTGGTATTTTCTTGAACCTGAAAGTCATAAGACTTGCAAGAATACATGGGGGAAGACTTCAGGTTTCAGAACTGAGGATGACAGAGAAAGACAGTTTACAGTCATTAACTGGAAGTTCATTGATGAACATCAATGAGAGCCAGTGTGGTGTAGTGGCTAGAGTGTTGGACTGGGAGTCGGGAGATCTGACTTCTAGTCCCCACTTGGCCATGGAAACCCTCTGAGTGATTTTGGGCCAGTCACAGACTCTCAGCCCAACCCACCTCACAGGGTTGTTGTTGTGAGGATAAAGTGGAGAGGAGGAGGAGGAGGATTATGTATGCCACCTTGGGTTCCTTGCAGGAAAAAAAGGCGGGATAGAAATGCAATAATGAATAAATAATAATAAATATTTGAACATATGTGCTTCAGGATAACATGCTTGTCTCCACTGGACTGGAGGGCAGGTCTGTCATGTTAACCTGGAATTTTTTTATTTATTTTTTATTACATTTATATACCGCCCCACAGCTGAAGCGCTCTGGGTGGTTTACAACAATTAAAAATGGTAAACATTAAAAGTATACAAAATTTAAAAACCATCAAAAACATAAAAAAACTGTATAAAACAACAGTCAAAGACCACAAAAAGCAAACATGTGCACTATTGGAAAAAATGGCTTTTTCAGCACTTTGTCCAACCATCTGAAAAGCTATGTTCTGCACTCAACCCAAGATAGCTAACCTCAGCTAACCTTTTATGAAGTGAAATTGACCATGATACTGACATATATATATATAGCTTACTGTGGTGTTCAGACAGGAAAAAAGTCTTACAATTCCCAACATGCCTTAGTCAGAATGGCTAGCTGATGGGATGCTGGCAGCTTTAGGACTTCTTTCTGTCTGAACATGCATAGAATTGTGCCCTAAACCCCCTTCAGATTATATGGTTTCCTTAGCAGGAAAGCTCTTTCATTTGTGGAAGTGCATGAAAGCCACCTGTGGGTTATTATGGATAATAATAATGGATCCTCTTGGATTCCAGAAAGCCTTAGAGGGTACTATGGCTGGTATTGTCGACGATCCTGTTGAAGCCCTGGTCAATAGATGGAATCAAGACCTAACTAGGGCTATCGACACGATTGCCCCCAAACGTCCTCTCCGACCTGCTTCCAATCGGGCACCTTGGTACACAGAAGATCTCAGGAAGTTGAAGCGGGAAGGTCAACGACTGGAGCGCCGATGGAGGAAAACTCGTCTCATATCCGACAAGGCACGTCATAGAGAACATCTTCGTTCCTATGGGGTGGCAATACGTGCAGCGAAGAAAGCTTTCTTCTCTGACCGCATTGCGTCTGCGAATTCACGTCCAGCAGAACTGTTTAGGGTGGTGAGGGGTCTAACTCGGGCACCTCCTCCCCTGAACCCAGTTTTAGAGCCTTCGGTAGTTCGCTGTGATGCATTTAATGATCATTTCACAGATAAAATCTCTCGGATAAGAGCCAATTTAGATGCCGTTGTTATAACAGAAGCTGAAGCTGAAGTGTCCAGCAACTCCGTGAGTAGGATTACACTGGATCAGTTTCAGTTGGTGTGTACTGATGATGTGGACAAGCTGCTTGGACGAGTAAGGAGGACAACTTGTCCTCTCGATCCCTGTCCTTCTTGGCTGGTCGCCCAGGGAGGAGATGCAGTTAGACTACAACTACAACATATTATTAATGCATCTCTCAGGGAGGGGAGTTTTCCACCATGTTTAAAAGAAGCAGTGGTACGGCCACTTCTAAAAAAGCCCTCCCTGGATCCCCTGGACTTTAATAATTATAGACCAGTATCAAATCTTCCATTTTTGGGCAAGGTGATTGAGAGGGCAGTTGCCTTCCAACTCCAAGCAGTCTTGGATGATACAGATTTTCTAGACCCATTTCAAACTGGCTTTAGGGCAGGATATGGAGTTGAGACAGCTATGGTCGCCTTAGTGGATGATCTCCGCATGAGCATTGACAGGGGGAGTGTGTCCCTGCTGGTGCTTTTGGACCTTTCAGCGGCTTTCGATACCATCGACCATGGAATCCTTCTGGAACGCCTGAGAGGTCTGCAGATGACACCAAATTGGGTGGGATAGCTAATACCCTGGAAGACAGAAACAAACTTCAAAGTGATCTTGATAGGCTGGAGTGCTGGGCTGAAAACAACAGAATGAAATTTAATAGGGATAAATGCCAAGTTCTACATTTAGGGAATAAAAACCAAATGCACAGTTACAAGATGGGGGACACTTGGCTCAGCAATACTACAAACGAGAAAGATCTTGGAATTGTTGTAGATCACAAGCTGAATATGAGCCAACAGTGCGATATGGCTGCAAGAAAGGCAAATGCTATTTTGGGCTGCATTAATAGAAGTATAGCTTCCAAATCACGTGAGGTACTGGTTCCTCTCTATTCGGCCCTGGTTAGGCCTCATCTAGAGTATTGCGTCCAGTTCTGGGCTCCACAATACAAGAAGGACGCAGACAAGCTGGAGCGTGTTCAGAAGAGGGCAACCAGGATGATCAGAGGTCTAGAAACAAAGCCCTATGAAGAGAGACTGAAAGAACTGGGCATGTTTAGCCTGGAGAAGAGAAGATTGAGGGGAGACCTGATAGCACTCTTCAAATACTTAAAAGGTTGTCACACAGAGGAGGGCCAGGATCTCTTCTCGATCCTCTCAGAGTGCAGGACACGGAATAACGGGCTCAAGTTAAAGGAAGCCAGATTCCGGCTGGACATCAGGAAAAACTTCCTGACTGTTAGAGCAGTGCGACAATGGAATCAGCTACCTAGGGAGGTTGTGGGCTCTCCCACACTAGAGGCCTTCAAGAGGCAGCTGGACAACCATCTGTCAGGGATGCTTTAGGGTGGATTCCTGCATTGAGCAGGGGTTGGACTCGATGGCCTTGTAGGCCCCTTCCAACTCTGCTATTCTATGATTCTATGATTCTATGAATCCAGGGCACTGTGCTCCAGTGGTTCCGGTCCTACCTCTCAGGTAGATTCCAGATGGTGATGCTTGGGGATAGTCGCTCCTCAAAAAAGGAGCTGTTGTATGGCGTACCACAAGGTGCCATCCTATCCCCAATGCTGTTTAACATCTACATGAAACCGCTGGGAGAGATCATCCGGAGGCATGGGGCGGGGTGCTATCAGTATGCTGATGACACCCAAATATATTTCTCTATGCCTTCAGTAACAGCATCAGCTAAGGATAGTGTGTCTCCTCTGAATGAATGCTTGGAGGCAGTAATGGGCTGGATGAGGAAAAACAAACTGAAGCTGAATCCAGACAAAACAGAGGTGCTTGCTGTCAAGGGCTCTGACCTAGGTTTGGAGGTGTGTCAGCCAGTTCTGGATGGAGCTACACTCCCCCTGAAAGACTGTGTTCGCAGTTTGGGGGTGCTCCTGGATCCGTCACTCCAAATGACAGCCCAGATAGATGCGATGGCCAGGAGTGCCTACTATCAGCTTCGGCTGATACGCCAGCTGCGCCCCTTCTTAGAGCCAGAAGACTTAAAGACAGTAGTGCACGCGCTGGTAACCTCAAGGCTTGACTTCTGCAATGCGCTCTACATAGGGCTACCATTGTACCTAGTTCGGAAACTTCAACTAGTTCAAAATATGGCAGCCAGGTTGGTCACCGGTACACCTAGGGATGACCACATTACACCAACATTAAAATCACTCCACTGGCTGCCAATTAGTTTCCGGGCAAAGTACAAAGTGTTGGTCATTACCTTTAAAGCCCTAAATGGTTTGGGTCCAGGTTACTTGCGGGATCGCCTTCTCCCATATAGTCCGCCCCGCACACTCAGGTCCTCTGGGGTGAACTTACTTCAGTCAGCTAAAACTAGGCTGACATCAGTTTCTCAGAGGACCTTTTCTTCTGTCGCCCCCAGATTGTGGAATGGCCTGCCGGAGGAGATTCGTAAAATTAACTCTTTGTGTGATTTTAAGGCAGCTTTAAAGACTAGCCTTTTCCGGCAGGCCTATCCAGATCAATGTTAAATCATGAATTTTTAAGATGTATTGATTCCTGTTCTAATGTTGTTCCCCGCCTCGATCTAAAAGGAGAGGCGGGTAAGAAATAAATTCATTATTTTTATTATTATTATTATTATTATTATTATTATTATTATTATTATTATTATTATTATTATATGCACAATGCCATGTCTTTTTGTTTTGTGGGCATGCAGTGGAAGGTGTAATGTCTGTTAATCAGTACTCAGTTGAACTATCTCTCCTTCAGTCTCTTGCTGGTTTGGCTTCAGCCCACACTCCCCTTTTATTTTCTGGATAGGACTGTGGTCCATTTAAGTGCCATTTCAGGGATCAAGAGAGAGAAGGTGGATCAGTCAAGGGGGCATGTGCTTAGAATCATAGAATAATAGAGTTGGAAGGGTCCTATAAGGTAATCTAGTCCAACCCCCTCCTCAATGTAGGAAACCACTTTGAAGCACCCCTGACAGATGGCTGTCCCGCTGCACCCTGGCTGTGGAATGAGCTCCCTAAGGAGGTTCGCCTGGCACCTTATATTCTTTTTATTCTGTCACTATTTTTACGGTCTATAAATTAATTTTAACTTTGCTGTTTTAAATTTGTATTTCTGCACTGCTGCTGATTTTATCCTGGTTGTGCTTTTATATTGTATTTGATATCGTGTTTTATACTGTTGTTTCATACTTTGAATGGCTTTAATTTTTGTGAACCGCCCAGGGAGCTTCGACTATTGGGCGGTATAGAAATGCAATAAATAAAACAAATAAAAGAATAATCTTTACCCCTATCTCGCCTCTCTAAATTAAAGGCTGAGTAAGCAGCGACTGAGTAAGCAGTTTTGCTTGTTTTATTTTATTATTTTTAAAAGGATTTTCTTTAAAGGGTGCTTGAACGTCGGCGAATGTTTTGTTCTGTTCTAATAAGAAGCAGGTTGCCAGATACCTACTGTGCACGATGACCCAGACGGGTATCAAAACCAGGGCTACCAGTGGAGTCTTCATCTCCACTATGCAACACCTTCGTGGTGGGGATTTCCCCGAGGAGGCAGGACTGGCTCAAAGGGGTTTCCCCACCCCGCTGCCAGCTGTTTCTGCTCCGCACAGAAGGCGCCCAGAGCCGGCCACACCACGTGCCCCCACGTCAGTCGACACAACCCGGCGCATCACAGAAGCCCCACTAAAGCGGTTTCCTCCCCGTCCCGCCTCCCATCCCCAGCCCCGCCTCCTCCTCCGCTCCGCCAAGAGTCGGCCCTGACGCGGTCACCTAGCAACCGCTTTCTTCACTGCCAGCCAATCATATTCCTCGGGCTCCCGCTGACCTACTACCCGGAAAAACACCGCATCCCTTGGGGGAATTCTCAGGCGTGCCGGGTCGAGACGGGGATGAGAATCGGAGCACCTAGGTGGCCGGTTTTCAGCCTTCCCCAACCTGGCGCCCGCCCGGTGTTTTGGACTACAACCCCCACCAGCCCCAAGTCAGTGGTCAGGCATAGTGGCGAATTACAGTCCAAAACATCTGGAGGGCACCAGGGTGGGGAAAGCTGTTGTAGAAATTGGCTCCTTGAAGGGTTGAATAGGTGGGCGACCTCAGAAAGAGTGGAAGGGAAGGAAGAAATGAAACAGGTTCTTCTAGAATCAGAGATGAGTTGTTGTTGTTGTTGTTGTTGTTGTTATTATTATTATTATTATTATTATTATTATTATTATTATTATTATTTGTTACCCGCCTCTCCCTCTGGATAGACATAAATGCAACATAAATGCAAATGCCATAAAATACATATAATTAAAACATTTAAAACTAATACATTATTGAAAACAGCACATTATTAAAAGGCATCTTAAAATGCCTTAAATGAAGCATTTAAGCCTGCAATCGTGTGCACAGAGATGGGTGCAAGGTCGCTCTTGATCCGCTGGCAGATTTCTGGATGATTTGCGGTAGGTCTGCAAGAATTTCTGGCTCCCAATTTTTGGGAGAGCAACAAAATTGCTCTACACATACACACACACACACACACGCGCGCGCGCGCACACACACACACACACACACACACACACACACACCCCGGCCTGCCCCAACATTATACTGCTGAATGAAGAAAGCTTGGTGACCAGGATTGGATTTTGTGTGTGAAAAGGTTGTAAATTCAGTTCAGGTACTCAAAACAAATTCCAGGATTCAGAATACTTCTAAGCATATGTCTTTTGCATCAGGATTCTGACGGTAAATATTACACATTTAGTAGCACTTTAAATAAAGAGTAACAGGCTTATCCATTTCATGCATTTGTAGATGTGCATAGGATTGATCTATAAGGCATCGTACAACTATTTCTTGTGTTTACTCAAACAGCTTAAAACACAGTATTTCTAAACACAGTACTTGTTTGTATAGTTTATAAAAACTGAGCAATTTGCTGCTATAAGATATAGGGCTCATCTACACCAAGCAGAATATTCCACTATGAAAGTGGTATGAAAGCGGTATATATACTACTGCTTTTGAAGTGAACTGACAACTGTTGGGGCCCATGACACATTTTATTTATTTTTATTTATTTAAGGATTTTTATGCCGCCATTCAGCCAAAAAAGGCTCTCACGGCGGCTTACAAAAGTATTTCTTGACATACCATATACCACTTTCATAGTGTTATATCCTGCTTCATGTTGATGTGTCATGGGCCCCAACAGTTGTGAGTGCACTTCAGTACCACTATAAAGCAGTAGTGTAGATCCTGCAGTGCACTTCAGTACTGCTATAAAGGAGTAGTGTGGCTCCTGCCTTTTATAAACTGTTTTCATACTGCTTTCATAGTGGAATATCCTGCTTGGTGTAGATGAGCCCATAGTAATGGCCACCAAATTTAGATGGCTCTAAAAGGGGTTTAGACAAGTTCATGGAGGATGAGACTATCAACGGCTATATATTAGCTCCAGTAACAAAGGGAGTATTCCTCTGAATGCCAGCTGCTGGGGAACATGATCAGAAGGGTGCTGTTGTGGTCATGTCCTGCTTGTGGGCTTACCATAGGCATCTAGTTGGCCACTGTGGAAACATAATGCTGGTTTAGATATGTACATATCTAATGTACATTAGATATGTACATATCTAATGTACATTAGATATGTACATATATTAATGTACATATCTAAATATGTACATATTTAGATATGTACATACCATGTACATTGATGGTGCTATATAAATAAATAATAATAAAAATAATAATTAGATAAGTTCTTATGTTCACAGCTACTCCTCTGATAACAGTAATATATACTAGTAGCCAAAGAAGAAAAGGTTGCAAGTATCAATAGGAACCTCCCCCACCCCCTCTGAGCAGGGACGGGTACTCTGCTTTTCTTTTGGTGAAATAAATATATTAGGATGAATAGTAAAATCAATTGTTTGTGGAACTGAAGATCAGAAGGGCAGAAAGTCTTCTTTGTCCCATGTGGGCAGATAATTTACAAGCTCAAAAAGAGATTAGTGCTGCTGGTTGGTAGGTATCAAGGTCAAAAATGCCTTTATTCTGAAATGTGTATTGCATTTTAGTTTGTAGATAACCAACTTTATGATTTTAATTTTTTGTGAACCACCTGGAAAGCTTTGGCTTTTGTGTGGTATAGAAATGCAACAAATAAATAAATAAACTGAGCAGGAACACCTACAAACTCACAGAGGAGCCAAGCCGAAATGGTGTTGGACAAAACCAAACCAGAAAGGAAATTTGGGGGTGATATGTGGGCAGTATGATTCCACAGATTTTGAGTGCATATGTCTGCAACCAACTGTTTGTGTATGTGTGTGGGGCATGCTAGTGCAGCCAGGAATTATAGTGTAAATTTGGACAGGAGGATTCTAGAGACTTAATGGAGCTGGGAGATTGCTGAAAATTAGTTAAGCCTACTAGTCAGTGCTATCTTTCTGTTAAGTAAACTACATGTGATGAGTTGCCATGGGAACGAAATAATTAGACAATTACTTATTGATACAGGATCATATTGGGAATGATCTGAAAAAGAACCCACCCACCCCACACAACTAAGGATGGCTCCTTGTGAAGAGAGACTACAGTTTGAGTCAGTCACAGAGAAAGAGACACAGGCGGAGTTCGGAAGACACACTAATCAATGGTTGTTTCCCATTCTGCTCCTATTACCCCCCCCCCCCCGCCACAGTTGATTAGTGTGTTGTCCGAACTCAGCCACAGAGAGCTCAGAGCTGATTTTGGGGCATGGTGTGCAGACTTCAGGCTTAAGGAATCAACTTTATTTTTCAATATAATCCCAAGGTTCACCAACAGGAGCCAGGTGCAGAACACTGACTCAAGAAGGTGGACAAAGAGTAAACCTTGGCCCAGGAATGTACTTTCAGTACCTGAACTGGAGTTTATATGCATCCTTTCGCGCGCGCACACACACACTACTTTCATTTTCCTCCAAGCTTTCTTGATTTTAGCAGCCTAATTTAGGAGATGGGGGGACCTTTTTATTTATACTATTAAACCATTGGGAATCAGAAATCCTTGCAGATTACCTGGAGATCTACTAGTAGATGCCAATTTACTTTCTGCCTGTCCCTCTCTTAGCATGTTGGCTATCACCCTGCAGTTCGGATGTGGGAGCAGTGGACTTTAGCTGCCTGTTGTGATATTTAAGCTGTGCCTTGACCTATGTTGAACCTGTATATTTGTAAATAAATGGAAATGTTATAAATTAGCAATAAGCCTCCAATAACCTCCTTCCAAAGGGAATCAATTAAGCACTGTGCTTCTGGAGCTTCTCACTGCTTGGAGAAGTGGAGTGAGCATAGCAATATGTTTTAATGCTTATTTATGGTAAACTTCAAGCAAATAAAAATTCAAAGGCAAAAGATTGGATAAGAGCCTTTTTTCCTGATTTGCTAGGTTCCTATTTATGTTGTGTGTGTGTTTAAATATGAGGGAGCTTTAAAAAATGGTAGGTATTCCCCACCTGTAGTTTGCAGTGGTACAATCCATTATGTCACCTCACCATAACAGTAAATAAACATTTACCAGGAAAACAACCCTGAGGAAAGAGATAAACTGAGCTATCAAAATGGGCGTATGCTTGGTTCATAAAGAAGTACACCCTCCAATCTGTGATCTATTTGTTCATGTGTGAACATTATTGTGTTCTTCCTTTGCTCTCCCACCAAAGAGAGAATGATTACAGACTCTCCTGACTTCATTTTCTTGTGAGTTGCTGTCTGAAGATGTGATAGTACCTGCACACTTGTAGATCTGATTACATTAATTATAGCAGCTGAATATAATGCTGCTCAGTACCATAGAGGCAACCTTGCCAATTGCTCTTATGTGGATATGATTTATTTAATAAAATAAAACAAGTCAACACCTATGTAAGTAATAACTTCCTGTAAATATAGGAATACAAATAAGGAATCCTGCTACCAACTGTCACTGCAGAGGCCTCCAATGAGGAAGGAAGCAGCAGCCAGGCACCTCTCCATTGTGCCCAGGTCCAGCTCCAGCTGAGGGGCTCCTTCCTGCTGCCAATTGTCAACTTTAACTGCTGAATTTTGCAACTAAGATTGTAGTGCCTGGATTTGCTTTCCTTCCTCCCCACCCACCCCAATCCCCTTTCCTTTTGTGTCCTGTCTTTTAGATTGTAAGCCTGTGGGCAGGGACTGTCAAGAAATACTTCTGTAAGCTGCTGTGAGAGCCTTTTTGGCTGAATGGCGGCATAAAAATGCTTAAATAAATAAATAAATAAGGAAGATGTTATTAGCAGACTAATTGGGCAGTATATACACAACATAGACAATTCAGGACTTATCTCTCAGCAAGAACTTTCCCCAAAGGAAAAAAAGGCTTTATTTTTGACATTGTTGGCAGCAATGGGTTAATTTGAACTAGAGGGCTGCTGAGTTCCACAAGCTGTGAGATAATAAAGCTTGTGATGTCCTTGAGCATGTGCAGAGTGCATGCTCTTCTCCAGTGAAATATCCAAAGGTTCAGCATATTTTGCAGAAAATAACTGCTGGTGATAGGCTATGGTGAACTATCGTGCTCTTCTCTAAGCTGAACCCTCGTCTGTTCTGAAGTTGCCCCACAATCCTATACATATGGGCTCTTTGCGAGGAAGGACGAATATAATAAATCAAGCTTTTAGGATGATTTTTAGGAAGTTTTAGGAAGTATACTATGTTTTTAATTAGTATTTGTATTTTATATTTACTGTTGTTCCCCGCCTCGATCAGGATGAAGAGGCGGGTGATAATAATAATAATAATAATAATAATAATAATAATAATAATAATAATAAAGCAAAGATCTACTCAGAAGTGAAACCCATTGTGCTCAGTGAGGCTTGTTCTCATGTAAATGGATGATAGTTGTGCCATCCTAAACATATTCCCTCGGAAGCAAGTTCCGCTATATCTACTCCATGCTTTTGCAACCTAACTCCCCTTCGTTTGCAGGATGCACGTGCACACTGACACGGGAGTTTCACTTCCAAACAAGCACGCGAAAAAGGGATCCCGGCTGCTCCTTTCGCAACTCCAGCTCCGAGGGGCGCATGCTCGTCACTTCCCCGGTACAAACACCAGAGAGAGCTGTCTGGGCTTCCTGTGGTTGCTCGTTTCGCCGGCTTGTTTGTGTGTCCCTCAGCGAGGCCTCCTTTCCCCGCCTCGCCCAGGTGTGCTGCCCCACCCCCCCGCCTCCTTCCTCGCTTCTCCCTGCCTGGCCCTTTAAAAGCCTCTCCTCCCAGCCGCGGCTGCAGTTAGCCGGGGGAGCGCAGGGGGCGGAGCGCGCTGCTGAATGGCGGCCGGCGAGGCCAACGGGCTCCCGAGAAGGAGGCGGGCGCTGCGGGGGTGTCTGTCGGGTTAGAGCGAGGCGTGACCCAGTTGACGCGCGCGGGGAGCTGAGGGGAGTGAGAGGGAGGCGGAGGTACAAGCAGCACCAGCGCCGCCGCCGCCAGCACAGCCGCCCACCCTGCCGCCGCCGCGGTGCTGTCGTCCGAGTCCCGCAGCCGGGTCAGCGTGCTTCCTTCGCCGCCTGTGAGCCTGGGGAACCTGCAGCTCAAAGCCGCCGCCAGCCACAGCACCATGTATCCCGGGAACAAGCGGAAAAAGATCTGGAGGGAAGAGAAAGGTATTGCGCGCCCGCGCGCGCGCGCACACACACACACACACACACACTGCCCAAGCGCTCTGCTTTGCTCCCCATCGCCACGGGCAAGTGGGGGGTATTTAAGGCCCCCAGTTTCTTGCAAGATGTGTGCGAGTGAGTGCAAAAGATGCTGCTGCCCCCCTCCTCTCTCCATTTCACTGCAATAGCCCCCAGTTTTCCCTTCCCCGGACAAGGTCTCCTTCGTGTTACCTCCGTATTACCTTGGCAGGGCAGCAAGCCGCCGCCGCCGCCGCCTCCTCCTCCTCCTCCTCCTCCTCCTCTCCCCTCGCCTCCCAGGTCTCTTAGTGCTGTGTTTTTCTTTCAAATTCTCCCCCCCCCCTTCCCCAGCCCTCATCTCACTCTTCCTTCCCCCTCTTTACTGGGGCAGTGCTCCTTTCTTCTTAGGATGCTGAACGTTGTCCCAATGGGAAGTGAAACAGGAGGGCACAGAATGGGTACATAACATGCGATGGGTGGTGGTGGTGGTGGTGGTGGTGGCAGTGTTAGCTTAGGGTGAAGCAATAAGGGCCCCAGATTCCTCTTGGCTCTCCAGTGCCACGACCTTGTCAGGGGTTCCTAATTAAGTGACTCTGTACTGTTAGACTGTACCTTACGCATGGCCTTTTTGGGAATCCTACCTGTTCTTTGCCTCTGTTTTTGTTTTGCCCCCACCTCGTTCCAGAGTTGGTGCCATTCCTCCTCTTAACTCGGATTGTGTGTACTACTTCCTTTTACCGTGGTGTTTACATGTCAGTTCTTTTTTTAATTTTGTCACGATTCTCTGGGGATCATCCTCTTTACTTACGTTCTGCTGGGTCATCCCCGTCTGTCTCTGTTGTTCCAGTATCTACAAAAACGAGCAGAACTGTGAAACTTATTTCCTACTCACTGTAAAGAAACTCCAGGCATGGCGGTGCCTGTCAAAGCTAGTTGTAATCAGCACAAAGAGCCCAATCCAGTTGGGAAACGAAAGTGTGGAGAGTCTCCTTGGTGCCTGCTTGCAAGTTTGCTTACTGATTCTAAACCCGGGAAACTGAAGCAGGAGTTTCTGAGAGAAGCTGGTCATGTCTTTTACACCCCTTCCTCTTATGGTGTTAAAGCCATTGACATGGTGCTGCAGATCAATGACAGGGAAGGTGAAGCTGAATGCTTCTGGGCGTTCTGTTGAAGGAAATACATTGACGTGAATATTAGTATGTGTTCTGTTTTAAAGAACTTGCCCATTGTTTATGCCCACAGTATGAAAGTGTGTAAGGTAATCTCTATTGGATATTGGACCATCTTCTTCTGTGGACAGAAAACAGCAACTCTGAATTTGTATACTCAAACTTCAATTGGTCAAACACAGTACTGCCTCTCTCTGATGGCAATGAGCACTGTATGCAGACCGCTTCCCCTGAGCCTGACACTGAGCAAGGAACCCCTTCCTAAAGCTTCAGAAGAAACATTCAAAGCAGTGTTTTTGTGAACCGCCCAGAGAGCTTCGGATATTGGGCGGTATAAAAATGTAATAAATAAAATAAAATAAATAAATAAATATCCTAGTCTCAAAAACTGTGGTTATAAAAGAGCAGGCCCATGAGTTACAAGCTTACAGAGAGGCAAATAAAATAGGGCAAGACTTGTGCTGGTTTGTGCATACCTCTATTGACTGAAGAGTGTAAGTATTCACAAAATTAAGCTGATCTGTGGAAATGGTGACCATACTAAGTAGTGTGTGCCAGTTATGTTGTAATGGCATGTGTTATAACTAGCAGACATATTTTTCCTAAGGTGACAGTGCTTAGCTGTTCAGAAAATGTCACTAATGTTTTAAGACTATTGGCAGTTAATAAATAGCTTAGATATTAGTATTAAACTTCATAATATTAATGCTACTGAACAGGTACACCCAAAGCTTTACCTGTTCAGCTGAATTATAACATTTTAAATTGCTTTCTAGGTTAACAGTGGAAACTTCATTTTGAGTTTGAAGTACTCAGTCCTGTATTGGTTTGTAGACTTCTTTTTGCCTGGATAAAGAGTTGCTCCTCAAACACATGCTGTTGTGCTTCTCTGTAAACATGCGCAGGATCCTTCTGGTCTAATTCAATACTGGAATCTACTGGCCTGAAGATATAATTTTCCTATGTGGGTGAAACTACTGTTGCTTACTTGGTATGAAACTGTACATGAAACTTGTACAGTACAGAAACTTGTACTGTACAAGAAGCTTTGACCTCATGTGCTGCTATCTGTGAAGCTGGACCAGGACATCTGAGCCGTATCTTGATTGTAATACTTTGAATTATCTAACTCTGTTTTTACAGTGCTTACCAATATTGATGAAACCGTAGTATAACTAGGGATGTTGGTGAAATCCACAACAGATTCAAGTGAGTTCGGATTTCTATGAATCTAACCTGCGGATTCTTCAGCAAACTGACTTTTTCTGAGTCAAACAAATTCCATGGACTTGTGGACATTTTTTTTTTTTACTTTCTGGAGTTGTATGCAAATTTAGTAGTACAAAAAATATGAAAAATAAAAAACACAGACGGAAAATGTGCGTTGCCCCCCATAGACTAAAGCCCGTTCATTTTGACAGGATTTGGGCAAATACACATTTTCAGAACTGCACACTTCCCAACATGAACGCAAGTTTGGGAAATTGAGAAAAATTGGATTCTGTCAATGAGCGGACAACAAAACGAACCTCCCCTGACAATTCATGAAAGACAGATGGAATGGATTTAACAAAATCTGTACATACCTAAGTAGAACATAATGCAGAAATGCTTATAGTTTAAGGCTCCTGATGGATATCTGTTAATGAAATTACTAGTAGTAAAAGTAGTTGTGCATCTTTTCTCACAACCAGAAGGAAACAAGTTAGCATCTGCAAATTTGAAGTTGTACATTTGCTGCTATGATACAGTAATTAAAAAAGGACAGAAAAATAGTAGACTATTCATCTTTAACTTCTCATGGTTCATTGGTTCGCTTCGAACATAAACACTGGACTGGATTCTGCAATTTTGGAAACAGTTGAACTTCTGTTTATTGTTCCCCTGCTGCTGTTAAGCCTTCTAAAGCTGCATCAGACGAGTACTTTGCAACACTTAAGGTCTGAGTCTTCAGCTTCAGTGTGGATTGCTATATTTTTCTCTGGTTAAACGCTTGAGATACAGTTGTACACAATTCCAAGAATTGCAATGTGAAACTGATCTAATTCTGTTCAGCAGGATTTCGTTAATTTTTCTAACACGATGTGTCTGTGGAAACCTTTTTTCTTAAATACTTTTGGTAAAAACATCTAGACCTGGAGGTTAAATTGAAGCCGTCATACCTAAGGTACCTAACATGGCTCCTGCAGGAGTGTTCCCAGAAAAAGGTCTCCAAGCTCTATTAGTATTGGTTTTGTGTAGTTGTGCAAAGAAGAATGTTAAGAACGATGAATTTATCTTTGTGCAACAACCAATTTTGGTTTCTACACATAGTGTAGTGTGAGGAACTTATCCTGTAGCTTTGAACAATTGTTTCCTTTAGGACTAACTGTAGAAATTATTCCTCTATGGGGGAAAATAGGAGTATAGGTATACTACATGCTTCCGTTGCTACTAAGAAATAATAATAATTATTATTATTACTACAGAGGCAGGTCAGATGAACGTCACAGGTGCTTCAAATAGACTCTCCCATGTAGTAACTGACTTAAGTGTTGCTTGTCACTTGAATCCTGTTAACGTGATAATTTGTTAGAACTTGTATACAACCCCTCAAACTAATATTTCAGTGGCACTTTCATTGTTACTAAATTGTCATAGAAGTTCTTGTGTACTTCAGTGCTAAATGCTTGCATTTACGATTGTAAGCTGCCTTGAGTGCCATTTTTCTTGGAAGAAGGGTGGTGTACAATCAAGTCAATCAATAATTTATTTATTTATTTATTTATTACATTTTTATACCGCCCAATAGCCTAAGCTTTCTGGGCGGTTCACAAAAATTAAAACCATAATAAAACAACCAACAGGTTAAAAGCACAAATACAAAATACATTATAAAAAGCACAACCAGGATAAAACTGCGCAGCAAAATTGATATAAGATTAAAATACAGAGTTAAAACAGTAAAATTTAAATTTAAGTTATAATTAAGTGTTAAAATACTGAGTGAATAAAACGGTCTTCAGCTGGCGACGAAAGGAGTACAGTGTAGGTGCCAGGCGGACCTCTCTGGGGAGCTCGTTCCACAACCGGGGTGCCACAGCGGAGAAAGCCTGTATTAAATATTTGTCTGCTTTACAATTGCAGGTGCAGAAATATGTAGTACAATAATAGCCATGCAAACCACAGCAAGCTTTAAATGCTGCTCTAAACTGCAAAGGAAATGGCAAGCATAAATTTGTGGTATATGTGTCTTTACCTAAGCACAAGAAAAGGAGCCTAGAATATAACATAGCCATAACAGCGAAGACTTGTTGGAGGCTTGGCTAGTTAAGGAATGAAGTAGTCAATTCAATTCCTTTTATTACAGTCAACAGACCAATAAAACATATAAAAACACATATAAATATTTAAAATACATGAAATTAAAACAGAGTATGATTACATGAGCCTCCTTAAAGTTCTGTGCTAGAAGCAAAGGAAAATCCTGCCACCATAACTGATCTGGTAAGTAGTCAATCGGGATATTAATTCTGAGTGCAATGGAACTGCTACATGGTTGTTTTTATGTGGTTTTGCCTATATTCATCAGTTTATTTGTAAACTGCATTTATGTTTGTAAGCTGCTTTGAGCATGATTTACCATATCCAAACAATTTACATAATAATATATAACACTTCAAAGTGATTCACTAGCTACAAAACAATTACATTTTAAAATACCAATATTACTAAATATACACTGACTAAATAATTCATGCTTGGGCCTAATAAAATAAATATTAAACATAACCCAAAGAGCAGCAAAAGTAATGCATCTTATCCAAGACTAAATGTTGCCCCCAGCAATAAATGTAAACATTCTGAAATTATGATAAGAATTAAGTAAATTCAGTAAAAAAAAAAAACATGACATTTTCTCATATAATCAAGTGAACTCCTGTATCATGTCTACAGAAAACAGAAAATTTGTATTGCAGCACTATAATTGTGACTCATGCTTAACATTAACGCTAGTAACATATACTAATATGTTTTCTAAATAGAACGTTTGTTGAAGATGCCACTAGAGGAGAGGCGTAAAGAATATTTACGGGATTATGTTCCTCTGAAAGATATCCCATCATGGATGGAAGAAATAAAAAGCAAGACCCAAAGTGACGGTAAGTCAACTTAAAGCTTTCTCTTACACCTTAGGAGCTGAATCTTGCGTGCACAAGACAACCTTATAATCTTCACAGGTTTTAAGTGCTTGATTCTGCTCGATTCTGATGTTTGATGGCTGTGCTGTAGACAGCTGAGTAGGGACAAGAATTGAGGCTTTGAGTTGGGCTGTATGACAACTGGCTGTATTGTATTACTTTGGGGGCATATTTCCGTAAGACCCTAACAGCGAAGAACAACTTGCGTGCTATCCACACTGCTGTGGTGCTAGCGGAAACTAACATGAGCATAACAGGGAGCAAGCTCTTGCTAGTGCAACCAGTAACTAGCCCGAATTAGTGCTTCCGGAATGGGATACGTCAGTGCAGTTTTATGTTAAGTTTTGGCAGATGGTCAGCATTGGGCACTGCCTCATATATGCACTAAACACATGTGCATGTTAATTGGTCTTAGTTCTTATTGAAATCAATGGAACTTTCTGAAGACTAGCTTCAGGTAAAATGTATAAAAGATAAGAGAGTTAAAATGAGGGCAAATTTACACACATCAATTCACATACAGGAGGGTTGTAGATAATTCTAATATTCTGCCATGAAAATTTCTCTAGACTACTTTGTATGGATTACTAGCTGAACTTCGTTGATTGCTACATTGTCATTTCTTCTCCAATGGGATATCTTTGCACCCATGGCAATTGATGCTTTACTTGGGCATCTTGTTCGCATGGTTCAGTTCTAAGGAACTGAACCATGGCTGACATTGTTATCTTTTCGGCACCAGGTCAAGACTTTTCTCTTCTCCCAGGCATTTAGCAATATGTAATTAGCCTGGGTTTGTTTTTGTATGTTTATGTTTTTGTGATTTAAAATTTGTGTATATTCTTTTAAAGTGTTTTTATCCTATGTAAACTGCCTAGAGAGCCTCGGCTATGGGGCGGTATGTTAATAATAACAACAACAACAACAACAACAACATACTACTTTAGGTACACCTAAGGTCTTGGGCACACCCAGCATGCTTTTAGTCAGAGGGCTCTTAGCAGTACAAATTAAAATGCATCATGCAGACATTCTATATTTTCTTAATGATTTTTTTTTCTGGTAAGAAAAGAGATGGTAGGAGTGATGGAAAAACATGAGACAGCTACAAAGTGAAGATGAACATGTAGTATGGATCTCCATAAAGATCCATGAATGAAGTAATAAAAACCTCACCTGGAAGCACCCCCAGTGGGATTTGTGAGTTTGAGCAATGTAGATTTTTTTGTGCTTTAACAAACTAGTTTTGAAAGTCCCTAAATTTTCAACCTGGGTTACCGTAAGGCACAGGGGAATTGTTCAAGAGAAGCAAGCCTAAAGCTCCATTGGGATTGTGAAGCTGTTTGTGTTGTTATTGTTTTTAATCATATCCTATAACTAGAAAGTAACCTTCAGTTCTGCATAGAGCTCTCCTTTGCTATTAAGCAAAGAAAGAATTGGGGTGAGCTTCCAAACTGGACATTTTCAAGCCACTGGCAGAAAACATTTTAGAATTGCCAAAACTAGATTAATGTTAAATTGCTCTAAGGTAATCTTTAAGGATGTGTTCAAATGAGTTTATTCTGAATGTAGGTACTGCAGATATAAATAACAATTTTAACCAATGTAAGGCTACTCAGTTTTTGAGAATAGCATCTTGGCGAAGAAGTGCCTTTACAACTAAACATTGGCAGTGTAGCAGTACTTCTCTTTTATCTGGTGCACATAATTGAATTCATTGGCTTTTTTGCAGCTATAGCTGCTTCTGATGTCTTTTCATAGCAAATCACTTCATTGAGTAAAAAGTATAATGCCAGAAGGATTTCTACACATCTAACTGTAAGTCAGATATGTTAATAACAAGAACTTTAGAGCAGGTGTCCATCACAAGTATTTTCAGAGTTTTGCTATTTTAGTTGTATGTGAAGAAATAAAATCTCCTCTACTTGCCCTCATCCAATCACCTATACACTCCAATGCGTTGCGTTCCACTTTCACAGTTGCCCAACGTGGCAGCAACAAGTTTGCTGCAACCCATCTGGACTGATCGTTCTACCCATTTTTGGGTCGTGACCCACCAGTTGAAGACCATTGATCTAAAATACAGGTGAGCAGAAAGTGGATCTTCAAACATTTTGGACCACTGGAGATCTTCCTTCTGCCCACCACTGATCTAAAATATAAGTGGGAATTTTGGAGCCATGCCAGAGGGGGGAGTGTGTAAGATTGCGGCTTGATGGGTGGAAATGGTCATTTTAGCCATATCACCGTGTTTTGGCTAAACATAAAGGCCTTTGTGTGTGGCACTAAAGAGACAGCGTAGATACAATACTGACAAACGAGTGGCTAAGTCTAATGTCAGATTGCTATAATTCTTGTTCAGAAGTAGAGTTCAAAGCTTGGGCAAAGCTCCCTCCTCTTCTAAACCTTGTGTTGAAAGTTCAGAACTCCTTTGCTTAGGTCACAGGCAGGCAAGTTGTGCTCCTTCAGATGATTTGGCCTACAATTCCCATCAGACCTAGCTAGCATAGCCAATGGTCACAGGACTTGTAGGCCAAAACTTCTGGAGGGCAATAAGTTGCCCATTCCTGGTTTAGGTTGAAGGGTCCATTCTCCTGTGTACCTATAAGCAGAGGGTACAACAGTTATAGGAAGTAGGCAGTAAAGTCAAGTCCTTGGATGACACCAACACTAGGTCATTGTGACATTAGAGGCAAAATTTAGATCCTTTTGCTTTCTCCTATGAGTTCATACATTATCTATGGTGAGTGTTTGTTTGTTTTATGGTTTGTTTTGTGTACCATTCTTGCTCTTCCTGAAAGCAGTTAGCTATAAATTGACTGACCCAGATAAAAACAACAACCGTTCTTTCTTTTTTCGCTGTACATCACTACACAGTGATTGTTTGGGTATGTAGGAGAAATACTTGGATCTATACTATATAAATCACAGATGTGATCTTTGATGCAAAAGAGAGCAATAGCATCTTTGTCTTATTTGGAAACCAGCTTTTTATAGGCTGAAACTAGATGCATAAAAAGGTAATGGAAGGGTATGTGTGCATGCAATTATACATGTACAGACTGCAGTGCATTGCGGAATAAATGTAATTGATGTGGTGATAACAAGAGGTTGTGGAAGGAGAAGTGTTGGTTGGTTGTGGAAAGGACAGTTAACCTGAGCACTTGTTCAAGCATTACACACTAAGGCTAAATGTTGCATTGCCAGTCATAGGTATGGTGCAAGGTGACATATGAAGTGGATATCCATTGGAGTGAGGATTTCACTAAATTCCTTTTCAAACTGAGACACACTGCTAAGCTTCTGCTATTTTCTCAGCTGAGGCTACGCTCCTATGCGTGCTTAAAGTCTGAATGGTATCAGGATAACATGATGTGTAAACATGTTTAAGGTCAGAGTGGTAAAAGAGGATAATTACTCATAAAGAGAGCTGAACTAGGGTTCTATCACATGAGAATGCCACTTATTAGATTGATATGAATGTCTGCACTGAGCAACTGTTCAGAAAGGCAAGTTTGTTTCTTGTAAGCTGCTATGGTATAGTGTGTCTGAACTCATAACCTGAGTGTGAGATACTGGCCCCATTCAGAAGACACCTCAAACCATGGCTTTAACCATGGTGGTTTAACCAATAAGGCAGGTTGCGTTCAGAAGACACCTTAAACCAAGGCTTTAACCATGGTGAATAAAGCAAAAAGCCTTATTCACCATGGTTAAAGCCATGGTTTAAGGTGTCTTCTGAACGGGCCCAGTGTTTGTCATTCATTCACTGAGTAGGGGAATACTGCTATGGCTGCTGGTATCTTTAAAGTCAGGTGGTCAACAGCAACATTTTCTAAAACCTAAGCTGTAGTAGTATTCATATTTGGCCTTTTCCTTTTTCGCAATTTAATATCAAATGTTATATTAGTGTTCATAGATTTTTCTTCATTGCATTTTAGTTGGTCATAATTGACTACAACAGCCACTGCTTGGGCAGAATGAAAATCAGGGTGGAAGGAGGTACTATTTTTAAATGGCTTGGTTATATTTCTGGTGAAAATAGTAATGAATTCTCCCCACACACACATACCCCACCACTTTTTCTGGCTTCACATAATTTTTGAAATGCTGATCTGGCAGTAACCTAGCAACTGAACTTTGTGTTATTCCTGCTAGTGCTCTCTGGTAAGACTTTAATAGTGCTTGGAGACCAAAGGGGTCAAGAAAAGACTAAAAGTACATTTACATTTTATTGTAAAAGTACATTTACATGTACATTGATGGTGCTATATAAATAAATAATAATAATAATAATTTATTTTTTGCTCTCTTGTAACTTTATACATTGAATACTTAAGGCTGTTCTAGTGTTCCTTTGTGGTAGGGTGATCTTCACTTGTGTACTACATTTTTATAGTATGCACATGTAGAGTTACTCTGCATGAATACTATACATGCTTTGCTTGCATGCAGCTTCTCTGATAATATCTGGGCTTGAGTTCTGCCAGTAGTCAATCCTCCCCCACCCATTTCTTGTCTTTTTGGTCATGTGTTCCAACCTGGTGCTATGGGTTACTTGTTATGCATCTCTTCCCCCACCCCACCCGATCTCCTCTGCCTGGGACTCTTCTCTTCCCTCCTCTCTCAATCCCTGGGACTCTTCTCAACCCTAGAGTGAGCTGTCAGCTTTCCACCCATCCCTTTCACCTTGGAATGTGCAAGTTTTGCTTCAAGCAGGCTTCCTTTGAATCTGTACATATTCATTTGAATATTTGGCAACGACGACGTGGCAATCTTTGCCCCCAGTGGAGAAACATTAATCTTTTATTACTGTAAAGGCAGGTTTTGCCTTATTCATGCCGCCTTGCCTATCTACAACAGCCTCACCCCAACCTGGTGCCTTCCACATGTGTTGGGACTACAACTCCCACAATCCTCAACCAGCATGGCCATGGAGTTGTAATCCAAACACCTCTGGAGGGCACCGAGTTAGGGAAGGCAACTTCATCTAAGCACTGAATCAAGTCTGTATAGCCTTTCTCCTTCAAAAGTTGTATGAGCAGTAAGTCTGCCAAGACCAGATTAGCTTCAGTGTGGTTGCGGCGTCATAGGCCTTCAGACCATAGCAGCTTACCTGGTCTCTTGGAGAGGGGTCTACCCCTTTAATCTTTGATTTCCCCTAGTTCCAACCTTGCTCAGAACCTGGTTTCTTGTACTCAACTTTTTTTTTTTTACCCACGTTTCAGTTTATTGTTATTAGAAACATCATACATAAGTAACTTCAACAGCAAATATATTATTCAACTTTATAAACCACAGTTCCAAAGTACAACAGATATTCCTAAGGTCACGTTGTCAAGAGGTCTAATGGTGCTAAGCCAGAAGACCTATACTTGTCCTAAAATTGAATAAATAAAACCCAATTCTGTTGAAATGTCTCCGTTGCATTATTCCTTCTCTCATCTTGACTTCTTTGTTCTAGGCCACCATATTTCCTCATGCCTGCTATTGACTTGGCTCCACTTCCTAAAACTCTTTGACAGTGCCAGTTCCACCCACAGGCAAATGGGTTGGCAGCAAAGGCGTGTTGTGGTGTATTTGTCGTCCTGTTTAAGGAAGGGACGAGACGATGACGATGTTAACTTGGGCAGCTGGCAACTGTGCCCATTGCCCCCTTGTCCTCATATCTGACATGCAGGCCCCAAGTCTACACTTTTCTAATCCCAGTACCCCCATTCTCAAGGCTTCTGGGGCAGCGCAACGGCTCAGCCACTAACTGGAAGGGAGCTCCCAGATTGCTAGGTAAGAGCCCGCATTAGCCTATTTCCCTTAATGAAGCTAAATATGTGTGCACTGGTGGTGGTGTTGTCTCCCAAGGGAGAAATTGAATTCTTCAAATCTGAAGCAGAAGTGATAGTTAATAATCTGAAGTTGGGAGCTAGAGGCTGAAGGTTACACAGAGCGCTCTAAATTAACCACAAGAAATAGTGCAGCTCCTTATATACCTACTTTTCAAACTCTGAAGCTTGAGTGGCTCAAATGGGGAAATAATTGGGTAGGGCTGTAAAACACAGGTAGTCCTGCCCACCCCAGTTATATGTTTCTTGCACACCTGTGAGCTCTGCTTTTAAGACATGGGAACCAATATGTCTGCTTCGTAAGTGCCTCAACATGGCCTCTGGCTGCTCTCCAGGTTTTTAAAACTTACGTTTTATTACACAATTTCATCAAAAGAAAAGAGAAAAATAAAAATGGCTACATAGATTTGAATATATCAATTCCGATGCATATGTGTGGTGTGTATGTGTGTATATGAAAATACAGGTTTCTAAGAACTATAAATGTCAACAAAAACTTTGCCCCAGATGTGTGCTCGGTAGGGGATGCAATTTTATAAATGAAAAGGTACTATATGCAGCTTCTATGACAGTAGAACCACTTGTTATTTGATGCAGAAGGGATATTAGTAGTGGGTGCACTTGCACTCGGTGAGTGTTGAGAATAAAATTTGTCTGAAAGCTAAACAGAGTAAGCTCGCACAGGAAAAGGACTACCAAGCATTGACAATTGCGTGATATATAAAAGCTTTTGGGGGAGAGACGGAAAGAGAGAGTGCTTCTGGCACATACCTATGGGTGATGGAGACTGTGCTCTACTGTTTCCACAAGCCACTGTCACACAGTCAGTGGAATCAGTGACATGTTAAAATTCATGGGAGCCTCCCCCTCCTTCTCCCTAATGAATTCTGTGCTGCCTTTCTCTCACTTCAAACATGGCTGAGCAGGGCAGACAATGCCTCCAGGCACTCCCTGACTTGTCAGGGCAGACTGGAGAGAACTTCGCTGTCTCAAACTGTATCCTGCTGCTTCAAGTGATAAGAGTGTAAAGGTGACTTGAGCTGCAAGCTTCTCGCTTAGTGGCTCTGACAAGTTCAAATGCTCACTAACCCCTTCCAATGTTGCCTGCTGCTGCTTTCCTCAACTCTTTAGCTCCTCTTGTGCCATGCCTCCACTGCTTTGACTCCTTTCTATTTCCCTGAAAACTTAGGGCGTGTGTTCTTGGGGCTATGGAGTTGGGGGAATCTCACCCCTTTCAGGAGGCTGAAGAGGCAAGCTGTCAGTCGGAATGTGGAGACAAATTTTGGGGTCGAATCCAGTACTGCGATTCTGCTGATGAAACTACTTCTGTCAGCAGAACTGGGAGGGGGGCAATTCCCCGCTTCACACACACACACACACAGGACGTTCCAGATCTGCTCCAGAGAACTGGGAAATTCTCCAGAGCAGATTTTTGGGCAGCACAGAGGGCTTGGGTGTGGAGGGAGAGGAAGAAAGTCCTGTTGTGCTTATGCATTTCTGCTGGTGCAATGTTGGATTAAATCCCTGGGGTTGGATGGGGCCACTGATGCTTACCTTTGCTTACATGGACCGTTTTTTGTTTGTTATTGAACCAGAGAAAATGTATGTCTGGCTTTTGGCAATCATAATTCTTACCAGAATCCACTGTGCTTTCAGGAAAATTGCTGCATAGTCACCTGGATCAGGGCATTCCTTTTCATAGGCTGCTTTAATATTATGCATTCTTACTGGACACTAACCTTTCTCCCCCACCGTAACTGTTTATTTTCTTAACTGTTTATTTTGACCTTTTCACGATTGCTGTGATCATCTGTTGCTTTCCGCTCCTCCCCTGCTCAAAGATAGCAGCACCAGAAGGCACCAGATAGGTGCAGGAGTTGTTGTTATGAGGGGAAAGCAGATTCCCAGCTGCCAAGAGAAAAAGAAAAGAAGATGTCTCCACTTACTTTGTGCTTGGTCCACTTCTCCATTACCCTCTAGGACAGGATAGGTAACTTGTTGCCCTCCAGATGTTTTGGTAGACATCTCCCATTATCTCCAACCATTAGCCCTACTGGTAGGGGCTGATGGGAATTGTAGTCCAAAAGGTCTGGAGGGCAACAGGCTGCCCATCCTTGCTCTAGAATAAGGTAAAATGATAAAACTGCTGACACTTAGGTGCCTGGCAAAAACATTTTTTATTTAATCAGGTATTTTAATCGATCACATATTTTGTTTTAAGGTTCGTTGCTGTCTTGTGTCTGTTTGGTAGTTGTGTTGTATGGTAAACTGAAGTTGGATATGATGAGTGGTATAAAAACATTTTAAACTAAAAAATAAGTCAAATGATCTGAATGGGCAGAAAATCTTTCCTACTCTTCTGTTATTTCTTCCTCTAGAGACTTTACAGGGACCTTTTTAGTGGGTTTTCAACAGCTGTTTGTTCTTGAACAGGTCTAATTTATACAGCCTAGTATTACAGAAACTTTAGTGCACTGTAACACTAAGTTTAAACTAATATGTAAATGCATCCAAAAGCATTATAAGATGATACAAATAATGATTAACTGGTATGTACCTGAAGCCCTTCCCCACAAAGATTTCTGTGCTCGTCCATGAGACAAAGAATCCAAAATCCACAGTTGGGCAATACCTTTATGAGGACCAAGTCAATGACAAAAGAGTTTTGACGCTTTCAAGTTCTTCAGAACACTTTATCAGGCCAAGTGGTACAAAAGCAGGGATGGGGGAAGAAACAGAAGTAGAACTGGTAAGATTTGAATGAGCAGGTGGGTTTTCTATAAAAGAGGAACCGAACATGGACTTCTACTGGGTTTGTAGAAGAGTATGTTGACAGCCTTCTATTTAACTTGTTTAAAAGCTCTCAAATTCCAAGTCAACAACCTTAAGTTTTTAAATTCTTATGCTCTAAGTTGTGACAATAGATGGCCCACATTCATATGTGATTGCTGGTTTATTTACTATTATTTGTTCTTAGCTTTTCAGTCAAATGAATTTCAGAATGGCTTACATTAAAACAATGTTAAAATAAGATAAATATTAGACATCACTTCAGCTGCATTTGTATTATCCAGAAATACATTTTCATGTAATCTTGATCATTGAGGCAGATTTTCTGTGTTCTTGACAATAAGAGATCTGATGTGCACAAGCTGATATTATATGCATAAGCTGTGATGTGCACAGTTGATTTTATTCTTGGAGTACTCTTGATCTATTTGAGGAGAAATCCATTGAAAAATTGGATGCAACATAGAATATGTACAATCACAATGTGTACTGCCTTGTTCTCATAACTAACGTTTGTCCCTATTTCATGGAAAGCTATACTCTAGCACAAGAATCTATAGATAAGATTATAAATCCTGGTCTGTACATCTTGGAAATAAGCTCTCATCACCAAAAGTTTATTTTAGACTATAAAGCTGAAAAAGTCTTGTGCCAAAATTCAGCCTTGGTGTTCTCATTTTCTTGATAAAACACTCCCTCTAGTGGTCTATTTTAATATAAGATGTTATGGATTTGTGCAAAAGTTCTATGTCATACATATAATATTTTACTCGCACTTTTCTGGCTTGTGCACTTAGTTTGGAATAGCTGACATATTTGAATGAGGGGTTCGAGAGGCATCAGGATGTCTGGTGAACTCAGCAACTTAAGGTCATGGCAGTAAAAGCCATGAAATTTCATTGGTACAGAGACATTCTTCCAGAAATGCAGACACTTAATGCATCTACTTGTAATTAGAATGGGATTCATTGTGTCTTTTGTTGGAGCTGAGCGTCTTGCATTCCCTATAAAATATGGATGTGTGTGGTTACAGCAATAAACTAAACTACTTCTACTATTAGAAAACATGGGCAGGGCAATCTTATAGTCCTGCTAATGCCCACATAAAGTAGTCATCGTCTAATGTGCTCTACCTGAAAGTGAAAAGTATAAGAATAGATGTAGAAACAAATGGCCTTTTCAACTGCGCTGCCATGCGATAATCACAATGTTATATACTGATGCTTCTATTACCTGTGGTTGTGTTAACATCAGCCGTAACTTACATTATAAAGTTAACCTGTTGCTGGTGACCTTAGGTCAGGGATCGGGAATATGTGGCTCTCCAGATGCTGGACTGCAATTCCCATCATCCCACACCACTGGCTATGGTGGTTACGGTGGATGAGAGAAGCAGTCTAACAACATCTAAAGGGCGACATGTTCCCCATCCCTATCTTAGATGGACTTAAATTGCAGTGGATTCCAGGTCAGTGAAAACCAGCTTCTGAATAGGAATCCAGGACTGTTGCAGAGTTACCCAAGTAAACAGGTGGTCTTGCACTTTGTATGCTCTGTGAAGAACGTGAATGTTCTCCCCACTGCCTTCATCAGTGGGCGCTTGCTTGATTGTGGGAGTTGTGGTCGTTTAGGCCTCCCTGTGTGCATAGTGCATACTTCCCCTTGATAGGGTAAACTGCTGCCAGCTTGTGGAGTAAAGAAGGTTACGTCACTCCATATTCCTCATATTACAACAGGAGAGGGAGATGTTCCTTTAGTATGCTTGTGTCTTGCTTCTTGACTACAGTCCCCAAAGCTCCTCACAGTGTTTAGAAGACTACAGTAGATACGCTAAGCACCACCTGCTCCGCCTCTTCAAGCAGGCAATAGCACCTGCTGTTCTTTTACACAGTGTTGTGGGTGTTCGATGGCCCTGTGTTGGGAGAGAGGACATTCTGTCTGGAACAGAAGTAAGCATCTGCTCTTGTGTTTGTTTCCCTCAAACCTATGGTTTGGCCATCGAAGTTTAAATGTGTTGGCTACATATGGCTTATGAACAGAGGACATGCAGGGATCTTGCTTTGTCTCTTTTTCCCTGGTGAGCATTTCACACTTATCCGTGTGGGATGTTTTGTCCCTACACTATGCTCCCTTTCAATAAACATTTCCTGTGAAGTTTATAATAGAACACAAGGATAAAATTACAGGTAATAGTACAGTCAAGCAGAAGTAGCAGCAGTAAAACTCAGTGGCCCCGTTCAGAAGACACCTTAAACCACAGTGAATAAAGCTTTTGGCCTTAATCACCGTGGTTAAAGCCATGGTTTAAGGTGTCTTCTGAACACAGCCTGGCTTTACCATCATGGTTAAAGCCGTGGTTTAAGGTGTCTTCTGAATGGGGCCAGTGTAAGTTTAAGAAACTGGGAAAAGTTTCTTGTTGGCTGTCCCCAGAAGGATATCAGCATAGGTATCAGGCAAGTAAATTCTGTTGGGAAGACACCAGAAGCAAAAAGGCCCACTTCCCTCATCTCTACCAGCTCCTAATCAGATAGTGGGGATGCATACAGGGGGGGCTCTGAAGATGCTCGCAGTCCATGCACTATCTGAATGCATACTGTGGGTATTCCTCTCTCAGATAACTTTCCTATTAGTTTGCTCAAGAAGCCAGCTTATGTACTTCATTGAGTGTTCATACTTCATGTGTACATGCATAAGTACATGCCAGATTATAACAACTTCTATGACACCATTGTACAGTAAGAGTGAACCTTAACAGGGCCTGCATTTTTTATCGACATGGTATGTAGCCCACTGATAAAGGCAACAGGACCCAGACTTTCTCCTACATTTAGAATTGCAGAGGTGGATAGATCTTGTCCTGACAATTGTGTGATGCTCTCTGGGTTAAGGATAGGAGAGAGATGGTAGTGTGCTGTTTGCATACCTCAGCAACTTGGCCCAAACAACCCCCTACCACCTTTCTCCTACCCTTACAGAGGCCAATCTGGCAAGCATCACCCTTTCCTGCTCCAACCATGGAGCAGAGAATTGTGCTTGTTCTCATGCAGTTCTCATCTCAGTGAGAAGGGGAGAAGCAGGGACTTGCCAAGACCAAGATATGGCTTTGCTTCCAAGGCCAGCCAAGAATTGTCAACCTCTGATCATAATGCAAGGAATCTGAAGTCTCTTTTTTCAAAAAAAATAAATTAAAAAAAATGTGCCAGTTCCAAGCAAATAATACTGCTATCCCATCTAGGAGTTGGGGAGTCTGAGTGGGAATAAGATTGCTCCTCCAATAGCAATAGCACTGAAAGCCTTGCAAGAAGGAAGAATAGGGTGAGTTGGGTAAATGGGCTAAAGGAGAAATCCTGGGCTCGTTGCCACCCTCATGACAGTGTAGTATTATGTACCACATTTTATTGTAGGTTTAAGTCAATATCTCTGAATCCTAGGACAATTGCATGTTCCACAGCTATGTTTGATGGGCTTGAATTCCGACCAGTGCAGAAGTCAATCATGGCACACAGCACCAACAGTCTGCAAGTCCCAGCAAGTAAACCATCTCGTGTAACAAAACATGTGGCTCTGTATCACTCTGCCCCAATATCTGGAAGGCTAGGAATAAATGCAAGTGCAAAAATTAACAATAAAGAGCTTTGTGTGCACACACCCTAAAAGCATAATTCTTGTCTTGAAATCTTTGAAACTCTTTTATACACTTGCAACTGGTTTTATACACTTTTTAACGCTTTAGGTATATATGTTCTGCATTTTATAATTTAAAATTTTGTATACTCGTTTTTATCTCAATTTCAGAATTTCCGTAAACCGGCCAGAGAGCTCTAGCTATGGGGGCAGTATATAAATGTAATAAATAAATAAATAAATAAATAAACTGGGGCTCTGCAGCAGAGAAAGTTACTAAATAAGCATTCCCATGGGCCAGTAATCTTTCGTTTCTTCCTGTAATAGCAAGGCTCTCATACAGGCAAGCCTGTACATCCACCCCTTTCCTCACCTTCAAAATGATTTAAGATGTTATTTGGTAGGGGTGAAGTGAGAGACTTGGGGCACTTCCACACGTCATACTCAGGGCGCTTCCATCCGCCCCCAGTGCACCCCGAAAACGATCGTGTAACTTGCCTGTAAAAGAGACGAGGAAGAAGCGTCCTTGCTGGCGGCGCCGGCGCCACCCAACTCCCTCCTCGCCGGCCGGCTTGGAGAGCTCGACAGAAGAAGGCAGGGCACTCTCCACCCTGCCTTCTTCCGCCGAGCTCTTCGTCCCGGCCGTCGAGGAGGGAGGTGGGTGGTGGCGCCGGCACCGGCAAGGACGCCTCTTCCTCGTCTCTTTTACAGGCAAGTTACACGATCGCTTTGGGGTCGCACTGGGGCCTCATGGAAGCGGCCTCAGTACGACATGTGGAAGTGTCTTTGGTCATCTTCCTTTGCCAGATGAAAAGCTGTAGTCTGCATCTTTTAAATATCACACCGTACAGTAAAGAGCCTTGTCCCATTCAAAATCAAATGACCTCTAAAATGCAAAAAAAAAAAAAAAAAATGCAAACTGTTTCATAAGTCTATTCCCTATCTCAATGCTTTTTCAAATTGTAAAGATATAAAAATCCAAACAAAATACTTTGGAAATCCAGACAAAAAGCAGTTTATGTTCATAGTAATTGAACAGACTGAGCCTTGCTTTTTCATGTAGATACCTTTTTATGCAGCTTTGAATAATCAATTCCCATCCACCACCTGCTTATTTGTCAAGGAATTGCGCCTACTTTGGCCCAAACTATACATGATCGTAAATGTGTCATTGCTAATTTGGGGCTATATTTTTTAAGCTGCCTACTTACCACGGGACTGTGGAAATGTGGTTAAATTGATTTCCCTCTAGAGCTATTACTACTTTTAGAATAATAGGGGTGTGTGTGTGTGTGTGTGTGTGTGTGTGTGTGTGTGTGTTGGGAAGGATGATTGAGTGAGGATAGGCTTAAACCACATGCCCTGCATGCCATGACTCTGGTGCTGTGCCTCCCACAAACTGGTTAACTTAATAATAATAAAGCTACCAGGGACATGCTTAACTTTGATTCTACACCCATATGGTAGTGCAATCTTAATATCTCAAGTAAACATTAAGGCTTTGAAAGGGTTCATATTTTTCTACTTTTCCTAAATGGCTGTGATGGGTTGATGACTCAATTCCAAGAAGTGAATAGCAGGCAAGTATGAATTACTCAGGCAGTAAACGGGGCAGGTAGCAATACAGAAGATGATGCTTATCTATTCACAGAAGCCCCCATTCACTCATAACAGTTAATCGTGGGCTAATTATTTTGAATATGATATCTCCAATCAGGCTAATTGGAGTTTGCTCCGTGATGTCTGAAACTGGACATTATCATGGGCTAATCATGGGCTAAACAACTCAGAGTTAACCTAACAACTAGTTGTAGGTTAACTATGGGTTGTTTAATCCATGATTAACCCATTGTATGGGTTCAGGAGATCGGCAGGAGAAACAATGCAATGTTGGTTGTTTTCCCGTCTGTGCTGGTTGTGTGACTGGGATTACCCTAACACAGGTGTTGTCCGAACCTGGTGTGCAGCTCTAAATAAATAAAACAGCCACTATCATGTGAAAATTAATGCAATCAGAATTTCTGGAGATTATTTTTCCCCTGATTGTGCTTTGTTGAACTTCATGAACAAAGTATTTAAGAAAATATAAGAGAAGCAGCAGGAACATCCAGATTTATTAGATTGTAAGCCTATGCGGCAGGGTCTTGCTATTTACTGTGTATAATCTGTACAGCACCATGTACATTGATGGTGCTATATAAATAAATAATAATAATAATAATAAGATTACATTCTTAACTTTGTTTTCCTGGTGAAGCTGTTTGCAGTTTGTAGTGTTTATTAAAGCCTTAATGCATAGGAAAGATGTAGGGTTACACAATACTGAAAAATAATAATTGATATTGTGTTGTAATGTGTGATTTCGTAATTAATTTGGAATGTTATGGTAGTGAAATCAGTTGTTTAGTGTTGTAATGATATGCTATTGTAATGAATACTTTTTTATTTTGTATTGCTGTTTTGTCAGCCTCTTCGGGCATTTTTTGTGGGAAAGTGGAATATAAATTAAATGATGATGATGAAATTGATTGAAATGATGTGTGTATTTATTGTTTTTTTAAATGGGGTGGAAAGAAGATAATGCTGCCACCTGTGTACACCTCCGATTGGGCTGATTGAAGGTTGTTTGGCGGCATCTGAAAGTGGACACCCTGGCGGTGATCATATGACAAGCAGGGAAAACAATGCAGTGTCGGTTGTTTCCCCCATGTGTGCCAGTCGTGCGATGGGATTACTTGTGCCATGTCATCTGAGCCCAATGTGTGGCACAACTGTGGTGAATTTTCACCCACCTTACAACCTATGGGCTGGGTTGTAAGATGGATGAAAAGTCACCACAGCTGTACTATGCACTGGGTTCAGTCCACACAGCAACTGTGATGTGGCATTGGGTAATTTGGGTAATCCAGTCAGGCACCTACACATGTGGGGTCAGAGGCAACAGTCAATGCTGTGTTGTTTCCCACTGCTTATTGTATCAACACCCCCAGAGTATTAGTTTCAGATTTATTTTATTTATTTATTTATTACATTTTTATACCGCCTAATAGCCGAAGTTCTCTGGGCGGTTCACAAAAATTAAAACCATAATAAAACAACCAAGATGCCACTAAGCAACCTCCAATCAGCCCGATTCAGGTTGCATATTCAAAATGGTGGTTGCACATGCCTGGCGTATTGTTTAGCCTGTGATCTGCCCCCATTACATGCAAACCAGATCACAAAGTGCTCAGGTTTCTAATACTAAAGGAAGGTATGGGGTAAACCAAAATAAGTTTCACAGAGGCCTGGGAATTGTGAAAGTTAGGTACATTCAGTCAATAAATGGATATTTGAATAGGCCAAGCTGCTCTGATGCAGTGGATGAAACTATAACCTACTTTGGAAGATTGCCTTGTTGATGAAAACTGTAAAACGTTTTGTACACTAGAATTAACATTGGGGAAAATAGTCAAGATTACATAAATAAAGTGGATTTGCGAATTGTTATAATCCATATCTACTTCAGAGCAGATAATACCCGTACAAACTTTTAGCTGACTATATGTACTAGTGGGTAGCTAAATTTGTGTTCTCTCCATTCCTTTAAACTGCTGTATGTGACTGGGCATATTGTGGGTTAACTTAACCAGAGCATAGGAGTATCAGCACACTTGTACACAGTAGGATACATATTGTAGGATACATATCTTATCTAAGCATTTCTCATCCTCTTTTTTGCAAAGGGATAGGAATATCAAATAAAAAATAATACGGTCATGGTATAGCAGGAATGGGCAACCTATGGCTCTCCAGATGTTTTGGCCTATAGTTCCCATCATCCCTCACCATTGGCTATGCTGTTTAGGGCTGATGGGAGTTGTAGTCCTAAAACATCTGGATGGTCAAATGTTGTCCACTCCCTGTGGTAAAGTCAAGAATTAGGAAAGGCCATAAATTAAGTACAGAGAAATGAGCACTGAAGAATTCTAGGGATACTTGTGAGATGCAGATGTTCTCTTGACTACCCCAACTTACTAGGCTGGTTAAATTGTCTTGAGTAAGACCGTACCCCTCCAGCTTACACTGCTGCACTAAATGGAAATCTATACAGTTGTAACACTTTTGCCATTGTTAGGTGGTTAAAAACTCCTTCTCCTTCTGACATACCAGTTCCTCTCCACAATCCTTAACTATGGAGGAAGTGGCAAATTGGGGCAGGGAAAGGGTCCCAGACAGGGTACGTCACACCTAAAGTTGGTGGCACAATTGGTTCATTACACCTTCCTTTTGACAGCCTGATGTTTGAATCAGCAAAGATGGCAACCATAGGGGTCTCTGCTTGTTCTAGTCAAAGCTGCATCATATTATCTATACTTTTTCAACCCTTAGAAGTGGCCAAAAATAATTTTAAATGAGTAAGTACAACGGCTCTGCCATACTGGAAAACAAGTTATACAGCAACAGTGACAGCTACTGCAAATTCCACAATTACTTGGCACCCTGCTCCCATCAGTTGCTTCTGCTCTCAGGGATAACCCCCTTTGAGAACTGTGAGGGAAAGGTGCCTAAAAATTCCCCCAGTAATTGTCCCAAGAAAGCAATAATAAGTAGACAATGTGAGAACTCTGTTGGTATCACTCAATCCATTCTCCCACACCAAAATAGTGCGGCACAGTTGCAGGTAAAGGGGAAGTAAACTTTCTAGTTGGGAACTTTCTCAGCCCTGATACTAAAACATGATGATGGAAGCCACAGTGCTTTAGGAGCTTGAAGATAAATGTTCATATTCCTTCAATCCATAGATGGTTAGGTAGGGAAATACTTATTTTGCACCAGAAAGGTCCATGGGGTTTAGGGTAAAGAAGCATAGCCACTGGACACAGGAATAAATTCAGTTTAGAAATAAAAACACACAGGCAGAGCAGCCAATGTCTACCCTGATGTGTTATTCGGATGTACAAGAGTATTGCCTCAGGAAGTCAGAGATATTGGTTCAAACCACATATTGTTTTCCCTTGGACACAGCTGATGTTTTCCAAAAAAGTCAAAACATATTTGTACTTCTTGGTGTTCCGTAAACAATGGGTTTTTTGAATGGGAAGTTTTGAAAGTAGGAGAAACCAGTTTATTCATGGAAATCTGCACAGCAGGGCTGTCATTAGTCATCCCCCCACGTTCACTAGGAGAGATTTGCAGTTTCCATGAAAATATGTTTATGATTACATATAATCATATAATAGAGTTGGAAGGGACCTACAAGGCCATCGAGTCCAACCCCCTGCTCAATGCAGGAATCCACCCTAAAGCATCCCTGACAGATGGTTGTCCAGCTGCCTCTTGAAGGCCTCTAGTGTGGGAGAGCCCACAACCTCCCTAGGTAACTGATTCCATTGTCGTACTGCTCTAACAGTCAGGAAGTTTTTCCTGATGTCCAGCTGGAATCTGGCTTCCTTTAACTTGAGCCCGTTATTCCGTGTCCTGCACTCTGGGATGACCGAGAAGAGATCCTGGCCCTCCTCTGTGTGACAACCTTTTAAATATATGAAGAGTGCTATCATGTCTCCCCTCAATCTTCTCTTCTCCAGGCTAAACATGCCCAGTTCTTTCAGTCTCTCTTAATAGGGCTTTGTTTCCAGACCCCTGATCATCCTGGCTGCCCTCCTCTGATGCTCCAGCTTATCTGCATCCTTCTTGAATTGGGGAGCCCAGAACTGGACGTAATACTATAGATGAGGCCTAACCAGGGCCGAATAGAGAAGAAGATAAGTCATATCTTATCCGTTGTACTATAGCTGAGACTATTTCATTAATCTCTGGGAGACATTCAGAGGCAGAGTGGTAGTTGGAAGCTCTGAGGGTAGTGGTGGAAGGTTTGCTCCCTTAATGCCTCTGCCTCAGCCACGAGGACCTGTGTGAGGCGGCAGCAGCAACAACAGCCCTGATGAAGTAGCCCAACCTGCAAGGACTACTATCTGGCTGCATCAGAAGCCATTTCCAGGCCAGGATAATTTTCTCTGTGATCTGTGGCCCAGAGATTTATTTATTTGTGGCATTTGTATACCACTGAATATAATGAAATCTCTCAGTGCTTCACAATATCAAAATCAAAAATCTCTCAGCATTTCATAGAAAGGCAGTGGCAGTTGAAACATCTGAAGGCTGGGGGGAACTTGTATATGTTATATCATTATAGTTATCTTAGCTTTATAACTAGTTATACTAAATTTTCTCTTTTAACTTATTTTTAGTAAAATGTAAGCTGCTCTGAGAAATTTGGTCCGTAGGCAGGGTACAAATACTCTAAAGAAGTAAATAAAACAGCCTCCATCATGAGAATTTTAATATATATATATATATATATATCAAAGAGATAATATAATCACAGTTCCTGGGGGTTATATTTTCCCTGATTGTGCTTTGCTGAACTTCATGAACAAAGCATTTAAGAAAATATAAGCAAAGCAGCAGGAATATCTGGATTACAGGGGGAGAGACTAAACACCACCCTTGTCTGTGTTGGAGCCTTGAGAACTACTAGCATGGAGCCTTGTGTTGGAGCCTTGAGAACATGCACTAGCTGAACACGACCACCACCATCCTTGTCTCTGTTGGAGCCTTGAGAACTGCACCAACATGAGAGAGTGGAGTATGGTGAGTTCTGCCTTGGGGAAATTGAAAACACTTGGTTTCCAGAGTAGCTGGGTCTCAGGCCCTCCAGAAGCGGCAGAAACATCCAGAAGCGGCAGAAACATCCAGAGCACAGGGGAAGAGGCTAAACACGCCCACCCTGTCTCCCTTGGAGCCTTGAGAACTGCACCAGCATGGGAAGAGATCAGCTGCTACTGGCTGTAATAAATCTGATTGTACTTTTCTTAACTTTGTTTCCCTGGCGAAGCTGTTTGTAGACTGTAGTGTTTATTAAAGCCTTAATACATAGGAAAGATGTAGGGGTTTTGTGGGGGGCCTCTGGTTTACACATTACTGCAAAATAATAATTGAAGTTGTGTTGTAATGTTTGATTTTGTAATTTATTTGAAATGTTATGTTAGTGAAATCAGTCATTTATTGTTGTAACGATAGACTATTGTAATGAGGTGTTGGTATGCTTTTTTGTTTCGTTTTTGCTTTTTTGTTAGCTGCTTTGGACACTTTTTGTAGAAAAGCGGAATAGAAATTAAACAATGATGAAATGTATTGAAATGATATGTATATTTATTTGTTTTTTAAATGGGGTGGAAAGAAGACATAGGAGGAAGTTAATGCTGCAAATACTGTGAGGCAACATGGGGTTGTATTCAGTGTTAGTCCTACTTAGAGTAGACACATTGAAATGAATGGGTCTTAAGTTAGAATAACATTGGATGTAATGAATAGAAGCAAAGTTCATTCTTGTAGGGCGGACATATATAGCTGATTGAATTTCTTAATGCCATGCCTAATTTGTCCCTGAGAGCCTGCAGATCCAGTAGACTAAACTTTCCCAACCATGCTGGCTGAGGGATGCTTGGAGTTGTAGTCTCAACACTTCTAGAGGGCACCGTGTTGGGGTAGGCAACAGTAGACAATACTAGGCTAGGTAATTTGGTATACTGCTGTGTATGCATGTAGCTATTTCAGATTCATAATAATAATAGTGCTATGCGAAGCTGCTATAGTTGCATTCATATCCAGTAAGTATTACTGCTTGGCAATTAAAGTGTACAAATTAGTAAACCTTAATAATTATAGTATTAAACATAAATGAATAATAATAAAAGAATCAACTACTGTAAGCTCTGGTTTTTCATTTTCCAGTCTGTGGTGCTGCTAGTTTGTGTGTTTCGTATGAGTTAACCTGTTTCCATTTTCTTACAGAAGAAAACACAAAGGAAGCTTCACCGGTGCAGAAAAGTCTGAGTGAGAAAGTCTCCCTCTACAGAGGCGATATCACGGTGCTTGAGATTGATGCCATCGTTAACGCTGGTATGTTTTAAAATATTTCGTAAGTTTTCAACGAAATGTACCGAAATAATCTCCATGTGCAGAACTCGCAGTACTTGGTGGCAGTACAATAAAAATATTGTACTGGGGTATCGCAAGAGATGTGACAAGAAAATCCAAATGTTGTGAATGTGGATTAAGCCAAGGTTGATATATTTTGTTTATAGGCTTAATTTATTCTGTTTCTGCTGGTCATGGGGAGGGGCAGTGAGCTATCATGATGCTATAACATTGCTGCCCCCCACCCCCGGTCACTAGAATTCCTACAGCTTCAAGTTTAATTGCTATGGGTTTCATTGTGCATTGGCAGGGTGCTGTTTTGGAAGTGTGGCTGAGACCTGTCGTAATAGGCTCTTTTTAGAAACTGTTCTCCGTCAATGAGGCAGGATTTTTAAAGCTACATACAGGGCTGAGCGTTGTCATTACCTTTGTGTCTTTTAAAATATTTATGTGGTTAGTCTCTGTAATAATTTCAGTAAGGATTCTTTTATGTCTCTCCCTCTTCTGAATTCTCCAGAAAAGAGGTTCACATTTGGATGTCAAATGCTTTTATAGTTGAAGAAATCTTAAGGTTTTTGTGTGTGTATACTTCACAATAATCGAAGACATAAGAGTTTTTAAGGAATAATTACATGCAGTCTGAAACATGGGGAAAAGGGGTTACTGTATCCTCTGTCAGAGACAATTATTCTCACACTACTAAGCTTCTACTTTTGCGGCCGTACGGTTTAGAAATGTAGACCCAGTTCGGAAAAATCAAACAACCCATAGTTTTAACAGTCCATGGATTGCTTTTGAGTACATAATAATAATAATAAATTGATTTGTTACCTGCCTCTCCCTCTGGATTGAGGCGGGGTACAACACAATTAAAAACAACATAAAATACATAAAACTAATTCAAACATTAAAACCAGTGCATCATTAAAATCAGCACACCATTAAAAAAGGCATCTTAGAGTTCAGCTGGGTAGGCCTGCTGGAAGAGATCAGTCTTTATGGCTTTCTTAAAGAGTGCATAAGTGTGCTGGTTCTCGCCATTGACCTTCATCTGCTGTGCTAAACAACCCAGGAATGCCCTATTCCTGTGTTGTTGTCATGACGTTTAAACCTGGCACTCTGGGTTGTGAACTCCAGTGATTGAGTGCCTATTAGAGGGAATGATATTACCTGTATGATCATTCGTTTTCTACGAAGCATTTATTGGCAGGGAGGAAATATAAAACATCTACCCTCTTTCTTATAAGAGATTTTCAGACCATCGAGGGGCTGTGGTGTTGCTAGGCACTAATGCTTAATTTTTCCCCAGTCTCTAAAATATTGAGACAAACATAGAAACACAGAAATTTAATTTGCTTTCATTTCCTTCAAGTTTCTAATCCTTCAAGAGATGCTGGGTGTAGTGGATGACTAGCAGCTATGCTGCATTCAAAATTAGCCAGAACTTGCAAATCCAAATAGCGCAATTCGTTGTGTTTCTTCAGTAAGAGAGGGAGAGAGAATCCTATGTACATATTAAAAAAACTACTAATAACAATAGCAGATAAGCAAAAACAAACACTTCACAATCCTCCTCCTGTATCACTATCTACACCATCTCATAAGTTTCTTCATTTCTCCTACTCTTTTAGGATGTTTGTGCCAAATATGTGTGTTTTTCTTTTTCCTCTTGAGCATCGCAAACTCAATTACAAATCTTTTTTTTAATGATTTCATAGGGTCCCTCCCGCTTCACCAAAACTTGTTTTCACTAGTTGGTAAAAGCAACAACATTTTCTGTCCTGTAGTAAATTCCTTTTGCTGATAATAACTCTTCCCTTGAATATTCTGGGAACCTACTCAGTTTTTCTAGGCTAATTTCCTCATTTATTCCAGATGATTTTGTATATGTAACAGTAGTGAGACCACCTGCCTCTTAACAGATGTTTGTCTCTGTTAAATTGAGGGCTAACTCCGATTCCACGCATGGCCCTTGCTTGTCTTGTAGTCCTTGGGTTGTATCCACTGAAATGGATGAATGGGACTTAAGTTAACCACTGGAGGCTGGTGGCTCTGATTTTCATGGGGCTGTGAATCCATTTTGGGTTTCTATCAGAACCAGCCAGAACTCTAAAGAAGCTATCCAAGGTCTTGGAACCATTTTGGGGATAGGGTTCCATACTTTGGATAGATCCTTTGGAGTTCTGGCTGGTTCTGACTGAAACCTAAAATGGATTCAGAGTCCCACCAAAATTGGAGCGACCAGCTTCCACTGGAGACTAACCTTGGATACAACCTCCTGTCCCCAGGTAGTTGCACTGCCCCAAATCATTGCACCGAGAGCTATATGTGAAGATCTAAAAGTGCTGTGTTCTATACCCTCATAGGGGGCTTTTTAGTTCTCCTTCCTGCTGCCCCCCCCCCCCGCAAAAAAACTGGCCCTGTTGGGGACTCTCTGGAGCAGTGCAAAGGGATTCAACTAGGGTGACCATATGAAAAGGAGGACAGGGCTCCTGTATCTTTAACAGTTGTATTGAAGAGGGAATTTCAGCAGATGTCGTTTGTATATATGGAGAACCTGGTGAAATTCCCTCTTCATCACAGCAGTTAAAGCTGCAGGTGCCCTGCCCTCTTTTACATCTGGTCACTCCAGTATAGCTCCTGTAGCTTTAACTGTTGTGATGAAGAGGGAATTTCACCAGGTTCTCCATCTGCTGAAATTTCCTTTTCTATGCAACTGTTAAAGATACAGGAACCCTGTCCTCCTTTTCATATGGTCACCCTAGATTCAACTAGTGTGAGTGTGTAGAATTGGCAGCTCTATGTGTGTAAGTGCTTTCTACCCACTCTATAGTTTCTTGGATTCTGGCCATAGTGCTATACTGTACTTGGCTGCCAGCAAGTAGGTAATACACAAGGGCTGGGCTCACAGTCTTCATGTCCCTCAGATCAATACAATAAAGCCTGCCTTCTGCTACCGTCCTCTGCATTTCTTTTTACACACCCATAGCCACTGAACGCCCGCAGATAAGACCTGCTGTGCTAGATGTCTCCTTATTCTTTGCTTCGAAGGCTTCCCTGAACATCCTAGTAGGGTAGTTTGAAGCTGCTGAAAGGAATATAAATCCCATTCTAGAATCAATATGTCTTCCTTGGACCATTCCCCCTTAATGGAAGGACATGCTTAAAAGCAGAGCAATAACATTCCCAGCCTCCTCATTGATTTGGTTTGCTATAAACTTTCTCATCTCTGAATCTTTGGGGTGGGACCATTAATTTGAGTCCTGCTTCCCTATTGGCTCCTGTGTTAGTGTCAGTACATGGAGATAATGATGATAAATCACTCTGGTTGGGCAGCAGTGTTTGCAAGAAATGAAGCTTCTTGGCTGGTAAATCACTTGGAAGGTATAATGTGACTTTTAATTTGCTTTTCTGATGGTGATTCAATTGTCCTGTTAAAAATTAAAATAAAATAAAATAAAAATTAGAGTAGTTATGGTATAGAATTTTAACAATATTGCCTTAAACATCTATTGTATATAACAAATGCTCTGTTTTCCACTAATAATAATAATAATAATAATAATAATAATTTATTTCTAACCCGCCTCTCCATCCTGATCAAGGCGGGGAACAACAATAACAACTATAAGATACATAAAATATTAAGCAAGACACAGTATACATTGTTAAAACTTCCTAAAAGCATCCTAAAATTCCACTGGATAGGCCTTTCGGAAGAGATCAGTCTTTATAGCTTCCTTAAATGTTTAAAGACTGTTAAGTTGATGGATCTCCTCCGGCAGGCCATTCCACAGTCTGGGAGCAGCAGAGGAAAATGTCCTCTGAGTAATACCTGTCAGCCTTGTTTTGGCTGGCTGAATTGAAGTTCTTCCCAGAGGACCTGAGTGTGTGGGGCGGATTGTACAGAAGAAGGTGATCCCACAGGTAGTCTGGACCCAAACCATGTAGGGCTTTAAAGGTGATAACTAACACTTTATACTTCACCCAGAAACTAATTGGCAGCCAGTGAAGAGATTTTAAAACTGGTGTAATGTGGTCCCCCTACATGTACAAGTGACCAGCCTGGCTGCCATATTTTGAACTATTTTGATACATTGACAATGCAATCCTTATGTTTATTTAGACATAAGTTCCACTGTGTTCAGTGAGGCTTACTTCCAGGATTGTATCCTGTGAAAAATAATTTTAACATAACTTTGTTCTGTATATATATAAAAAGGATTATGATAATGTGTGAGAAACTCTGCTGTTTTAAAAGTACAGTGTCAATTATTAAACTGTATGGGAGAGAAAGTTTTATTGCTTGACTTTTTCCACTGCTTCTGTTGACCTTCAGGGGCTTTATGGTTTGCTTTGCTGCATCTTAATTTTATGAAGCATTATATCCCTGTCAGGCAAAAATTAAACTTCAAGGTAGAGGTAGGGTGTTTATATATTGGAATTGTGAACTGAATATATTAGCCATGAATTATGTTTAAATGAATGTTCTAGTACAGGCTGTTGACTAACCGAGCTACGCCTCCCCACACTAACAGCTTGTTAATGCATAATCAGTCACTGAAGTTGCCATGAATCTGGAGCTTAATGAACAGGTGAGGGGAAAGGAGGCATTTAAATCTGAAATTGATCTGACAGCCTATCACTGATTGCTAATCCATTTCATTTGGCAACTTAATTTATCACACAGTTAAAATTTTCTTCTTGTAGCTTTTTGGGAGGAAATTAATTCAGAAGCATGCCCAATAATATTGGGTTGAGCTGGCCTATTCAAACGCTGCATCAGTGTTGAAGAGTGGAAGACTGTGTGGGATGGATGGAGAAAGTTGCTATGAATAAATATCCTCAAGTTTGACTCACCCTAGGCAGAAAAGAGAACTGTGTGTGGTTTTATTATGGTTTTGTTATTGCGCAAAGTACTTCATAGTAATGAAGGGCACAACTGAAATAACAGCTTATTGTTGAGAACTTGAGGTTTTCCGGGGGTTGGCTGGTGTGTGTGTGTATGTAATGTGTATGTGCTACCAGTCCCACCCAATCTGCCAAGTCACTTCCAATACCTCCCCTTAGTTGCACCCACCCAAAACTTGTCTCCTTTGAAAGCCTGTCATATCACCCATGATAACTAAGTGGAACGTTCACCATCACAGACCGTGTATCTCTGAATACCACATGGTAAAGTCAGAGAAGCTGTTGTTCTCATGCTTTGCTTGTCCCAGAGGCAGGTGGAAGTAGACTGCTGCAAGTGGAATGCTGGACTAGATGGTTCTTGGTCTAACCTGAAGAGATGATCTTATGAACAATCAAACCCAATTAGCACATTTTTGTCCACATGTACGAAAATATTTTCTCTCCTTACAGATTTCTATACTGAGAATTCATTGAAACTTTGTATTAATTCTATATAGTAGATGGTCTTCCTATCCTAACTATTGTTTATCTCAAATGTGCTGGTATCAACAACCTATCTTGTCAGCATGATGAAGATGAACTGGAGTCTTCCTTTTCCTACTGATACTTCAGTGTTGGAGGGTACAAGTAACTCTTAAGAAGCCCAAATCACACACTCACCCCACCCCATGTTTAAAAGCCTTGCTGTATCATTCAGACATACCTCATAAATGTGAAACAGTTTTTGCTGTCAGTAGGAGGGAGTGTGATTGGACATCCTGGGATCGATCTTATTGCGTCCATGGTTTGCAAATGATGGAGTACAGCTTTCAGCTAAGGAGTGCACCATTTTCCTTGGCATTTGCAGCAGGGATTATGGGTCTGAATTGCTGGGTAGTCCTCCCTTGTGGCAGGTGTAGTATCAATTCAGGGGAAGAAAAATGAAAATTGCCAATTCAGTGTGCACCCTGAGGCATCAGTTAAGACGAAGGGATGCTTTCTCAATCTTGCTTCTTTCAAGGCTACAGGGGATAGAGATGGTACCTCCAACTGAGGCTTGCTTCATTCAGCCACACAAAGCCACGAGGCTCAAAGAATGTTGAGTTGGGCTGTTAGTCCTCAGCCAGGAGAGCTTATCCAGGAAAGGTTTAGGTAGAAAGAGGAAATCTCTTCTACCCAATCTGATAGAGCACCCACAATGGAGGAAGGAAATTGTTTATGTTAGGCTATTTGCTCATTGCTCGTTGCAGATCCCAGTTCGTTGCTTGTTAAAACCCAAGGTTCATCTCTTTATTCTGGAGGAATGGGTTGGTTTTATACTCATGGGTGGATGCATTTCATAAATAACACTGTACGTTTTTTTTTTTAAAGGGATGATGTAATAACCACTCATTAAAGGCAGTATTGAATGGTAGACTACCCTTTGGCTGTTTAGTCCTAAAGGAGCTTCCAGAATTCTTTTGCTTATCTTTCCTGCAGCTCTTTCTGTCCCTAGTCTCTCCTATTTCTATCTTCCTATCTTCCTATCTCTCCTCTCTCATCTCACACTATTGCCCCGCTCGTGCTCTTCGCTCCTCTGATGCCATGTTTCTCGCCTGCCCAAGGGTCTCTACTTCCCTTGCTCGGCTTCGTCCATTTTCTTCTGCTGCCCCTTATGCCTGGAACGCTCTTCCAGAACATCTGAGATCCACAAGTTCAACCGCAGCTTTTAAAGCTCAGCTAAAAACTTTTCTTTTTCCTAAAGCTTTTAAAACTTGATTTTGTTCTGACTTTATACTGTTAGTTTTACCCTACCCAGTGCCTGTTTACCCTACCCTGTGCCTGTTTGCATTCTCTTCCCCTCCTTATTGTTTTATTATGATTTTATTAGAATGTAAGCCTATGCGGCAGAGTCTTGCTATTTACTGTTTTACTCTGTACAGCACCATGTACATTGATGGTGCTATATAAATAAATAATAATAATAATAATAGTCTTTGTGTGAGGTTTTCTGCCAACCCCATTTCTCAATTAATGCCTTGCAGCTGAGCAACAGCCAGCTTTTAGCCCAATTATTATTATTATTTTATTTTTATTTATTATTATTTTTATTTATATAGCACCATCAATTATAAATATTATTTACTTTAGTTAATGCAAATTCACACACACACTTGCTAGACATATTGTACTTCTATCGCAGTGATGGTTGTGTAACAAGCTATGCATGTCATTAAGTTTTCAGACTTAGAGTCTAATCAGAGAAGGAATTTCAGACTTTTATCATGGCATTTTTTTGGTAGAAAGGCAGGATATAAATCAAATCAATAAATAAATAAATACATACAGAACTAGTTGGGCTTTCCAAGTCTGACCATACAAGATTGGTTTGTGTTTGTCACTGGGAATAGGGACATTTTGCCTCATGCTCACTTGCTAAGTTGGAAAGTTTTAGAGAAATTCGCCACTGCCTGTGTCTTCATCTCCTATTTTTGAGAACTGTGGATCTATTCATTGGCTTACATTGAACAGGATAAGGAAAGCTGTAACCAAACTTGTAATCATAATACTTTTTTAGAACATAGGAGGCCAGTGGATTACATTTTTTTAACAGGGGGTGGCTTTAAATCCTAACCTTATAAGTAGTAGCATAATGTGCTTGTTTTTCTCATCCTGCTTATTCTGAAAGTCAAGCTTTTCTGTTCATCTGATTGGGGATAGCGGATTTTGACATTTCGGTTTAAATACAATGTTTCAAAGGATAGCCCGTTCCCTAGGTGTATTTGCAGTGTTTTGCTGTGCAGTGAGACTTTTTTGTGTGTAATCGGAAGTATTACTGTCGACCTGAGCACACAGAGGAATCTTGGAAAATGTCATAAAGCTTAAGAGACTTCATAACCGTCATGTTGAACAATTTTGCTTCATTGCACCATGTTAAAGTCACTTTAAAGAAAAGACTCCGGAAGTCTTTGGTGATTTGTAAAAAAAAATATTAGTGATCCTAACTTGGGTATACTGTCTGTCTCTTATAAGTAGAAGTGAAAATAAATAGTCAGCTATGACATTTGTTAATTAGCCTAAGGAACAGACTGCTGTGATGATGATGATGATGATGATGATGATGATGATTGCATTTATATCCCGCCTTTTTTCCTCCGAGGAACCCAAGGTGGCATACATAATCCTCTTCCTCTCCATTCTATCCCCACAACACCAACCCTGTGAGGTAGGTTGGGCTGAGAGTGTGTGACTGGCCCAAAGTCACCCAGTGGGTTTCCGTGGCCGAGTGGGGACTAGAACCTGGAACTCCCGACTCCCAGTCCAACACTTTAGCCACTACACCACACTGGCTCTCATCTGATTTTCCAGATACTCCTGTGTTTACTTGCCCAAATCCTTTTCCAGGGAGATTGTTGGAGGGAAGTACTTCTGCATTATATTGTCATTCTTAACCCAGATCCAGGCCAGGATGAGTCCTGACATGTCGAACCGGAGATTGCAGAGCCTGAAGACCACATGGAGCCCCCCAATGCTACTTGTGGCCCTCCAGATGTCGTTGGACTGCACCTTCCATCAGCCTTAGTCAGCAAAGTTAATGGTGAGAGATGATCCAGTCCAACAACATCTGGATGGCAACAGCTTGCCCAGTCCTGCTATTGAACAACTCAGTAATTGCAAGAACTGGAAGTCTGTGTAGGCTTTAAACAGGGCATTATATTTGAAGCTCACAAACCAACTACATCAGGGATAAGAAAGTAGAATGTTAGAAGCCTTGATGGACATGCCTAGATGTCAGTATAGCCTTTGCAAGCTAGTTATAAACATGCTGATGGTTTGCAAAGATTGTTCTGGCTGCTTGCGGGGTGCAGTGCAATTTATATAATTGTTTAGACATTTGGAATCCGTGTATGTGTGTGTTTTTCTCAGACCTATCACTGCCAGTAGCTATAGCTTCTTTGAAAAGATAAGCAAAGCCAAGGGAAGATAGACAGAATAACAGCGCTGCAAGCCGTTTTGTTCTGGGGAGCTGTCAAAATAGGAAAGAGAAAAGCAAGTGCAAGGTAAAGATACCAGTAGTGTTGACATGTGACTTCGTCCCAAAGAAGCACTGAAGAATATGGACTAGGAGCATAGATTTTTGTCTTTCACATCCCAAAATTAATGCTATTCATTTTGTGTGAAATTAATAGCACTGTTGTTTGCATACACATAAATATAAGTGAATCCATAATTGTGCTTAAGGTTTTGCAAAAGAAAACTTGTGAGACTTTGTGAAGCATGCTTTTGTCAGCGTGGCCAGTCCTAATAATTTTGGGTTGCTCTCATGTAGACAATTAAAATATAAACCCGGTGACCTTGCTGTAGTTCGGGATTCCTTCCCATGATTATTGTGTGAACTGATCCATAGTTTTAAAAACAGGACAAACATTTTGAATAAGAACAACAAATCATCTTGTGGCACTTTAAAGTCTAACAGATTTATTCTGGCATAAGCTTCTGTGGAGATTGTCCATTTCATTAAATGTGTAGTATCCATGAATGTTTATGCTAGAGTAAATGTGCTAGTCTTTAAGATGCTGCAAGGCTGTGCATGAGTGAGGATGCATGTAAATGGCTGGGTGCCAGCATCAGATGTTAGGAACTAGTGCTTTCACGCAACTGTGATGCTCTTCCCATTTCTCCCACCCAAGTACTAGTATTTATCAGATATGTATCTTCACTGGCATTTTCTTTTTTCTAGTTCAGATATAATTCTGATGGAATCTTCAGTCCCACATGTATTCCTACTTGATAATTTTTATGATTGTCGTTAATGAATAGACCTTTAGCTGAAGTGCTTAGATGATGAATATTATCAAGGCCACTTCACACATTAGGCTTTTTAACATTTGTATGCTAAAACTGTATTTTCCCCCCTCCTCCCTCAAAACACATTTGTCTTCATAATATGTGAAGCAGTTCTAAATATGTGTTATAGGGTTTATTTATTTGCTACATTTATATCCCGCCTTTACATCCAAGGATCCCAAGGCAGCTTGCATGCTTCTCCTCTTCTTCTACATTTTATCCTCCCAACAACCCTGTGAGGGCTGAGAATCAGTGACTGGCCTAAAGTCACTAAGACCATCGTGTCCAACGCCCTGCTCAATATAGGAATCCACCTTAAAGCATACCTGACAGATGGCTGTCCAACTGCCTCTTGAATGCCTCTAGTATGGGATAGACCATGACCTCCCTAGGTAACTGGTTCCATTGTCGTACTGCTCTAACAGTCAGGAAGTTTTTCCTGATGTCCAGCGGGACATCTGTGGTATACACCAGAAAGAGCTGATGCTGGTTTCCCAGCCATTTATATGTATCCTCACTTATGCACTGAGCTGGCTCCTAAAAGTGTTCTTTACAGATCTAAAGTCTCTTTGGGCCTGTTCAGACAACACGCTAAGCCATGGTTAGGCCACTAACCCCGTTGCAGCAAATGGTTAGTGAGCATGTTTAAACCGTGCTTATGTAGCCACCACAGTTAGGAATGCTTCACATGACACACTAAGTCATGGTTCACATGACACACTAAGCCATAATGTTTCGCTCAAGATGCTTAACCACCATGGCTTAGTGTGTTGTCTGAACATGGTCAGAGTCGTTTTAAGACAGCCTCCATCAATTTGGTGCCCTCCAGATATTTTGGACTTTAGCTCCTATCAGCCTCAGGCAGCATGGCCAGTGGTCAGGAATGCTGGACATTGTAGTCCAAAACATAGAATCATAGAATCATAGAATCATAGAATAGCAGAGTTGGAAGGGGCCTACAAGGCCATCGAGTCCAACCCCCTGCTCAATGCAGGAATCCACCCTAAAGCATCCCTGACAGATGGTTGTCCAGCTGCCTCTTGAATGCCTCTAGTGTGGGAGAGCCCACAACCTCCCTAGGTAGCTGATTCCATTGTCGCACTGCTCTAACAGTGAGGAAGTTTTTCCTGATGTCCAGCCAGAATCTGGCTTCCTTTAACTTGAGCCCATTATTCCGTGTCCTGCACTCTGGGAGGATCGAGAAGAGATCCTGGCCCTCCTCTGTGTGACAACCTTTTAAGTATTTGAAGAGTGCTATCATGTCTCCCCTCAATCTTCTCTTCTCCAGGCTAAACATGCCCAGTTCTTTCAGTCTCTCTTCATAGGGCTTTGTTTCTAGACCTCTGATCATCCTGGTTGCCCTCTTCTGAACACGCTCCAGCTTGTCTGCGTCCTTCTTGAATTGTGGAGCCCAGAACTGGACGCAATACTCTAGATGAGGCCTAACCAGGGCCGAATAGAGAGGAACCAGTACCTCACGTGATTTGGAAGCTATACTTCTATTAATGCAGCCCAAAATAGCATTGGCCTTTCTTGCAGCCATATCGCACTGTTGGCTCATATTCAGCTTGTGATCTACAACAATTCCAAGATCTTTCTCGTTTGTAGTATTGCTGAGCCAAGTGTCCCCCATCTTGTAACTGTGCATTTGGTTTCTATTCCCTAAATGTAGAACTTGGCATTTATCCCTATTAAATTTCATTCTGTTGTTTTCAGCCCAGCACTCCAGCCTATCAAGATCACTTTGAAGTTTGTTTCTGTCTTCCAGGGTATTAGCTATCCCACCCAATTTTGTGTCATCTGCAAATTTGATCAGCGTTCCCTGCACCTTCTCGTCCAAATCATTAATAAAAATGTTGAAGAGCACTGGGCCCAGGACTGAGCCCTGCGGTACCCCACTCGTTGCCTCTCCCCAGTTTGACATCTGCGGAGAGGGCTCCTTTAGGATCATAAAGCAGACTTCCTAAAGTTATTTTATGTATAACTTAGTTTGCTCATAAAATTATTAAATTCTAAAACATTTAAAAGTAAACTCAGTAAATTTGTAAATTATTGTCTGAATAGATTAGAGCTACAGCATTAGAAACAAGATTCTATGGAACAAAAGCCAAACTGTCAAGAATGCACATTTACTATCAGCAATGCACATTGGTGACTCTACTCATATGTTGAGAAACTCAGCATAAATGTCTATCAGTAAAATATACTTTAGATCAATAAATTTAATAAGGAATGAAAGAACTAACTATGGTGGGAATCTTACAGAGAGGATTAAAAAAGGAATTGCCACACACACACCCGGCCTGGGTTCATTATTTCCAGACATTTTACATCTCTAGTCTTTCTATGAAAGTGTTCTTATTACATACTTTACAGAAATATTTTTTGGGGGTATGAAGGCTGGGTAACAATATATAAATACTTTGTCTTAAATTCTAAAAAAAAGAAGCATAATAAAGAGCTGATCATTTTTTCCATTTTTGGGGGGAAAACAAACAAACATGGTTCTCAGGAAAAAAAAAACATGGCAGAAATGTTTCCCCCCTCCCCAAATTTTCCTGGTTTTTTCCCCTGGGTCTTCACATCACTGGTTGGGAGTGGGAGGTACTGCATTGTAATGGTTTTGCTCTTACTTGGAGTGTCTGCTCCAGAAGGTAGTGCTTGGGGAATATTGCTTGTTCCTATGGATTCTCCAGTGTGGGGTTCCTCAGGGATTGGGATGCTATTCAATATTTAGGTAAACTGTTGAGCACGTTCATCCAGAGTTTTGGACTGCGTTGTCATCAATATGCTGATCGCATGCAGCTCTGCTTCTCCTTTCCTTCATCAGATGAAGCTGTTGATGTGCTAAATCAGTGCCTGGCTGTGACAGTGGACTAGATTGGGGGCTAATAAACTGAAATTCAATCCAGAAAAGACTGAAATTCTGTAATTGGGAGGTTCTTCTAACCAGATGCAGGGTGTTCAACTTTTCTGGGTAGTTATTCTGCAGTGGCCAGCTTGATAACAAGAAGGTCTGAACATATAACACCAATTCTGGCCTTCTTGCACTGGTTATCTGTATGTTTCTGAATCTGATTCAAGTTGTGGCTTTGACCTATAAAGCCTTACATGGGTTGGGACTGCAATACCGGACAGAGTGCCTCTCCTGGGATGAATATTATTATTTATATATTTTTTATTTTTTATTTATTACATTTATATACCGCCCCCATAGCAAAGGCTCTCTGGGTGGTTTACAGAAATTCGAAAATTAAGATTAAAAACCTACCCATACACTGCATTCATAACCTAAGGCCCTTTCAGGTCTCTTGTCTGAGGGAGGCTCAGGAAGGCAGCAATAAGAGAGAGGGCCTTCTCAGTAGTGCCCCCCCCCATTATGGAATGATCTCCCCATTGAGGCCTGTCTGGCGCCAACGTTGTTATCTCTAAGGTGCCTGGTTAAGACTGCCCTCTCATCTCAGTCATTTGGAAGCATATGATGAGTTTTTAATGCAGTCCTGGATCTTTCTTATTGTTTTAAAATTGTTTAGATATATGTGTATGTCTCTCTGTGTTGTCTAGTGTATCTGTACTGGTTCATGACCAAAATAAACTGAAACTGTCTAGTGTATATGTGAATAGGTTTTTATACTATGCATAATGTATTTTTTTAATGGTTTTTAATCTTTGTGAGCTGCCCAGAGAGCTTCAGCCATTGGATGTTATAGAAATGTAATGGATGAATGAATGGGCAAGTGGGGACTTGAAGCAGACTAACACTGGAACCATTACACCACACTGGCTCTCTGTATCCAACAGTGTCATTCTGCTGATGGAACTGCTTCCATCAGTAGAACTGGGAGGGAGATAATTACTCCTCCCTCTGGATGTCCTTCTGTGCACCTTCAAGTTTTGTTCCAGAGGAAATCCTCCGGAGTAGATAGTTGGGTGACACGGAGGGCTGCAAGGGGGAGAAGAGAGGGGAAAAGCTCTGTTGTACCAGTGGACTTCCGCTAGCATGACGTTGTATTTAACCCTCAGCCTGCAGTACTACACACACTGTCCTGGGAATAAATCTAATTGAACTCAGTAGGACTTACTTGAATTGTTGCATTATTAAAATGTCATTGTTAATAATGATAGCGGGGGGTGGTGGTGGCGCGGAGCTTGACGGCCATGAAAGGGTAAGACCTCTTGGGAGGCTCCCGGACGGGACATCCAAGAATCCAATTATCTCGTTTAAAAAGGCATGAGTTTCTAGTGAATATTAATGGAAATGCTTATGACTTCTAACTGATGGTGAAGATGTTTTTTCTGAAAGCATAATCGGTATAAGAAGTGAGGAAATTAGCCTGGTCTCCGGGCTTGTAAATCAGTTTGGTGGAGTGAAGAGACTGAAATCGAAAGTAAAGATTTGTTATTGTTGGAGCTCTTCCATCGCCTGCTGAGTTAAATTACTGTGAAATATCACTCCTTATCTGGGAAGAACGAGTAATTGGCAATAAATTCACCCATCAGAAAGCACTGAAAGAGGAAAGTTGTTTATATGCATGGAAAGAGAGATGGTGTTGATTGTTATTCGGGACATCAAGCAATAGATATAAGCTCTATGCCGAACATTAGAATTTTTTTTAAAAAGGTGAAAAAGTTATCTGGCAGCGTCGAAAACGCCCCTCAAATCATAATCTTGCCCGTCTTGAAAAGGTGCCCACAGAAGAAGTTACACAAAACAGTGAGAGTGAGAGTGACAAGATAGCCGGAAAAGCTGGCAAGACGCCAACTTCTATGGAGGAACTTAAGAGCTTGATATTAGAAAGCAACACAACTCTCATTAAAAAGATGGATGAATATTCAAAGAAGGCAGATAACAGACTGGATGTGTTAACTGACAGGATTGCCCAGAATGACAGAGCTATAAAGACATTAGAGGTTGGAGTAAAATCACTGGAGAAAAGGCAAGATGTCTTTGAAAAAAGTTGTAATATAAAGTTCCAGGATCAAGAGTTAAAGCTGATCCAATTACAAGATCAAAATCGAAGATCTACACTGCGAATTAAGAATTTTATTGAAGAACCAGGTGAGGATTTGAGAAAAATAATTTTGAAGTGGTTTAAAGACATGATGCCTGATCTGGAAATAAAAGACTGTGAGCTGGATAGGATTCATAGAGTGGGAGGAGTAAACTACAGAGGAGTAATTAAAGACATCCTATTGAAATTTGGCAGCTATTACAAAAAAGAGCAAGTTATGAAGAAACTGAGGTCTATGGCTTTGATAAAATACAAAGGCAGAGCAGTCCAAATCTACAACGATCTTTGTCAGCAAACACTCCAATGGAGACGCAGTGTTAAGCAAATAACTGAAACATTAACAAAGAATGCAATAAAGTATGCCTGGGGTTACCCTGTTTTCATAAGATTTTCACATGGTGGGAGGCAGCACAGAGTAACCTCTTTGGATCAGGGCAAGGAGCTGCTGAAGAGTTTGGGTTTGTTTAATGATGCAAGTGGAAGCTGCAGTTGGGAATGGAAGTGAAGCTGGGGCGTCTGGGATGCAATAAATTTGATAAATTGACTATGAGATAATAATATATAAAAGTTGTTAAAATATAGAGGTCTTGCCGGTCAGGCGGAGCACTGCCTCCCCCCTCCCCTTAAAGGTAGATAACGGCCGGAGTGGTAGACTTACGGGGATTTGGGGGGGGAAAGAGGTGGGGGGTGGGATGGGAAGGTGGGGGGGTCTGATTGGGTGGGAGGGAGGGATTTGAAGGGGGTTTATGGTTTTTGTGTTTTTATGTATGTGATTATGAGTTGCAGAACACACGGGATCGGAAGAAGTATCAAAAGGTTAACTATGGATAAGAAAATTAAAGTATCAACGCTTAATGTTAAAGGTCTGGGGGCAGTCGTGAAAAGGAGGAGAATTGAACAAATGTTAAATAGAGAAGGATCTGATATTATTCTGCTGCAAGAAACACACCAGGGGTTTGATGGAGTAAATGAAATACGCACAAAATGGTCAGTTTATTATGAAAAGTCACTGGGGACATCAAAAAAATGGAGTGGCTATTTTGATTAAAAAAAAGCGGATTTATATTAGAAACTATAAAAAAGGATGATAATGGTAGATATCTTATGATAAAGGGACGAATTGAAGGCAAAGCATATACATTAGTTAATGTTTATGCCCCCAATGAGAGGCATAGAGAGTTTTATATGGAATTATTTAAAGAAATAGAAGAGTTTAAGGAGGGGTATGTTATTTTAGCTGGGGATTTTAATATGGTAATGGATAACAGATTGGACAGGTCAAACCCTACTAATGCGGAAAAGAGAAATAATATTAATATATTGAAAAAATTAGTAAAAGAAAAAGATTACGTGGATTGTTGGCATTTACTTAGTGGGGCGAATCCTGGCTTTTCTTATTACTCCCCAGTTTATCATACATACTCTAGGATAGATTATATTTTTGTTTCAAAAGAGTTTGCAACTAAGGTTTGTAAAATGGAAATGGGGGTAATAAAGGTAACAGATCACGCATTGCTAACTTTAGAGTTTACAGTTAGGAAAAATTATAAAGAAGCGTTTAGGTGGAAATTAAATACAAAAATTTTGAAGTATAATAAAGTGGTAGAAAAAATGCAGAGGGAACTGTCAGAGACTTGGGAAATTAATGAGAAGGGAGGAACGACAAGGGCAGTTGTTTGGGACACCATGAAGGCAGTAGCAAGAGGGATTTGTATTAGAGAAATGTGTAATTTAAGGAGGCAACAGTTTGCAGCGCAGGAAAAGTTGGAGGTAGAGATTAAGAAGTTGGAGAAAGACTATTGGCAATTTAAAAATAAACATAAATTAATAGAAATACAAGCAAAGAAAAGAGAATTAGAAAATATAAACTTGGAGGAAGTTCAGAATAATTTAATTTATATGAAAAGGGAGTATTTTGAAAATAGCAATAAAAATTCTAGATTGCTAGCCAGACTCACACAAAAGGAAAAAGCTAGGAATGGGATAGGAACAGTGAAAGATAAACAAGGGAATTATTGTCATATAATGAAGGGTAAAATAAACAATTTTCAAGAATTTTATCAAGAATTATATAAGGGAAAGGATATCCAAAAAAAGAAGTTGGAAGCTTATATAGAAAAGTATATAAAGAAGGGAATAAAAATAGAACATAAAGAGTTAATGGAGAAGGTAATAACTCAAAGAGAAGTTGAAGAGGTAATTGAGAATTTGAAAGTGGGTAAATCACCTGGGGTAGATGGTTTAGGACCGGAATATTATAAGGTTTTTAAAACCTTCTTAGTACCAAAATTATTGAAGCTGTACAACTCCATATTGGAAGGAGAGAGGGCACCAGAATCATGGGAACATTCATTAATAATTTTAATTCCAAAACCAGATAAAGATTTGACTGTCCCTGATTCATATAGACCTATTTCATTAATAAATCAAGATGCTAAATTTTTTTCAACTATTTTAGCAAAGCGGTTGAATAAATTTATAGCTGAATATATAGGGGAAGATCAATGTGGATTTGTAGCAGGAAGACAAATGCATAATTTAGTGGGAAGAGTTTTAAATGTAATACAGGTGATAAAAAAGTCTAAAATTAAAGCGGGAATCTTGGCATTGGATATTTTCAAGGTTTTCGATTGTGTGAGCTGGCAAGCTTTAAAGATGGTTTTAAACAAAATGGGATTTGGAAATAAATTTAAAGCTATAATAGAACAGTTGTACTCTCAAAATACAGCCGTAGTGGTAGTGAACGACGGAGTCACGGATAAGATACAACTAGCCAGAGGGACAAGACAAGGATGTCCACTCTCGCTGGTCCTGTTTGTAATGGTTATGGAATTATTGGCAAATGCAATAAGAGATGATGGGGAGATAGAAGGAATAGGTGGTATTAAAAAAATAAAATTGAATATGTTTGCGGATGATACTTTGCTAACTATTAAAAATCCAATAAGAAAGATGGAAAGAATTAAACAGCAATTGAGAGAATTTGAGGAAATTACTGGGTTAAGAATAAATTGGTCCAAATCAGAGATGATGTTATTTAATTATACTAAAAAGGAAGAGAAGGAATGGGAAGGAAAGGGAAGAGAAATGAGAGTTAAGGAACAGATTAGATATTTGGGAATTAAAATTACACAAAATTTAGAGAGTTTAGAGAAAGAGAATTTAAATAGTTTAAAAAAAGAGATTTTAGTAAAATTGGAAAAATATAAAAGATTAAATTTATCCTGGTTTGGTAGAATAGCATTAATAAAAATGAAGATTTTAGCAAAGATTAATTTTATGTTTAGGATGTTACCAATAAAAATTTCAGAATCAGAGATAAAAAGTTGGCAAAATATCATAAACAATTATTGTAATGGAGATAAGAAAGCGAGGGTAAACAAGAATAAATGGTATTTATGTCAAAAAAAGGGAGGATTGGGTCTCCCAAATATTAAACTATATTACGTAGCTAATAGGCTAAGACATATTGTGGAGGCAATTATAGGAATAGGAGAATTAGATTGGATGGATGATAAAACTACAAGTAATATAGAGATTAATTTGGAAAATGTATTTTTTAGGGAAGGGGGAAAAATGGGTTGAAAGTATAGGTAATCCACTCGAGGTTTCACTGGGAAATTTGGAGTAAATACAAAGGTGAGTTGCTCCCGAGCAACTCACTTTTATCACCGGTAATAATGCTAAAGAATTTCCCGGAGGAATTAAAGAGTAGATTAGGTAAAGTTTTAATAGAAAAAAATAAAATGAAATTAAGGGAATGGTTAAGAGAAATGAATACAAGAGAGGATTTGGAAGAGGTTTTAAAAGATATAAAATTAACTTGGTTAAATTATTGGCAGTTAGAACAGTGGACTAAAAAGTGGGTAAGAGAAAATGGAGATTGTAGAGAATTGACAAAGTTTGAGGAATTAATAGTTAAGAAAGAAAATGATAAGGGAAAAAGAACAGTGTCAAAAGGGTTAATGAGTGAAATATATAGAATACTGTTGGAGAAAGGGTTGATGGATAGTTCAGGTAAAATGGTTTGGGAGACAGACTTGAATGTACAAATAGGACAACAGAGCTGGGAGGGACTATGGAAACAAAGAGTGTTGAGAAACATGTTAGTAAGAATAAAAGAGAATTACTTTAAAATTATATGAAGGTGGTACCTAACCCCGGTTAGATTAAATAAGATAAATAATCAGCACTCAGCAAATTGTTGGAGAGGATGTGGGGGAAAAGGAACGTATTTACATATGTGGTGGGAATGCAAATATGTACAAAAATTGTGGAAGATGGTGTTTTTGGAGATTGAAGAAATTGTGGGAATGAAGATAGAACGAACACCAAAAGTTGCATTACTGTCACTATTTGAAGATTTAAAATGTAAAAAAGAAATTAAGGAATTGATATTGAATTTGCTGACTGAAGCAAGATTGATTGTAGCTAGGAACTGGAAGATTCAAGGGGAATATTGTATTGAAGAATGGTACAAAGAAGTATGGGATATAGCTATTAATGATAAATTGACTTGTAATATTAAATTCAGAAGAGGTATAGCTAAAACAAATGATTTTGAAGGAATTTGGAAACAGTTCCTAATATTTGTGTTTTCTAAGGGAAGTGGGAAACCACCAGCAGAAGAAAGTATGAGATTTTGGAATCAAGAATGAGATCCTGAGGTGGGGGGTGCACTTATATGTTAAGTTTGATTATGTTACATAGATATGACATCGATGTTATTCAACAGTTATGTAGTATATTGTTTTTGTTTTAATTGTATTGGTGTATGTTTAAATATTGTAGAAAATAAAAAATCTTTAAATAAAAAAAAAGCATGGTGAGTGCACTGTAATTACATTTTTGCTATTTATGTTACAACTTATGCATATAATAATACTTACTATTACAGCTCGGCCTCTGTACCGGAGGACTGGAAGATGGCACATGTAACACCAATTTTTAAAAAGGGATCCACAGGGGATCTGGGAAATTACAGGGTGGTTAGCTTAACATCTTTTCTAGGTAACTTGGTTGAAAGCATTATTTAAAGACAAAATTAGTAAGCCTACGAAGGGTATATCCTGTTGATGAAGGCAAGTCCTGTCTCACTAATCTTCTAGAATTCTTTGAGACTGTCAACAAACATATAGATGGGTGATCTGGTGGGCATTGTTTACTTGGACTTTCAAAAGGCTTTTGATAAAGTCCCTCACCAAAGACTCCTGAGTAAAAACTTAGTCATGGAATAAGAGGAGAGGTCTTCTTATGGATCAGTAACTGGTTAAAGAACAGAAAGCAGAGAGTAGGAATAAATGGTAAATTCTCCTGATGGAGGGAAGTAAATAGTGGGGTCCCACAGGGATCAGTATTGGGACCAGTTCTTTTCAACTTGTTCATAATTGATCTGGAATTAGGAGTGAGCAGTGAAGTGGCCAAGTTTGCTGATGACACCAAATTATTTAAGGTCGTTAAAACACAAAGGGATTGTGAAGAGCTCAAAAGGGACCTCGTCAAGCTGGGAGAGTGGGTGTCCAAATGGCAGATGCGGTTCAATGTAAGCAAGTGTAAGGTAAGGCACATTGGGGCAAAAAAACCCAACTTCAAGTATAACCTGATGGGATCTGAGCTGGCGGTGACTGAACAAGAAAGTGATCTTGGAGTTGTGGTGGACAGCCCGATGAAAATGTCCACCCAGTCTGCGGCCGCTGTAAAGAAGGCAAACTCCATGTTAGGCGTTATAAGAAAAGGAATTGAGAATAAAATGGCCAGTATCATACTGCCCTTATACAAATCTATGGTGTGACCACACTTCGAATATTGTGTACTGTTCTGGTCACCACACCTAAAAAAGAATATTATAGAGTTGGAAAAAGTGCAGGAAAGGACAGCTAAAATGATTAAGAGGCTGGAGCATCTCCCGTATGAGGGAAAGTTACATCAACTGGGATTGTTTAGCTTGGAAAAAAGGAGGCTAAGGGGATATGATAGAGGTGTTCAAATTTATGCATGATGTGGAAAATGTGGATAGGGAGACATTTTTCTCCCTCTGTCAAAATACTAGAACTTGGGGTCATCCCATGAAGTTGGTGAGAGATTCAGAACAAATAAAAAGAAGTAGTTCTTGACCCAGTTTATAGTTAAATTATGGAATTCACTACCACAAGATGTAGTGATTGCCACCATTTTGGATGGCTTTAAAAGTGGGTTAGATAAATTCCTGGAGGAGAAGGCTATCAATGGCTACTAGCTCTGATGGTTGTGTGCTGCCTCCAGTACTTGAGTGTGCACCAATTGCTGGGGAACATGGGTGGGAGGGTGCTGTTGCACCATGTTCTGCTTTGTTGGTCCCTGGTCAACAGCTGGTTGGCCACTGTGTGAACAGAGTGCTGGACTAGATGGACCCTCGGTCTGATCCAGCGTCAGGGCACTTCTTAGGTTCTTGTTCAGTGGCTATAGTTCCAGAGGCTATGATTTTTAAAATTCTATATATATTAGATTAACCCATTTTAAAAGAGTTGATTCAGTGTAAAGAAAAGTTGTGGTAGATATTATGCATCGTATTAAGATACCATGCTTAATATGGAGTATATTTTAGCTAAATTGTAGGTGTTAGAAATTTCATATATGCTACAATTTATATTAAATTCATCAGCTATAATGAGCAAGTGATAGGGCAACTTTTGTTACAAGTGGCCAGCTTTGCAATCCTACTTATATGGGAGAGAAAAATAATACTACAAGGAAGTCTGTAATTAAATGTTTTATATATTGATCTTTGGAAAAAATGGCTTTAAAGTAAAATAAATTTAAAATAAGAAATGAGGGGATTGAAGCAGACAGCCTTACTTGCAAAGTAGCTGTTCTGATTGCTTTTTGCTTATTGTTTTGAGTTTATTTCAGGATTCATGGATGATCTTACGCTGAAGCAAGAAAAAAAATGCTGTGTTAATTGTATCAATTAAGATAATGGAGAATAAAATGAAGTGAAACATAAAGCCAATCATCCAAATAATGTAACTTATTGCTTTGCTCTAATTGAATTAAACTCAATTTGTTTCCTGTTTCCAGAGATGCAGCATATTCAGGAAAATGTGAGGAACTTATTAAACCTGTAGTTTAAGCTAACCAGGATCAGTGCGTCAAAGCGGCAATTCCAGGGAGGATGCAAAAGGGGAGTACATTTCTTCCTGGCTTCATAAACTATTGTTTGTTGTTGTTTATTCGTTCAGTCGCTTCTGACTCTTCGTGACTTCATGGACCAGCCCACGCCAGAGCTTTCTGTCGGCCATCGCCACCCCTAGCTCCCCCAAGGTTAAGTCCATCACCTCCAGAATATCATCCATCCATCTTGCCCTTGGCCGGCCCCTCTTCCTTTTGCCTTCCGCTTTCCCTAGCATCAGCCTCTTCTCCAGGGTGTCCTGTCTTCTCATTATGTGGCCTAAGTACTTCAGTTTTGCCTTTAATACCATTCCCTCAAGTGAGCAGTCTGGCTTTATTTCCTGGAGTACGGACTGGTTTGATCTTCTTGCAGTCCAAGGCACTCTCAGAATTTTCCTCCAACACCACAGTTCAAAAGCATCTATCTTCCTTCGATCAGCCTTTAGCAAGCCAGATATATATGTCTGAACTAGGCCAACTCTGTGTGTGTGTGTGTGTGTGTGTGTGTGTGTGTGTGTGTGTGTGAGAGAGAGAGAGAGAGAGAGAGAGAGAGAGAGAGAGAGAGAGAGAGACCCTCTAATTATCATGCCACACTCTGAGCATGTCAAAGAGAGAATGTGGTGGGAAACTAATCTTTGGAGAGTGTGATGCATTTCCAATGCTTTGGTCTCCCTACCCAGGGATTGGCTTCAGAGAGTGAGTTAGTGGAAGTGGGTGGAAAGCAGGCAGGCAAAACATCAGAAGTACTATTTTAATTTTTAAAAATTACATTAATATTCTGCCTTTCCCACTCTTGCAAGGAACTCAAGGCTGCTTGCATCGTCATCCTCTTCTCCATTTTAACTTCACAACAACTCTGTCAGGTAAGTTAGGCTGAGAGTTAGTGATTGGCTCAAAGTCTCCTAGTGAGTGACTTTTTTAAATGACTATTGGGGACTAGAAACCAGATTTCCCAAGTCCCAGTCCAACGCTATACCAAACTGGCTCCTCTCTTCCCTCCTCATTCCTGCTCGGCTCTTAAGATGGCGGGTGAAGTATCAGATGCTCATCCCCACCTGAAGCTCTGGGGTTGGCTTGTGGGGGCTAGAGTTACAGTGAAGGAAGGAGGCAATGATGGACAGGAAATCTCACCATTCCAGGAGCTGGCTGTAGGAGGCAGGGATGAGCCATCTCCCCCAGACTGAGGGAACCAAATGGCAACAGTCTTCTGCATCATCTCCTAAACCTGGGTCCTGGTTTAGTTGGAATGTATGAAGATGTCTTTTGTTGAATCTCATCATTAATCAATGTAGTCTGATATTGTCTACTCTGAATTGAAATGGCTCTTCAAGGTCCTAAGTAGAGATCTTTCCCAACTCTACTACCTAACCTTTTTAACTGGAGGATCCTGGGGACTCCTGAGGTTTTCTTCTGGCAAAACATGTGCTCTGTCTCTGAGCTTTGGCTAGATTCTCAGCCAATGGTGCTTTCAAACAAGGTGCTTCTGTGGGAGCCCTCTCCCCCTGTCCAGCCTTGCCCTCCCAGCCCTCTTTTTCAGGGAAGGGTTTTTTGCTTTGGATTGGCTTTTCTCCTCCTCCTCCCCACAGCCAGTGCTAAAAGGAAGCATTGTGGCAGCTGGCTGGTTGAGGCTGCAGTTCCACGGTGCCCCTTTTTAAATTAAAGGTCTTTTTTCTTTGTTAATTTTGAATAGCAGCAAGCTGAATCAATTAGGGAACCAGAGCAACGAAGGGCCTGTTGTTTCACTGTTCTAGCGACTTGGTGCCCTCCCAGACCATGTGACTCCAGCCCTGGGCCCTGGGCCCTGCCCCTGCGGCACCCCTTTCCCCAGCATTCTATCTCTTTCATCTATTTGTGCACCAGTCCCTGAGTACTGTCCCATGATTATGATGATGATGATCCTGCATTTTGCCCAATGCTGGGCCTCAAGGCGGCATTACAAAATTTAAAGCATATACATTAAAAACCTTTAGAGATATGCAAAAGTTAAAAGTATATTAAACATATTCAAAAATAAAAACATTTAAACATTTAAAATGACCATTTTAAAAGTTCTAGGCACAGGCGGAGGTCCAGATCATTCACCAAAGGCCTGCCGGCACAAAAAAGTCTTTGCCTGCCTCCTAAAGCACATCAGGGAGGGAGCCAGTCTAGCTTCCCTGGGAAGAGAGTCCCAGAGTACTGGAGCAGCCACCGAGAAGGCCCTCTCCTGCGTTCCCACCAGGCGTGCTTGTGATGGTGGTGGGACTGAGAAAAGGGCTTCTCCTGAAGATCTTAAAGCACGGGCAGGCGTCTAAGAGAGCATACGATCTTTCAGATATGATAACCTATCTAAGTGCTAGACAGATTAAGTGAGATGACATCCCAAATCACCATCTCAGTGCAGAACTGTGTTAGGGAAACATGGGGTTTCCAGCTCTGTGTGTCTCATAATTCTAAGGCATAGGCAAGCAGGAACTTGCAGAGAAGAATTGTGGGCAGGAGGACAGGGTTCTTAACTCTTCCCATCAATTCTACCTTGCAAATGACTCCCTGGCTGTAATAGTTTTTCTCCCAGATGGGCCCTCAGATCAGAAGTAAATCTGACAGGTGGCAATTGCAGGGGAGAATTGGGCCCTGGGAAATGCAAGTACCTCTTGCATCCACAACCCTAATCCCCTTTATTTATTTATTTATTTATTTATTTAGAATATTTATAAACCGCTCCCCATTGAAAAATTTCGGAGCGGTGTAAAAGATAAAATAAAAACTAAAAACAAAATAAAACAGTTAAAACAAAATTTAAAAGAAGCAAAAACAGAGATTCAAGGCTGCATATTAAGGAAAGGCTTTTTGGAATAAAGATGTTTTCAGGAGGCGCCGAAAGGAGTACAAGGTTGGCGCATGCCTGACCTCCAGAGGCAGGGAATTCCACAGGAGGGGAGCCACCACGCTGAAGGCTCTTCCCTTGGTGGATTCCAATCGGAGGATGGATCTATGTGGAACCACCAGGAGCAGGCCCTCGGATGACCTCAGTGACCGGGCAGGTTGGTAAGGGAGAAGGCGCTCTCTCAGGTATCCTGGTCCCAAGTTGTTTAGGGCTTTGTACAAAAGTACAAGAACCTTAAACCTGGCCTGGTAGCGAATAGGCAGCCAGTGCAGTTCCCTCAGCAGAGGAGTTACATGCTGGAAAGGGGCAGCTCCAGATAACAGCCGAGCTGCAGCATTCTGCACTAGCTCCAACTTCCAGAGCAGCTTCAAGGGCAGCCCCACATAGAGTGTGTTGCAGTAATCCAATCTTGAGGTTACCAATGCCTGTACCACCGTGGTCAAGCTATCCCTGTCCAGGAGAGGCCGTAGTTGGCGAACCAACCGAAGATGGTAAAAGGCACTCCGAGCCGTGGCAGCTGCTTGAGCCTCTAACAACAGAAATGGGTCTAAGAGTACTCCCAAACTACGAACCTGCAAGTTTGCAAGTGCCCTCACCTCCACATTTGTGTCATCGTGGGAAACACAGATTTGGGATCATGTTTTACTTGTAATGCGCTGGTTCTGCTTTCAGTTTATGTGGCAATCATTTTAACATTTGACCAGTGCTCAATGCTGATGAAATGGAGTTATGAATAGTATTTGAATATACATTTTATAGCATACAAAGTAAGTATGAATGTTAAGGCTCTCTTCTACTCTGCTTAGAACTTGCCTGGAATAGATGCAGAGATCAGTCAAATAATTTAAGCTGCCCCGTGTTATAGCATCCTCCTCCTATTTAAATTGTGTTATAAGTGGCATATTTTTGTCGCTAGGGTGTGCTGTGATTCCGTGAATCAGCCTGCCTTTCCTAATCAGACTTAGCTGCAAATTAATCTCTTGTCTGTCTTTGGTGCTGCATAGTGACTGTGAATTTTTCAGCCCGTTGCTTCCCTATCACCTGGGCAACTGAGTTCCCATGTTATTTTCTTTGTCTGTTACAGCATGCTTTCCTGCTCTTTGGTGTACTCACGTGAATAAATGAAAAGCCGTAGCTTGTTAGCAGAGTATCCAAAAGCCTCAGAAGAGAGCCATGTTACGATGCAATGAACACTGCCTTTATTTCTACATAGGGCTACCTATGTCTAAAAGCTTCAATTGGTGCAAAATGCAGCAGTTGGGTTGTGAACCCTTGCAGGGTATCTGGATCACATTACCTCAAAATTGATAGATTTGCTCTGGTTGCCAATTGTTTTTGGCATTCATTTCAAGTTTTAACCTTAAAAGCCAGGTTCTAAGCCACTGAGGGCTATCTAAGGGACCACCTCTCTCACTATGAACCTGCCCAATTATTAAGATCACCAAGAGTAGTCCTTTTGAAAACCCCGTCATTCACAAAAGCGTCTGAAGGAGTTCTCTTCCTTCAGAGTTAAAATTGATCTCCATTCTCTTGGCTTTTTGAAAAGGAGCTAGGGGGACCCTTTCATTTTGGCTATTTAAATTACTTTTAATGGTTTTCATGTTTTACTGCTTTAATGTATTTCTATGTTGTTTTGTTTGATGTGTTGTACACTCCCTTGGTAGCTCTTTTGGAAAGGCGTTGAAAGATAGAAAGACTTAACAGCAGAGTATACTCTGTTGTTAGTCTTTCTATCCTCATATATTTCACCTTAAGACTGACTGCTAGAGGCTTCTTGCTTTGCTGTGTGCCACTTTACACCTCCTCCGTCCCACCCTCTCTCTCTATATATTATTATTATTATTTATTTATTTATATAGCACCATCCGTGTACATGGTGCTGTACAGAGTAAAGCAATAAAATAGCAAAACCCTGCCGCATAGGCTTACATTCTAATAGAATCATAATAAAACAATAAGAAGGGGAAGAGAATGCACCAAACAGGCACAGGGTAGAGTAAAACTAACAGTATAAAAGTAAGATCAAAATCAAGTTCTAAAAGCTTTAGAAAAAAGAAAAGTTTTTAGCTGAGCTTTAAAAACTGCGATTGAGCTTGTAGTTCGCAAATGTTCTGGAAGAGCGTTCCAGGCATAAGGGGCTGCGGAAGAAAATGGACGAAGCTGAGCAAGAGAAGTAGAGACCCTTGGGCAGGTAAGAAACATGGCATCAGAGGAGCAACATGGCACGAGCAGGGCAATAGCGTGAGATGAGAGAGGAAAGATAGGAAGGAGCTAGACTGTGTAAAGCTTTGTAGGTCAACAGGAGAAGTTTATATTGGACTCTGAGGTGAATTGGAAGCCGATGAAGAGATTTCAGCAGTGGAGTAACATGGTCAGAGCGGCAAGCCAAGAAGATGATCTTAGCAGCAGAGTGGTGAACAGAAACCAACGAACTGGTGTGAGAAGAAGGAAGGCCAGTGAGAAGAAGGTTACAGTAGTCCAACCGAGAAATAACCAATAAATGAACAAGAGTCTTGGCAGAAGAGACAGACAAAAATGATCGAATCCTGGCAATATTATACAGGAAAAAACGACAGGATTTAGCTACTGCCTCAATATGAGGAATAAAGGAGAGCGAGGAGTCAAATATAAAGCCAAGACTACGAGCTTCCTTGACTGGAGTAAGTGTAACATCATTGACAGTAAGAGAGAATGAAAGATGGGGAGAAGGTTTAGGAGGAAAAACAAGCAATTCAGTCTTTGCCATATTAAGTTTCAAACGACGATGAAGCAACCAAGCTGAGATATCTGAAAGACATGCCGATATACGGCCGATATATACACACACCAACAAACAGGTTTGAGCAGGGGGCTATACTTACATTCGTCACTCTTACCATAGTGAGTCTTTATTATTTTCTGGCGAAGGTGATGAAAGGAATCCCCACCCTCTTTTCTTGTTGGAGCTGGGAGAGGAAGAGATCACCATGGTTGTGCTGGGATTCAAGGGGCTCAGTGCATTAATGGAGAAGATCTCTGCCCTCCATCGCAGTTCCAAGTTAACAGCCAAACTCAACCTCCCTCTCCAGATCTGGAGGGGAAGTTTGAGATTGGCTGTTTTGGCGATGGGTGGCAAAGAAGCGCAATACAAGTCCCTAATCCCCTCCCCCAGGAAAAGAAAATGGAGATGACGAGGAACAGAGCAAGGAAGTGGAAGTATAGCACAAGATCAAGGGAAATTGTTCTGTGATGCACTTTCCTTAAACAGCACCTCCCACTTCCAAGGCTTCCATGCAGATGAATCTCCAGCACTGTAAAATAGAATAATTCACAGGTGCAGATACATTAGAGAACTACTGTGGTGTCCAAAAATGATTGCTCCACCAGAGAAAATCCAACCTCCCTCCAGTAGAAGTATGGCTACTTAAATTTGTAATACTGGCAAATAGTAGAAAAAATGTATATAAAATTAGACAGGTGATAGACCAGCCTTTCCTAACTTGGCACAGATGTTTTGAACTACAGTTCCCAGGACTCCAGACCATTGCCTATGTTGGCTGGGGCTGATAATAGAAGTTGAAATCCAAAAAAAAAGCTTCAGGATGCCATGTTGGGGAAGACTTCCATGGACTGATCTGAACTGATAGAGGCAAACTCATGGAAATATTTGAATAATAAGAGACTGCAGAAAGAGCTGTATGAATACGATATTGTTTCCAAAAGATATTTCACTTAAGCAGCTGTACCAACAGTTATGAGTAAAGAACACATGCTCTAAAAAATTACACTTTCATTAGCGTTTAAGAGAGTTTCCTACAAAAAGACATCTACATTTTTGTGCTTAATCACTTGTGTAGCTGCATGTTTTTTACTTTATTCTAACTTCATGAACGGATTTCAGGGTGTTTTTTTTTTGCATTTTATTACATTTTCCTCCTACCCAAAGTCTTCATATGTATAAAGCTTAAAATACTATAATGAGCTTTCTATAGTGTACAGAAATGTTTGCTTTCCTTGAACTACATGCCATGTGACAGTTGTTTTTTACAAATCCTAGCAAGGCTGTTCGCTTTTCTCTTCAATTATACATACTGAAGGAGAGGTCTTGACTGACATCAAAAAGTTATGTAATGAATCTTCATTAAAAGTACAGAGCTGTCCTTGTGATTTGCAGAAATTCCAATTTGAATAATTAACGGAAACAGTACAGAAAAGTGAGCCATTTCATTATATACCACCTTTCTTGTCCTACAATTTGTTTAGGTCTTAATTCTAAAACGGTGGGCTGTTATACTTGTAGGCATTATTCTTAGAATGGTTATTGGAGAGGGAGGTGTTAATTGAATGACATATGGGCTATATCCTGATGGAAATCACATCATGTTTTGCATATTAGAAATTATTTGGCTACGAGAAATTATCTGTATTGTTCTCTGTTTCACTTGAATAGAGAGAAATGTCCCCTGAGAAGATCACCAACCTTTGCATCCTGGGAAGGGTAATGCAAAAGTGGGAAGCGTTTTCAGTTCAGCTTTAGGACTCTGAATTCTTCCCTCTGAATTCTTCCTTCAACATTGGTGGAAATGCCTCTGTTACCACAATAGGTGTGAATCATCCTTGGCTCACTTCTTGATGAATTGTATAGATCAGTGGTCTTTAACTGGTCCAGACCGGAGACCCACCTTGGACTCCCAACCTGCAACAAGGGACCCATTTTCACAGTTGCCCAATATGGCAGCAAAAGCTTTGCTGCGACTCATCTGGACTGATCTCATGACGTACTTTTGGTCACGACCCACAATTGAAGACCACTGGTATAGATGTTTCTAAAAATGTGTCTTAGCAATCTTGTATTTGGGTTTTTGTTTTTGTTTTTAAGATGGAGAAATCATTAATTTTTACATTTAGCTGCAAAATGTACAGATAATACATGTAGACTAAATGTAATGGTAATTTGTTTTTGCTGTGATTAGCATTCACATTCAGTTCCTTTTTTAGTGTTTTATATTATCTTTAGTTCATGTTTGACTATTTTATACAGTGTCAAGGTTTCTGCACTGTACCATATTCTGCTGTGATTAATATCTGGAGACCACATTCATCATACTTTCCTTTATGTCAAGCAGTTTTTCTTTGCTGACGTGGGATTTTGTGTTGGATGGAAAAAAGATAATTGCATCGTATAAAAATACATTCTTCAAGAGCAGTATTTTTCTTCGTCGGCTTTAATATTACAGTAGTTGAGTACAGAAAGTATGCTTGTATGCTATATTAAAATAATTGTATTGGGCTCTCCCTAGACAGCATCATAATGTTACTTAAATCTTTAGGGGTGATACAGCAAATAGTGTATCTGAGCACCACTTACATTCTGCATAGGGGCCAAATGCATGTTATACAATGCTGTCTTCTTCAGTATTAGGTTGTCTTGGATGGGAACTCAGATTTGCTTTTTCCAATTTTCACCTCACCTAGTTGCTCCCAGTTCTCCTCTAGCTGTCTCTCTCGGCATCCAGCTACCTCCCTCAACTGGTGGTTTATAGACAAATATGATTTTGCTAAGCTAGAAGAAGTTGTGGGGAATAATGGGGAACCCTGTGGTTGGTGGTTGTATAAGGCCAAGCACCTATTATGCAGAATGGGCGTGTCTATACGGATTCCTTAGCATTAACCTGAATTGCAAAGATATTGCTCGGATCTAGCTCAGAATTAAGGGAAATAAAAAAAAGTGCCATTATAAGTAGGGGTCTACTAAGTAGGAACCAGTTGGAAGGAGCGGCAGAAGGGTGTCATATGCTCAATGGTAAAGCCGCAGTTTAAATCCCTGCCATCTACTACCAGTCAGAAAAGTAGACCAGGGTAAGACAACATAATGCCCTCCAGATGTTTTGGACTACAACTTAGTCACCTTCAGCCAGCTTAGCCAATGGATGGGGATTGTAGGAGTTGTAGTCAAAAACATCTGGAGGGCTCTGGGTTGGTTTTTAGGAAGAACCTTTTTTAATACATTGTGACTGACTGATGCAAAACTTCATTTTTCATTGCAGTTGATAATCGTTGTGAAGTTTCTTCAACTGACATGAAATAATGTCTTTGAAGAAGCTTACTTCTAAAAAAGAATAACAGTGTATAGTTACAGTGTGTCTCCTAGAAGCTAATATAGAAAGTATATGAAAGTATATTACTTTTTCTTGGCTGTCAGGATTAAATTATAAATGCAATATAAATGCAACTTCAGAGGATTAATGAACTTTAGTCATGCATGGTTCCTAATTTGAAAGATGCTGTTCCAAAGTGTGAAAGGAATTAAAGTATATGGACTTCCTTTAACACTTGGGTTCTATTTCTATTGTAAACATTGCCTAAGTACTTCAGGTGCGTCATTTGTCCTGAAAAACAGCCAATTAACAACTTGCGCATATATATGCTAAAAAGAACAGAGGCTTGGAAATGGATCTTATTTTTCTTCAGTCAGTTGAATTTCAGCCTTTCTTGAACCTGGAAAGGGTAAACATTTCCACTACATTAAGTTTTCAGTAACTGGAGAAAACCCCTTTCTAATGAACTAAAGTTCTGGGCTCCACTATAAGAATTGAAATATATACCATTTTATTTTAGAGTTGGTGCACACACAGAATTTAAAACCAGGCAATGAACTATTTGCTTTCTGGCAGATAGCCCTGTGCACCATTAGTTTCACAACTGAATTAAGGGTTCTGGCTAGTTTTCAGAGTTCTGAAGTATCAATATTCCGGTATAGTGTATCTAGCTGTAGCAAATTCGTAGATGGAGGAATCATGTGGCTAATTTTCAAAAGGGCAAATAGAAACAAGAGGGTGTCACCAATTATGCAGAATTGGGGAAAGGCCACAAAATCCACGTGCACATTCAGTGTATTACTAAATTGTTAAGTATTGTGTATAAACAAGGAGTGTACATTAGCAGGGCAGAGCTATGATGGGAACTGCATAAGCAGCTTAGAGAGAGACCGAGAAAGCACACAGACTCTTCCCCCACAGCCATGGCAGTGATGACTATTGGGGTGTGTGTGTGTGTTGGCTTGCCATTGATGACTCCTTGGAGCAGGACATTGTTGGGGCAGACTGCAGTCAATTGTGTCTGTTCCTAAGGTATTTAAGAAGAGAGGGCCCCAATCTGCCGGCTAGTTGGGAAAACATTTTCAGTGAAGAAGGAACAGTGGAGATGAGCAACAATAAGAGCCAGGGTTGTGCTGACATAGAATATTGAACATTTAACCGGTGCGACCTAGGTTCAAGTTCTTGCTTAGCCATGAAGCTCACTAGGTGACTCGGAGCCAGTCACTTCCTCTCAGGGTAGGTGTGAGGATAAAAGGGGAGGAGAACCATGTCTAGTACCCTGAACTCCTTGGAGGAATGATGGGATAAAAACATGTGACCTTAGCAAGTGGATAAATGGTAGTAATGAGAGAGGTGTGCCACCAGGGCCCTTGTTTGGCAACTATCATTCTGCCTTTTGAGATCGCCACCATTTTGGTTCAATGTTTGGACACCATTTTAAGGAGAGGAATTACACAGTAGCATTGGGCTATCATACCATGGGGTACAGTAAACATTCTTTTAACATTTTGTTCCTATGGGAAACAGACAAGCTTATCCCTAAGATTAAAACCTAGCATTTGACCATGCTATAACTGAAAACTACAGTAGTTATCTTGTTTTGAAACAAACTGCTTCCATGTCTACCTCTGTCTCCAGAAATTCCATGTCTCTTAATAAAACATTATAGCAAAACCTCACTGTTATTTTGTAACTGTATCATAGTATTCAAAACACATATATTCATACTAAATAAATAAAGTCAGCACTCAGCAGTATTGATTCCTACTATTTTACTGGCTGATATATCAAATGGAACATTTAATAAAATGTGTGTTTCTTAATAGCTTGAATATTCCTTTTCGTATTCTCACGACAATCATGTGAACACATCTTGAGAGAGATCCCAGTTGCTCTTCTTAAAGTAATTACACCCCATAATTCCATGTCAGTGATTAAGCTCTACATCACTTCCTCTAATAGTGAACTCAGGTAGTGAGTGCTTACAAATTGGACCAAACAAAGACACTTGGAAATAAGCATGTAAAAGCATACTTAGAGGAGGTCTTGAGTCTGCAGAAGTACAAACATTTTTTTTAAAAAAAATAAGGGGGCACTATCCCCCTAAAGTCCAGTGAGAAGCGAGCATGTTCAGTAGTTATAGAATACTTAGAGTCATTTGGGAAAGAATGAAATGGTGTATCTTTGAGGAGAGCATAGCTGCCTGACTGGAACCCTGAACAGGAACACTCCTATTAGAATATGAGGATACACTGGGTTAATATCCAGTTGGATACCAGAACTAATGTAAATTACATTGCACCAGTGTAATGGACATCTCATGCAATTCCAATAGTGTTATTTATTTATTTATTACATGTATATCCTACCTTTTTTCCTCCAAGAAACCCAAGGCAGCATGCATAATCCTCCTCTCCATTTTATTCTCACAACAACAACCCTGTGAGGTAGGTTGGGCTGAGAGTCTGTGACTGGCCCAAAGTCACCCAGTGAGCTTCCATGGCTGAGTGGGGACTAGAACCTGGATCTCCTGACTCTCAGTCCAACACTCTAGACACTACACCACACTGGACAATGCATTTTCCAGGGTATCCCATTGTGCCTCCTAATGCTATTGGTGAAATAATTTATGCTAGTGCTAGTGTTCAATTTGATATTGCCTACTGCTGCAACATTTTATTTCAGGTCCCACTTGTCATTTTTTTTCTAAGATTAAAACTAATATATGCACTATAACATAAGTAACTTTATTAAAAACAATATTTAGATTCTAATCTTATTTGGTATTTTATTAGAAACAATATTTAGAATACACTCTTATTTGGTATTTAATCTCATGTATTTAATGGTCTAAGCAAAAGCAATTTTTTTGCAGAGCCATTGATTTACATTTGGTAGATGTGTGTCGTACAAATGCTGCTTCAGGTTCTGTTTAGCATTTAAACAATCATTCAGTCATTAACCAATTAAAATATCAGAAGATATTGTGCTTCCGTTTGAAAAAGAAACATTGCTAACAAATGTGGCAATGCATGGAATTGCCAGATGTAAAGATATATGTGTAGAAAATAAGTAAAAATGCTAATGAGATACTGACAGGCAAAAACCATATTGGTCTGTTTCAGTTTAATTCACTATTTATATATTGGGAAAATTAGAATGCATTTTTCATTTGAGATTGTTTTACTTAATTACAGTATTTTTCTTTTCTGTTTTCCGAAATGAACTACAATTATTTTTCTTTCAATTCTAGTCTGTGTTTTCAGTCTAGCAATTAAACTATATATCATTCAATTTATGTCTTCTTATTTTTTTCTTTTTTCCTTCCCAATAAACTCCTCAGGACCTATTTATTCATCCAGTCATATCTTGATTTATTAAGCCGAGATATGCACAGGGTTTTCCTCCAAGAAGTCTCTAATTAGTTTCCCCTTTTTGTCCAAACTGGGAAACAATAACAAGCCACAATATTAAACCAGCTTCAAACTGTGGATTAATATCCTGGCTTGTTCTGAAACTGGCAACAATAGTTCTTCTTCGTGGTCTCTGTGCATCACACAAAATGGGCTCTGCGCCTGCGCGGAGTCTCGATCGGGAAAAAACTTCTATAGCTGAAGCGTTTTTGGCAGGAACCCCTCCCCCACGCTCGGAGTGTGCATGAGCAAGCTGAGGGGTTCCCGCCCAGAAGCTCAGTTCTCTTTCGACCGCCATTATGGTGACCTCGTTGGGAAAATTCTCTGTAGAAAATAAAATTGTAAGAGGCGTTTTATTCTTCTTTCTATCCTTCTCATATTTCTACTTTATTATTATTATTGTTATTTTACAATTTTCTTTTCCTATTTTTTCGTGAAAGGCGAAAACGCCCGAAAGGGCGCATGGCCCTCAAGGCCCCGTTCAGGAAGTGTACGAAGTGTGGAAGTAAACTTCCCCCCTCAGATGGACACTCCTTGTGCCTTTTGTGTTTGGGTGAAGCCCATATTGTCGAGACCTGTCGTTTTTGCCAAGCTTTTTCCAAGCAAACACGATGACACAGGTCAGATTGGCTGAAAGCCCTGCTTTGGAGCAAAGCCTTACAATCAGTCGAAAAACCCTCGACATCAACTTCTAGCACTATGGAGCCTGTTGAACCTCCCCCAAAATCTCCTTTATTGGCTCAGGAACAACAACAGCCGGAGATACCTGTGACGCCTGGGAGAAGTGTTACGCTTTCCATTGCCAAACGATTAGCAAAGAAAGCAAAAAAAGGCAAAGCATACTGCCTCATAACCAGAGGAGTGCAGGAAAAAGAGATATAAAAAATCTCTTAAAAAGAGTGTGCTGAACCCTACTCGGCCGTCTTCTCCTCCTCTGATAAAAACCAGAAGAGTGCAGGAAAAAGAGAAATAAAAAATCTCTTAAAAAGAGTGTGCCAAACCCTACTCGGCCGTCTTCTCCTCCTCTGATGACTAATATACCGATGTCGACGGTCGATACCGTACGATCCCCATCGACATCGAGGAATAATCCTTTGCCGCAAACTTCGGCGGCCGAGGCTTCGGCATCGATGCCGATACCGGCACAACCTCTGCCACCTCCACCACCGCCGCCACTTCTGTTGTCGCCTATACCGACACTAAGACCGCAGTCGGCACACGGTCCGAGATTGACTTCATCGTCTAATCAGAGACATTTCTCCCACTCCTAGACCCCCTGGTCAGACGCGACCTGAGGACAGGCGCTATAGACACGACTCCCCAGAGTCCATGCTTTCCGGTCACTCAGGAAGAGGCTACTATTACTATGACAGACCACCGCTGTCGAGAGACAGGTCCCGTTCACCACACCATGAGAGATGGGAACGGTATCCTTGCAGTGACCAATATTACTGTCGAGACATGTATTATCAAAGACCTTTTGAAGGACAGTGGGGATATTCTCCCCAAGCCTATCACGCCCGACTACCATACTATGGGGGACATCCATGAGCTGAACGTGTAGCTAGACCGTCTGCTACAATGCCTAACCCTCAATCCAGTCTCATCGATGCCAGTACACAGCCAATGCAACCGCCTTCAACTCTACCTCCCAGTATACAGGCATCCCAACCACAACAACCGGAACCACTCATTCACATGCCGGTTCCTAGAGTCAATTCTCCATCGTCTCCTCACGACGATTATGAGTCTGATTCTTCATCTTCGTTGTCGGCGCGACCATCCATTGCATCCCCAGATATAGAGGTCACTCCACAAGGGGGCACCTCTCCATCAGAGGATTTGGGTCATTTTTCCGACCAGATTATTAGAATGGCTCAAGCATTAGGTCTACAAGTCGAACAATCCACATCCTCGATACAGGATCTGGTCTTCGACTCCATCCCCTCCGATACCTCAAAACCAGTGGCCATCCCTATGTTACCAGCCTTACTGGAAACTATTAAACAATCTTGGAAGTCACCTTCGACTGCCCTGCCAACATCTAAGAGACTAGAAGGGATGTACAAGGTCCAGAACGCAGATGTCCAGTTCCGGTTTGAGCATCCGCCTCTGAACTCCATCGTCGTCGAGGCCGCTCAGGGAAAAAGCAGACATCAGCATTCAACACCTGTCGATAAAGAGGGACGTCGTTTAGACCTCCTAGCATGCAGGTTATACGCTTCCTCATCCTTAGGCTTAAAAATTACAAATTACCAGCAATGTCGGGTTACCAATTACTGCTATGGGACAAGATGGGGAAATTGATGGAACACTTACCTGACGACAAGAAGCATTTGGCTAGACTCTTCTATTCCGAAGCTTCACAGCTATCCCGTCAGCAGATACATACCTCCAAACACCAGGTTGATTGTATCGCAAAGACTCTGACAGGAACCATAGCACTCCGTCGACATGCTTGGCTCCGCTTGGCGGGCCTTTCTCAAGAGGCTCGCTCTAGAATAGAGGACTTACCATTCGACGGTATCAGGCTTTTCAATGCCGACACCGACAATTCCCTCGATACTGTACAAAAGGCGAGAACAATAGCCCGCCGTATGGGGTTCAACCAACCCCAACAACAATTCCATTACTTTCTTTAATGATAGACTCTCCCACTATAACCATCAATGGGAGACTATCACTACCGACACATGGGTCCTCTCTATAATACAAAGAGGATACCGCATAGAATTTTAAACCCTCCCTCTTCTCGGTAATGTAAGGGTTACACCGCCTACGGTACCTCTACTCCAGGAGGTCGACATGCTCCTTAACAAAGGCGCCATCGAAGCCGTTCCATGGAGTCACCTTAAAAAGGGTTTCTACTCTAGGTACTTTACCGTACCAAAAAGAGATGGAGGAATTCGCCCTATTTTGGATCTGCGTTTGTTAAATTTACATATCACAGCCAAAAAGTTTAGAATGGTTTCTTTGGCTTCCATTATCCCACTATTACTTAAAGGGCAATGGTTTGCATCCATTGATCTTCGCGATGCCTACTTCCACATCGCGATGGAGGGCACATACCGAAGATATTTACGTTTTATAATTGGCCATAACATCTTTCAATACAGAACTCTCCCTTTCGGCTTATCCACGGCCCCAAGGGTCTTTTCAAAATGTATGTCTACCGTCTTTGCCCACGTTCGTCTCAACGGTGTAGAGGTTTTTCCCTATCTTGATGATTGGCTTATTGTAGCACCAACAAAACAACAACTTCAAAATTCGATACAAATTACTTGCAGTCTATTATGTAAATTAGGCCTCTATATCAACTATGAAAAATCCCAATTAAACCCCTCACAGGTCATTCAGTTCATCGGGGGATTCTCGATTCCGTATCCGCCCAAGCCTTCCTACCGGCCTCTCAATGCACACGCATCATCCATCTCGCTCAAACTTTTCGACGTCGAACCCACATATCGGCGTTCAAAGTACAGCAGTTATTAGGCCTTATGGCCTCCACCACAGCAGTGGTTCAATATGCCCGCCTAAAGATGCAACCACTTCAATCTTGGTTTCTGAAACACTTCAATCCTCAAAAAGACTCAAAAAATCTCTTACTGTACCCTCCGACAAGAGTAAAAGACTCTCTTGTATGGTGGACGGTAATCGACCATCTAACACAGGGAATCCCGTTCAGTCAAGAACAACCAACAAAGATACTGACAACGGATGCGTCAATGAATGGTTGGGGCGCACATTTAAGCTCCCTAACTGTCCAGGGCTTATGGTCCAAGAAGGAAGCCAGACAGCGTATAAATCTTCTCGAACTGCGAGCAGTTCAAAGAGCTCTCGTTGCGTTCGAATCCCATATTACAGGACTTTTTATACAGATAGCCACAGACAATACCACAGTGTTTTCGTATCTGAACAAGGAGGGTGGCACCAAATCGGAATGTCTTCTAAAGTTGACAATGAAAATCTTCGACTGGTGCATCCCAAGACATGTCACTTTCACTGCCATCCATATTGCCAGCACTGAAAACACACTAGCCGATTTCTTAAGTCGTTCCCATCATCTGGCACACGAGTGGCAACTCAGCAAGACTGTAGCCAAATCAATATTCCAAACATGGAACACGCCAGACATCGACCTTTTTGCCACAGAGACAAACAAAATCATTTGCAATTTTTGCAGCCGAGCAGGTCTAGGCAAGAACTCCTTGGGCGACGCCTTCACACTGCAATGGACGAACGCCCTCTTTTACGTGTTTCCTCCTTTTCTCATCATATCCAGAGTGATTGCCAAGATAGTAGCCAACAAGACCAATTGTATCTTGATCACTCCCTGGTGGCCGAGGCAAACGTGGTTTGCCGCACTTCTACGGTTGTCGAACAGTCGATACAGACAGCTTCCACTGTTACCAACACTGCTGACACAACAACAAGGCATAATCAGACACCCCAATCTACAAACCCTGAGGTTAACAGCATGGAACATTCAGTTCTCCAATCTGATGTAACTTCCACTCGATTGCAAGACATCTTAGAAGCAGCTAGGAAACCATCCACTCGGAAGTCGTATACACAAAAGTGGACTACCTTTGAGAAATTTGCCAAAGATAAAAATTTCAACCCTTTCTCTTTCACCATGGACCAAATTCTCACATTTCTGTTATCCCTCTCAGAAAAGGGCTTATCAACGTCTTCCATACGCGTATATCTATCAGCAATATCATCAATCCGGTCCAATATAGAAAATTCAACTGTGTTTTCACATCCTCTGTCAAAACGCTTTTTGAAGGGACTCAATAATTTAACTCCACCAATCCGTGCACATATACCATCCTGGAGCATCTCAGTGGTACTAAATTCATTAACTTCAAAACCGTTCGAACCACTAGCCGCAACAGACCTCAGGTTACTCTCCTTTAAAACGGCCTTTTTAATAGCCATTACTACGGCTCGGAGATCGAGTGAGCTTGCAGCTCTCCGTATAGATCCCCCTCATCTAACTTCCCATAGGGATAAAGCCATATTAAGGCCTGACATAGCCTTTCTGCCCAAGGTGGTTTCAGAATTCCATCTGAATCAGGACATTGTTCTTCCTGCATTTTTTCCTTCTCCATCATCACAGATGGAAATTACCCTCCATACACTGGACGTACGAAGGACGTTAGCTTTTTATAAGCAGCGTACAGAACCTTTTCGCAAGTCACCCCGTTTGTTTGTCACCTACTCGGGACAACATAAGAGTATGCCTATTTTATCTCAAAGACTTGCACGATGGATCGTTGAGACTATCAAGCTGGCATACCAACTTGCCAAACTCCCTCTGGACACAAATGTCCAAGCCCATTCTACAAGGGCGATGGCCACCTCGACAGCCTTCAGCAAGGGCATCTCCATCCCTGAACTTTGCCGCGCTGCAACTTGGTCGAAGCCATCGACTTTCGTGAAGCACTATCGCTTGGACAAGAGAGCGAGAGCCGACTGCTCTTTCGAGAGGGCTGTTCTTTCATCGATATTGACATAAGGACACCGACCCACCTCCTGTAAGTCAGCTCGCTAATCTCCCATTTTGTGTGATGCACAGAGACCACGAAGAAGAAATGCAGGTTGCTTACCTGTAACCGTAGTTCTTCGAGTGGTCATCTGTGCAGTCACACAACCCACCCTACCATCCCCACTTCGGTGTAATAGGTATAGTAACTTATGTCTTTCTTAATAACATATATATATATATATATATATATATATATATATATATATGGGTAGTTACCCTAGGGATATAGTAACATTGTTTTGACAAAACTTTATTTCGGTATCGACACATTATTATTATTATTATTTATTTATATAGCACCATCAATGTACATGGTGCTGATGTGCTGAATGTATCTTCATCGATACTAACATTTAATACTACCGTAAGGACACTGGGTTCGGCATCGATGTCTCCATCGATGCCGGCAGCTTTTATTTTTGCTCGGTTTCGAGGCCACAATGTTGGTCTCCATGAACTGAGCTTCTGAGCTCATGCGCACTCCGAGCGTGGGGGAGGGGTTCCCGCCAAAAACGCCTCAGCTATAGAAGTTTTTCCCCGATCGAGACTCCGCGCAGGCGCAGAGCCCATTTTGTGTGACTGCACAGATGACCACTCGAAGAACTACGGTTACAGGTAAGCAACCTGCATTTTCTCTCCGTTCAGACGAAATGGGAAAGTATTAGTTAATTATGGAGTTAATTCTTCATTTGCTGCATGATGTGAAAAGGAGGTGCAAATGATTTGTCCGTACATGCAAAAGTCTTGGGCCTGTATTGGATTTACAAACTGAGAAATGATGGTATGAACACAGAAATTGAGATTTTTATAAACTTTCCTAATCAAATGACAATGCAATTGTCTACATGTTTACTTTGAAGTCCCACTGTTTTCAGTGGGATTTCCTCCCATGTATTGCGGCTTGAGAAAATGTTTAGGCAATATTTTTTTGAATGCCATGCCAAAGAGTATGGTCTAAAATGGCTTCTCCTCTAGTATTCTGTCATGTTGTCCTAACAACAAGTGTTCATATAATAAATGGCTAAAATTAATAATACGTAGAGGCATGTCCTGTTTTTGCGTCTCCCACCTTTTACTCGTGTAGGGGGAATTAAGTGATGTGAAAGTGGGGTGGATTTGGTGGTTTATAGGGATAGAGAACCTCACTTAAGGATTTTTGTTTCTACAACAGATCCTTTTTGAACTTTTGTAAGTCTTTATGGGAAGAGATTGTGAAATGGCTTCATTATATAGTAATTCCTGGACATTATAGACATCACTATGGGCCATACATTGTGCTGTGGTGTAGAATGGCAATATCAAGGGCAGCTGACAAGACAACAAGGAAAGAAAAAGAGGCTCTCAAATTGGAGTCAAAAGACGTGTGATAGAATGAAGTGCTAATTACATCATGTCATACCTAACCAAGTAATCAGAAAACATAATTCTTTCATGTTTTAAAAGAAGTGTTGGGCTTAGAGTTCTGAAACTTAGTGTGCTCATGTAATTGCACAATGTCACTGCCCTGCAAGAAGTTTAAAAATCCCTCTACATTTTCTATACTCTAAGCAGTGTTACTAATGTATAATTCTTTTCCCACTTTATATTGTGGATTTGCATTTGAGCTTTTGTTAAAGGACATAATTTATTTTTAAATTATTCATATTCACACACAGTACATTCATATTTCAGATGAAGTTCGATTTTAAGATAAAATAACAATTAGTAATTCTTAAAGCGGAGTGCCCCTGTAATTAAGTTGTGTCGCAAGAAAAAAAGGACTTCAAAATTTTACTGGTTATAAAAATGTCACCTGTAGTGCTAATAACTTGTAACTTGGCATTCGTACTCTACCTGATGAAGTTTACAATCATGCAAAATATTTAACTAATCTGATAGAAATTGCCACATGTACAGCAAGTTAAAAAGTGCTAAAAATAGACACATTTGTACTTTCTACTTAATCTGCAGCTTGGCATATCATATATTTCTGGCAAATTCTGATGTGTTTTATTTTGGCTTGTCAAAGAGATGTGCTTTTCATTGGTTTGGTGAAATTCTAAGTAGCAGTTTAAATATTATCATGTAACTTGCCAGTCTAAGACCGCAGTTTAGGTGATCTCACATTGGGTCAGGCTCAAGCTGCACAAATCCAGGAAATTGGCAGTTTAGGCTGATGCCTTAACAGACATGCCCCTTGCCCCATGACCAGTAATAATTTTGTGCAATGTCACAAATTCTGCTTGCTTACAAGCAACGATCAGGCATGGTGAACTCACAGGATGATTCCTCTAGCAATACCATAAGGTTCAGATGTTTCATAAAGTGATATAGGATTAGGACAACATCTTTGCTGGTCCCTTTCCGGATTTAGGGAAGTGTGGGGTTTGCAGAACAGAGTGAGGGCTGTCCTGTTTCAGAAGCGGATGTCAGCTTGTGTGTCATTGGGTGAACCCCTTGGCACATTCAAAACTGCTAAAGAAATCAATAATATTTAAAGTTTAAGAATGGCACATCATCTACCTTTCTACCCCCCTGTCCCATTAAAAAAGTTCTTTTAGTCTTCTGTTAAAATGAGCAGTAGCTTTTCTCTTTGGCTGTGGGTTGGGTGACCTTTGGCTGTTTTTGTGCTACCCTTGCCTCTGTGACTTCTTTTTCGTGGTCTCTGTGCATCACACTATGGGCTTTGCGCTTGCGCTGAGCTCTGCTTCGGAAAAAAGTCTTCTCCAGCTGAGAACCGTTAATCTTTTGGCGGGAACCCTCCCCCACCGTCCACTGCGCATGTCAGCGCGTGTTCCCGCCTTCCCCTCAGTTCCTTTGCGACCACCTTAGCTGGTGCTTCGCAGAGAGTTCTTCTCCGTTTTACTCCTTAGAATTGAGTAGCTGAGCTTTATCCTAACCGTTCTTTCCTTCTTTATTCTTATTCCTTCTTCATTCTTATCCTTTCTTCAAAAAAAAAAAAAAAAAAAAAATTCCCTTCTTTCTATCTAGTCTCTTCTTAGCCTTCTTTCTATATAGTTAGTTGTATGGCCCTTAAGGCACCGTTCCGTAAATGCGTCCGCTGTGCTAGCAAGCTCCCCGCGGCGGACGGCCATTCACTTTGTGTGCTGTGCCTCGGCGAGTCACACGTTGTTGAAACGTGCCATCACTGCCAATCCTTTTCGAAACAAACAAGGAGGCACAGAGCGGATAGGCTCAAGGCAGAACTCTGGAAGCAAACGCTCCAACGCGTTGACAAACCGAGAGTTATGACATCCCTACCGTCACAACCATCGACGTCAACAGAGACATCGACATCAATAGCTCACCCTGACCCATCGACAGCGATACAATCTAGGGCGTTATCTACAGCCAAAAAGATCACCAAGAAGGCGAAGACCATTAAACCACCCTCCAAAACACGCATTAAGAAGAAAAAGAGAACTAAGGGCTTGGCAGAACGCCCTCTACTTACTACAGAGAGTTCCAACCCGGCAGACCCCCCGGCAGTTGAACTTCTCTCCACAATGTCGGAAGGTGAAATCAGGGAACCATCAACCAGAGACATCAATGGCACAAACCGACCCCATAGATGTCGATGAAACTCAACACTGCCTTCCACCAGCACAGCCTCCTCGACCTAGCCCGCGCAAGTGACTCCAGACACGAGCACTACGAGAGGCGCGGACGCTCCAGGTCTCGGCATCAATCGCCTGCTTCCTATAGAGGTGAACATTACGAGAGACACGAACACCCCAGATCTCGGCGTCGCTCGCCGGTCTCCTATAGAGATGACTACGATTATCCAAGCAGACATTATTATGCATACCGTAGCAGATCCAGATCTCCACACCGAGAATGGGAGTGTTACTCTGAATATTCTCACCCTCCGTCGACACGGAGTCATCAATATCACTCCGATAGGCACTATCCTCTCCGGGAACGAGACGCTCAATACTCAAGGCGCCCACAACCTCAGGAAGCCATTCCGACGCGACCAGACACGCGTACAACGACTACTCATGTCGCGGCTCCTAACACCGCTCCGATACCGAGTCCTAACAGATCACCACAATCTGTTGAGGGGTATGACTCTGATACCTCATCTCAATCAACAGCGGCACCTTCCCTGCCTTCCCCTGACAAAAACCTGGGACCCAAGGAATGTGCGTCGCCCTCAGAGGAAATGGGCTCGTTTGCAGAACAAATACTTAGAATGGCACAATCCCTTGGGGTAGACGTGCACCAGCAGCAAGATCATATTGAAGACCTTATATTTGAACCTATATTCTCAGAAGCCTCAGCCCCAGTGGAGATACCCTTCGCACCAACACTACTACATGCTATCAAGCAAACATGGGTTTCCCCTTCGCTAATGACACCGACCTCCCGTCGATTGGAATCCATGTACAGGGTACAAAAGAAGGATGTGGATTTCTTATTCACACACCCACGCCCCAACTCGATCATCGTCGAATCCTCCCATTCGAGACCTCATAAACAACACTCAGCCCCTGTGGATAAAGAAGGGCGCAGACTGGATTTCATGGGCAGGAGATCATATTCTGCAGCCGCTCTGGGCATGAGAGTAACAAACTACCAGGCTCTCATGGCCCGATATCAACTTTTTTTATGGGATAAGATTGGATCCCTGTGTGACTATCTCCCTGAAGACCATAGAGAGCTAGCCCGCGTCTTCCAATCCGAGGCCTCTCGACTAGCAAAGCTACAGATTAACACCACCCGGCACCAGATGGATTGCTACGCCAAATTAATGATGGGATCAGTAGCACTTAGACGCCACGCTTGGCTTAGATCGGCAGGGATGGCTCCAGAAGCTCGCTCGCGAATAGAGGAACTACCATTCGACGGAGACGGCCTCTTTAATGCCTCAACTGACGAAAAAATGGATACTGTACAAAAAGCGAGAAACAACGCAAAGAAAATGGGAATTGGCCAGCAAAATCAACAATTCCAATCTCAAAAACTACGTAAATGGCCGCGTCAATACCAACCTTATCAACAGAAAACCTCTATCGACAGGAACCCAAGATTCCCACCATCACAACCTCTCCAGAGGAAACAATACGCCCAAACTAGCCGCTTCCGCCCACACCAGAAGACGGACAACCTCCCAAAACGGCGTCTTTGACTCACACCACACCGACACCGCATACCATGCATTCGCAGATCGTCTATCCTTCTTTCTACACGCTTGGGACAACATCACTTCAGACTCCTGGGTCCTAGACATAATCGCACAAGGCTACCATATCGAGTTCGAGACCCTTCCCCCGCTCGGTACTGTGAAGATCACTACACCTACTGTCACCCTAGACTACGAAACCCTCATGCTATCCCACAAGGGGGCAATAGAGCACATCGTAAATCAGGAAAACGAGGGATTTTTCTCAAGATACTTCACAGTACCGAAAAGGGATGGGGGTCTCAGACCCATATTGGATCTCCGAGATCTGAACAGCTACATCCGTCCCAGGAAATTCAGAATGACAACACTACATACCATTCTTCAATTTCTCAGAAAAAATGCATGGTTTGCAGTCATAGACTTGAAAGACGCATACTTTCATATTTCTATCGCAGAGTCCCACCGTCATTTCCTACGATTCGCCATAGGAGACAACGTCTATCAATTTCGGGTTCTACCATTCGGCCTCAGTACAGCCCCCCGTGTCTTCACAAAATGTATGGCTGTTGTCTGCGCACATCTCAGACTACTCGATGTCAAGCTCTACCCTTACCTCGACGATTGGCTTGTCGTGGCAGACTCCAAGGACCTTCTGTATCAGAGCATCAATCGGACGTTACACCTCTTAAAAATCCTGGGCCTATGCGTCAACTACGAAAAATCTACCCTTCATCCCACACAGTCAGTGAAGTTTATAGGAGCCCAACTCGATTCAATTACAGGAAGAGCATTCTTACCTCGGGACCGAGCAGAAGAACTTACACGCAAGGCAGGGGATATGATTACACAACTCCAAACCACAGCTCACAAGATTCAACGATTACTGGGCTACATGGCATCAACTGTAATGGTCATACAGTGGGCAAGATTTCATATGCGCCCACTCCAACTCTGGTTCCTACGTCATTACGACAAAGACCGAGACTCCAGACGTCATCACCTCACTATCCCATACGCAGTCGCTTGCACCCTTCGCTGGTGGACAGACATGCATCATCTCTTAGAAGGCGTCCCCTTCCAATGCCCACCTCCATCTTGCACTCTGACCACGGATGCCTCAACGATGGGGTGGGGAGCACACTGTGGCGAGCTGCAGATTCAGGGACAATGGTCAGCTCACGACACCACCAACCACATCAATTATCTGGAACTAGAGGCGGTCAGGAAAGCCCTCAAGGCATTCGAACCTGCCCTACTGAATCGACACGTCCAACTACTCACAGACAACACTTCGGTGTTATGGCATATAAACAAACAGGGAGGAACCAAATCTCCAAAACTAGTTCATCTCACCCTCTGTATACTGAAATGGACGATACCCAGAGGAATACACCTTACAGCCATACACATCGCAGGGACAGAAAATATTATAGCAGACTCACTCAGCCGCAAAAATCTCCTCAACCACGAATGGCAGCTATCACCCAAGATAGTCACCAGACTTTTCCGCATCTGGGGTCAACCCAAAACGGACCTATTTGCCACAGCGGAAACCACTGTCTGCACAACATTCTGCTCCAGGGCAGGGATCGGACACGGGTCCATGGGGGATGCATTCCTACACGAATGGACCCACGAGAGGTACTACATATTTCCTCCGTTCCCAATTCTGCACAAGGTGGTAGCGAAAATCATACGAGACAATACAAATTGTATCCTAATAGCTCCATGGTGGCCCAGACAACCATGGTTCCTACCACTGAACCGCATTGCAAAGGGGCACACTTACCGTCTCCCATTCGACCCGACTCTACTCTCCTGCAACAACGGGCAAATCCTTCACCCCGACATCACGGCGTGGAGAATTCATCCAACACACAATTAACGACCACCTCACCTCCCAGTGAGCTGACATCAGGTGTTCTGTCTATCTTATCAGCTTCTATAAAGGACTCCACTAAGCTGTCATATAATAGAAAATGGAAATCTTTCTGTACCTTTGCAGATGCGCACTCCCTCAACCCAAATACGTGCTCTATACCGAATATACTGTCATACTTACACCACTTATATACGAAGGGGCTCCGATACTCATCCATCCGGGTCTACTTAGCGGCTATAGCGTCACACAGAGGGGAAGTCGAGAATAGACCCTTATTCTCTACACCGTTGGTAAAAAAATTTCTACGTGGACTCAACAACTTGGCACCCCCTGTAAAGCCTCTTCCCCCTGACTGGAGCTTGTCAGTGGTCTTAAATGCTCTCACTACAAAGCCCTTCGAGCCTTTAGCCACCACATCACTTCATCTATTATCATGGAAGGTTGCCTTCCTAGTGGCAATAACTTCGGGGAGAAGAGCATGTGAACTGTCGGCACTTCGCATCGACTCCCCATTTACCATCTTTCATAAAGACAAAGTGGTCATGCGCCCTGATATTACCTTCCTTCCGAAAGTGGTGACGGATTTTCATATAAATCAAACCATAGTACTACCTACCTTCTTTCCGTCTCCATCTACAGAACTGGAAAAGAGACTCCACTGCCTCGATGTACGGAGAGCATTGGCCTTCTATAAAGACAGGACTCAAGTTTTTCGTAAAACTCAAAAACTTTTTATTTCATATGGTGGCAAACAGAGAGGTCATGCCCTCTCAACCCAGCGACTCGCAGCATGGATAGTACATACTATCAAGCTAGCATACCGTCTAGCCAAACTTCAGCTTCCTGAGCAAGTTTGTGCACATTCTACTCGAAGCGTCTCCACGTCGACAGCATTTGCGAGGGGAACCTCGATGATCGACGTCTGCAAAGCGGCAACTTGGTCGCATCCCCTGACGTTCGCCAGACATTACAACATTGACACCAGATCTCGAAAGGATTCTTCCTTTGGCAGAGCAGTGTTGTCTTCAGTGCTCCAGTAACACCGACCCTCCACCGGTGAGTACTTAGCTTGGTAATCGCCCATAGTGTGATGCACAGAGACCACGAAAAAGAAATGCAGGTTGCTTACCTGTAACTGTAGTTCTTTGAGTGGTCATCTGTGCAGTCACACAACCCTCCCACCGTCCCCTCTTCGGTGTTCTTAAATACTGAAGGGGTACCCCCTCGGTTACCAGATCGTTAGTCGGTCACAAAGGAACTGAGGGGAAGGCGGGAACACGCACTGACATGCGCAGTGGACGGTGGGGGAGGGTTCCCGCCAAAAGATTAACGGTTCTCAGCTGGAGAAGACTTTTTTCCGAAGCAGAGCTCAGCGCAAGCGCAAAGCCCATTGTGTGACTGCACAGATGACCACTCAAAGAACTACAGTTACAGGTAAGCAACCTGCATTTATGTCACTATTTTGAATCATAGTAATTATTTCTGTAGTACATCTTACTCTTCGAGCTTGTAAACATGTGAATCTTATAAACTGGGCATGCCTAATGTTAAGGGTTCTTGGCTCAGCAATACTACAAACGAGAAGGATCTTGGAATTGTTGTAGATCACTAGCTGAACATGAGCCAACAGTGTGATATGGCTGCAAGAAAGGCAAATGCTATTTTGGGCTGTATTAATAGAAGTATAGCTTCCAAATCACATGAGGTACTGGTTCCTCTCTATTCGGCCCTGGTTAGGCCTCATCTAGAGTATTGCGTCCAGTTCTGGGCTCCACAATTCAAGAAGGATGCAGACAAGCTGGAGCGTGTTCAGAGGAGGGCAACCAGGATGATCAGGGCTCTGGAAACAAAGCCCTATGAAGAGAGACTGAAAGAACTGGGCATGTTTAGCCTGGAGAAGAGAAGATTGAGGGGAGACATGATAGCAGTCTTCAAATACTTAAAAGGTTGTCACACAGAGGAGGGCCAGGATCTCTTCTCGATCCTCCCAGAGTGCAGGACACGGAATAACGGGCTCAAGTTAAAGGAAGCCAGATTCCAGCTGGACATCAGGAAAAACTTCCTGACTGTTAGAGCAGTACGACAATGGAATCTAGGGAGATTGTAGACTCTCCCACACTAGAGGCCTTCAAGAAGCAGCTGGACAACCATCTGTCAGGGATGCTTTAGGGTGGATTCCTGCATTGAGCAGGGGGTTGGACTCGATGGCCTTGTAGGCCCCTTCCAACTCTGCTATTCTATGATTCTATGACAGAAAAGAACATGCCTTTAGGTGAAAATACTCTACTGAGCTAGAACTTACATTAGCGCCACAGACTGGTTTCCTTAAGAGAAGCAGGCTAGTTTTCAGGAGTTCTTCTTGATTAAAATGTACTGTCCCACTGTCTAGGATAGTCACTCAGGACTTGTCATAGCCAGTGTAAGGCTATAATCGTCTTTAGGATGAAAGTAAACATGGCAGTAGGGTCTTGAATAGGGAAATGGGAGTGGAATATTTAAGTTCTCCTTTGAAAACAAGAGCAAAATAATATTTTGCAAAGGATTACAGAGTTCAAAGATGAAACCTTTCAAGAATGTGCTATGATGGAAAATAGAATCTTTAATAGCTGTGCAAAATATTATTAAAATCTATGTAGTATCTTTAGTTTTATTAGAATCTTTTCCTTGCTCCTTGTTGGCTGGTTTGTGCAACTTGCTAAGATGGCATGACATGCATTGCTTGATGATACAGCTGACACTGCTTTATATTTTTGCCTTATGAAGTATAGTGCAAAGGTTATTCTAGTAAATTATGCTGACTTAAAATGAGTTGAAGTACTAAGCAGAGCCGAGTTTTCAAAGTAATTATGCAAAGACAAATTCTGAAGGAGAAAAGTTGGGGTTTGTTTTTGATTGTGTGTTTTTCAGAAGATGCCTTGAAACAAATGTTTGATGGTGTTGATGCTGTTCCCCATAAAAGAATTCTAACATACTCTGTATTCTCAGAATGATATAAGGAATCAGTATAACTTCTTATGAAATACCTTCTTTACTTTAAAGGGCAATGCAAGTGCATTTAAAAATCCCCCAAAGCACTGAAACGTGAAGAACATAGGTTGTAACAGATAGTATCAAATTGTATTAGATGTACCTGACTTGCTGTTTTATGTTAAGAAACATATTGATCTAGTTCAGAGGCTTTGTGTAGTTTAATTTTAATATCAGTTCCAAGAGAAAAAGAAAGAACGGCAGATGGGTTGTTAGAAAGGAAGCTAGGAATGTACTTAAAACATTCCTAGCTTGGTATGTGAAGTAAAACTGAATTTTAACGTTAGCAAGCACGGCTTCTGTACAGGGTAAATACGCAACTATGAAAGCTCAGCTATAGATCTCCTAAGGTTTGCATGTGTGTGGAAATTGCAACTCATCGATTTTCTGGGTCATGATAAATATTAGGGAGGGAAGCAAAGTGTAAATTTACCCATTAAAAATTATCTCAGATTGGAAGTTAAAAAAAAAAGGGATCATAGCTGAGTGGCAGAGAAAATTATTCTCATTGAGAAGGTGCCGGGTTCAATCTCTGTCATCGCCAGGTAAGACTTTTGCCAGTTCAGATTCTGTCAAAATGTCAGAGAAAACAGCTGTTGCACCTGCAAAATGATAATAGAATTCTCTTCTCTATCTTCTTTAGAAATATTTAGCATGCTGATGTAAAAGCAGATACAAAAACAACTGGAAGTCATAACAAGTTTCCTAAGATTTCAAGTGATATTTCTGTATTTTTAAATCTTTCTAAGTCAGATTCTTGATATAGCTGTAGCTGCTGAATCACATAGTCTGTCTGAATAGCCCTAGGATTGCAAAGTGTCACATACGCCTGCTTTTTTTTTTTTTTTTTTAAAAGGTAGGGTCAATTAACATCAAGGTCTGTATAGTATGAAGTATTGTGTTCTGTTTTTAAAGGAATATATGTACAATATAACATGTCTCAATATGTGGAAATGAGCACTATGTATTAGTTTACATATAGTAGACACTTGACGTTTTTATGAAAAAATGATTGTTGTGAGAAAATTGAACTATGCTGCCTCATTAGTATTAGTTATTGTCAGAAATACTTATACTGCTGTAAATCACCTCCATTTTATTTCCTGCCGTGGAACGATGGGATTTTCTGCTCAAGGAAATTTTCCTCTTAAAAAGAGGGAAAAGGGGGTTCCTCAGTGTAATAAAACCTGTGCAAACTTAATTTTTAAGGACTTTTCTGTGATTTGCATCTAGTTTCTAGATAGACAACAGGACAATATATACGGACAACATTGAGTTGCCACGAATATATGTCTGCAAGAGCCCCTCTTTTGAACAGAGTGCTACAACAACATAGCGTATTAACAATTTAATGGGAGAGTTTGGCTGACTGTGTAAGAACAGACTTTTGGGGGTTAGGGAGAGTAAAGACAATGTTTAAACAATCCTGGCATGGAATTCTGACTCATGAAAGAGGTAGACTCCACAGATGTGATGAGGCCACTGCTGTGCCACCAGTACAAAACAACGTTCCACCAGTACAAAACAAGAACTAGAAATATGTGCAGAGCAATAAGTCAAGCACATGATCTCATCCATAGACTACACATCAGGTCTCAAAACATAATGAGCATAAATGTAGAACATTATCAAGGAATTAAGGGTTTTTAGATAGGTAACCTTTTCTAGCCTGTCTCTAGAAGACAGGCTAGAAAAATGTTGCGTACTTTACAGATGGGAGTACAGTAGTGAAATTTAATGTTCGAAATATTTCTGTTTTCTGTTAATCTAATGCAAGTAAAAGTCTAAGCATTGAGACACCAAGATAATAAACAGGTTGGCAGGGCCTCCTCTTATAAATAACTAGGTAGATCTCACCTGCCAAGGCTCTTCCTAAATCCCATCACAACTTACCTTCAACCTCATATCAGCTATTAAAGTGGCAAACAAACTTTACGAAAAAAACTTTACGAAAAAAAATCTATGTTTTTCATTTTTAAAAAACCTATTAAGGTTTATTTATTTATTTATTTATTGCACTTATATACCGCTCCCATAGCCAGGGCTCTCTGGGTGGTTTACAGAAATTCTAAAATTAAGATAAAAACGAGTATACAAAATTTAAAATTCACAGAACATACACACATAAAGCATTAAAAACCGTTAAAAAACAAACAAAAAACTAAACATGTGGGTGATTAAGATGAAGTTAGAAAGGCAACAGGTGGGTGGCAAGCTGTCCAGTGTTTTGCAGAGTGCCATGTACATGACTACTGTCTTACTGGGTAGAAGTTGTGGGCTGTATCTTGGCTGTCAAGGAGAAGCCAAGAGGCAAAGAAGTATATAGACATGACCTTCAGAAACAATATAGAGAGTTCTTACTTACTACAACAGTTGGTGATTGGCTTTTTAAAGGAAAATTAGAATCTTGGGGCATGACAGCATCATACTGGGAAAGTGTAAAATGTTCCTTTAAAACTATTGATTGTCTCATGCTAAGGATATAATTTGGGGTGATGGCAAAGTCCTCAAAGCTGGAGATTTAATCATTAAAAACAAAGAGTTGGTTTGTTGACAACATGTTGACTAATCTGCTGTTGTGAAGATTATGGATGGATAGTGCGCATTATGTATAGGGCACACCATGTAGATAAGGTGGAGGAAGCAGGACTTGTGGTATAAATTTGTGCCAACAATGTCAGGAAATAATAGTTTTTAAATGTTGGAAGCCAATTTTAGACTGCTGTGTGGTATATGGTGAAGTCTATGGTGAAATTGCAACTTCCATATGTTCATGGGGAAGTATTTGAAGAATTTTGATAGTTTTCTGAGTTTGTAATTTATAGTGCAATCCAATGCATGTTTACCGAGAAGCAAGTCCCACTATTCCCAGTGGGGCTTACTCCCAGGTAATGATAGGATTGCAGCCTATTAGGATTCAGTTTGTGGAGGCCTGAATGTCTTTATAACTTTAGAAGTTTGTGACTGAAAAACATTTGCTCTGATATCTGCATAATGCTTTCCTCTGCATATCAGCATCAAACCTCTAGAGGAATATCTACAAATATTTTGGGTTAACATGGCCTTTGTAGAATTGTGCTAGTGTGTAAATTTGTATGCCCTTAATTATTTAGGATTTCATGAATTTTCTTTTGGCCTAGAGTTGGATGTCATATTCCTGTTGTCAAACATTGTACTTGTTTGAGAGATGAGGAGCCTCTTCAGCATACAATAATTATGTTCACATGCCAATAGATAATAGAGCTTAGATTAAATATTTATACACTGAACCAATTTTATTGGAACAACTGTATTCTCCCTTGCGCAAGTCATTTTGTACTTGGATTCTGGAAATATGGCACATGCACTTGGCTTTAGTATGTATTATTATTATTATTATCATCATCATCATCATCATCATCATCATCACCACCACCACCACCACCACCACCTGTTAACTTCCCTTAGCAGAAGATAGAATGGGATGAACACAAAGACGCCATCAGACCATTCTGAAAATCTTAGTACAACTTTGTTCTAAATTCAATGGTGGAATTTAATGCACTGCCATAGCTTCAGAGCCAGTTCAGAGGTGTAAGGAACACCACTGGATTTCTCTTCTGTAGGTTACTCCACATTTTTATCACTTGTTTCTGAATGTGTGAATTGATTTTGAAGGTGTGGAAGTTCTGTCTGTGGCACTTGTAATAGCTCATTCCCATTCATACTTGATGTTGACGTTCACCAAGTGGGTGCCTTCACGGTGCTGGGTTGGCGCTGCTTCCCTTGAAAACCCACGCTTTCCTTCCCCTGGGGTGGCATTGGGTAATCCCAATGCCAAGGAAGGAGCGTGAGGTTTCTGGGTGGCCATCCGGGGACCGGAGCCACCCCCGACCTCTTCCTGGTGGAAGGTGACCAATTGCAAGTCACCTTCCATCAAGCACCGCCTGGCCATGCCTCTACTGCGACTCTGGAGTGAGGCAAGGGGCTGTCTTGATGCCGTCTTGCGTGGCCTTGCCTTGTTCCAGACAAAAAAGTCAGAGTAAATCTCCAACGTCTTTTCTCCACAGCTTCAGTGGAAAGCCCTGGTGCGTGTGTGTGTGTGTGAGTGAGTGTGATTGCAGCAGTATCATATAATCGACACCGCACCATTGTGCATCCACCCAAAGACTTTCTGGGTGTTTAGTCATGAATATGCATATGTGAACCAGTCCTAATGAGAAGGACCCATTAAAGTAAAGACCACAGCTAGAAGAGGTAGCTGTAATAGTGACATGACACATTTACAAGCATAGATAATATATTTTAATCCTGTGTCCAAAAGATGTGATGTATGTCATGTTGCTAGCCCTGGTGCACAAGGTTATCTTTGGCTCAGGGGCCCTAAGGTGGATCAGGGCTTTGAGGTTGGTGGGGGGGGGGGGCTTTAACTTTGCCTACCCTGAACTCCTAATTAAAATCCCCCTCCCCCTGCCATTGGTAATGGGGTAAAGCTCCCATTGGCACCAGAAGAGACATTCTGCTAATTTCAACAGAAGAGCATTGGTGATGTGCTTTGGAGAATTGAAATATAAATCAACATTTCTATAATATCACAACACTTATGAAGCCCGTGGCATCAGAGTGACAAATCTCAGCTTTAGAAGCTAGTTTTTAATTTAACAAATATGCTGTTTTAGTGCCTTTTTCTAATTAAGAGATGCACTGAGGGTTCTTTATGTTAATTCGGTGGAGAAAGAAATTAATGCAGTTACATTAAAATTACGTGTAATTTTTTGTGTTAGACTCAGTAGATATATTCATTATAAGTCCTTGTTAATCAGTGGCTCTGTTCAGAAGACACCTTAAACCACGGCTTTAACCAAGGAGGTTAAGCCAGAAAGCCAGGCCGTGTTCAGAGGGCACCTTATACCATGGCTTTAACGACGGTGAATAAGGCTTTTTGCTTTATTCACCATGCTTAAAGCTGTGGTTTTAGGTGTCTTCTGAATGGGGCCATAATGTTACTACTTACAAAACACATCTCTATGCAACTATATTGTTCCTTTCAGCCTTGAGGTTCCTTCTAAGCAGCAAAACATGAAAATCCTATCTTGTTTTGCATCCACTATATCAAGATGGTATTCCAACCCAAACATGAGTCAGTTTCTTCAGTATGAAATGCTTCTTTTATCATGTTTGGCTTGGAGTAACGTTTTTATACCACACACACATCAAATCTAAACAACTGAGAGCTGCAGGTTGCTGAAGTGTTCTCACTGGCCAGTTTACAGCAATTCAATTTACTTCCCATGGTGTTCCGTTGGAACATACATCCAAAGTGATGAAATTTCATGGACACATTAAAAATTGTGTGAGGTTATTAAAGTGTATTTTATTTATTCGTTATATAGGACTCAAAGTGTTCCCCATCATCTTTCATGAAGGGGCTGTATAAATCAAAACAAATGTAGAAATATGGTTTATCTACAACTTTCAATCCTGAGCATTCTCTTGTGGACTTTCTTTATGTTTAGAAACAGGAGAGAACACATGTTATTCTAACCTGTCAGGAAAATGGGTAATCTCAACTGTTCAGGTTTAGCCTAACTGGAGATCCTGGTCAGTTTGTTAATTTATAAGGTCACAGCTCTCTTCTTTTTCCAATATTTCCCTCAGAGTTGTAAATCAGTTAGGATGGTCTGCCATGGCAAGTAGACAGAGTCCAGAACTCTTTCAGGGCTGATTGATAGTGTCTTGATGGTGTTAATTTGTGGAATTATGTGTTGACCTTGATAATTATTATTATTATTATTATTATTATTATTATTATTATTATTATTATTATTATTATTTATTTATTTATATAGCACCATCAATGTACATGGTGCTGTACAGAGTAAAACAGTAAATAGCAAGACCCTGCCGCATAGGCTTACAATCACAATTGTTCTCAGCAGCAGGTATGGTAGGTTGGTCTTAGTGTTATTTGTTATAGTATCTCTTTGTTTACAATTAAACTAGTTGAATGGGGAGCAGGGACAGTTAGGTATCCTCACAGGCCTTAAAGTATCATCTCTTCCCTAAAAGCAACAATATATCCTTGCAGGTACCTAGGATATTTCTTGCTAGCCAATTTCTTTCTCTGGCCAAATTCAGACTTCAGTCCCCACCCAAGTTGGTGGAATTTGACAAGTTTTCATTGGCTTGGAGTAAACACCAGCATGAATGAGGACTCCAGGGCCCATGATCAGGTGTCAGAGTGTACAAAATCTGAAGAGAAAGTTACTTTGCATAAGCAAATATAAGTCTGTAACTATATCATGCATGAGACAAAATAGAAAACAATTTCTGCTTAGTCCTGAAAATGTCTTACAACGATATAAAGTTATATGGCAGCTCTGTACACTAGAGATAAGGATTACTTTTGTAGAAACCTTTTTCATTGGAAAAATGCTAAGGGAACAACTTCAGAACAACACACTGCAGTGCATTTATCTTGCACTGATGGTGGTTTTGCTTCAGATGTTAATTTATTGCCAGACAGTAGCCATATCTGGTTTGAATCTGGTGTCTGGAATTAAGGTTGTCACTCTCAATGGTCCAATACTACAAATGAAATTTACCATGCAAAGCATAGAATATTTCTGGAAAATCAGGCTTTCTATACTTTGGTTATTAGTAATTTCTTAATTGCTCAGTGGTGGTTATTCTTTTGTCCTGATATTATTCTCATTAGGTGAGACTAATGAGTACATGTATTAAGTGCAGCAAATGCTTTGATGTCTCATGAAACGTGCAATGATTCTGATGAAACATACAAGTGTTCATAGAGTAATAATGACAGCAAGAAAAGCACAATTAATTGCCTCTGACAGCTACATACATGTTCTGAGAGTTGTACCCCACAATCCCTTGCATTGTTGCAGATTGCAGAAAACGTTGGCAACTTGGTTTTTAAGGCTATTCTTGCACATTTTAATTAAATGCAGATTGCCTTTAACTGTATAATAGCTACTGAAATAGTTTTACTCCCAGGATTGGCTGTAATGGATGCCAGGGTGCAATTTGGGGGGCATAGTTGCACCAAAACAACCTCTGCGACACTGCAAATATCCTAAAGTGCACTTCAGATTTCATCTTAACATCAGTGTTGCCATCTTAAACAACTGTTGGGGTTGTGCTGTAGTCAGACTAGCTCCGGATGCTCAGTGGTTATTCTGAGTATATTCCAAAAGGGCACGTTAATACCAAACCCATACCATACTTACCTGTTCTCCCAAACTAAAATTATTTACGCAACCTTTTGATACCTTCTTTGTAAAATAAAAAAATATTTTTTTCACTGATCTAGCATAGTAGTCGCACAAAAGAAATGGGTTCAAAACTGGAAGAGAAGACAAACAAGACCAGCTTCACTCGCAACAACTTTTATCTCTGAAGCATTTATCTGAAGGCTGTGTCTTTGTTTCCATTTTTACTCGTAGAGTAGGTGCAGGGCCCCCTACCCATCTCTTGAAAGCCTGCCTACCCTTCACACTAGGGTCCCAATTTGGTTTGGGGCCCTATGCGTATTCTAGAATAAAAATGGAAAAAAGGTGCAGCTGTCAGATACAGATTTAAAGTCATATCTGTTTTGGCCCATAGACTATGGAGATAGAATTGGAGAAGACCTGGTTTTACATTTTATTCATCTGGGTTTTGTCCTACTTCCTTGGCCACTCAAAATATTTCTTTCTCTCTCTCTCTCCCTCCCTTGCTCTTTCTGACATTAACCACTGTGTTGCAGCCCTCTCAAAACTACAAAAGAGGCTAGCCTTCTTCCTAAAGAGTATGGAGGGAATTTCCATCACTTGAGCCCCCATCTGCAGACTAAAGTGGCACTGCTCAGACACAGGCTTACCACCTTCATGAAAACTATGTCTGAGTCACTTGCACTTCTGTTCCTGATTGTCAGCATCCTCTCAAGAAACCCTGCCACAAATAACGTTTTTAATGGCTAAACTCTTCAATGAACCTGTGCCAACAAATTCCATATGCCTATAAAATGCTATAGAAGGTTATTCATAAAAGCAGTTTTGGTATTTTATATCTAAATATAGTCTAAAATGAAAGCAAACCATTGTAGGTACTCAGTATGCACTGTTGAGAATACTTGTATTACTGCTGATAACCTTTTAAGGTTATTCTTGCACGTTTTGGTTAAATGCAAACTGTCCAATATATATTAGATACTGAAATAGTTTAATTCCCATTTTACATATAAGATTAGATTTTTATACATGTACATTACGCAGTAATGACAAAAGCTAGTGATAGTCACTTGAGAGATAATAGCATTTATATATTCTATCAGTTTAATAACTCTACAGGGCCAATTGGCCTTTTCATATTCCTATTATGATGATGATTTAACGCCCGATAAAGCAAGTTTTCCTAAAGCTCTCGTTTTAGGTGATAAGAAACTTTGCTATGCCTCTTTCACCTTCAGAGACTTAACTGGAGACTTTAGTACTGTTTTGTTGACTGTTCTCATTTTTCAGTTTCTCTTTTCATTAAACACACACACACACACACACACACAATAGTTTTGAAGCATAGGACAGGCCAGAGTTAGCAGAGGAAATATTAACAGTTCAATTTCCATACAGTGTACGGGCAGCTACTTATGATCTTGCTTGGGTTTAAGCTATCTTTGAATAATCTCTGGATTATCAGGGTGGGATTCAGCACATAATATTTGACAGAGGGGTGAATGCATACTCTACACTGATGGGTTGACTATGCATAGGTGGACTCTTAACATTGATATCCTGGGCCTCTGTTTTTGTCTGTCTGTTCCTCAGTTTTCTAACACTACGCTTGATCCAACACTACGCTTGGTAGTGTATTGAAGTGTCTAGTGGTGGATTAGGTACCCAAAATGTCTTAAACAGGAGTTTCAGGAGTGAGATGTTTAAATATTGGTTGAATACTCAGAGAATTAATTCATATGGGCATGGATCTGGAATTGCTGTTGTGCAAAAGGAAGGGTACTATTGGCAGAATGGGACTTCCGCATCCTCTCCTCTCTCTTGCAGCTCCCCCTTCCATGCCTTACAAATCCAGAGTGTTTGGTGGATGTGCAGGAGGAAGAGAAGATACAGCAGTCCCATTCCACTAGCAGTTCCTTTTCATTGGTGAAATGACTATTCTGGATCTAAATCCCTGATTGGTAATGGAGTGCCAATTATGCCCCTTACACACTCTGCTAATTAAGAGTTATGAAATAATACAATTGCCAAAGCACAGTCCCATCATCTTCCTATACTGGCAAACCACATGGATCACTGCATTGTCATTCAGCCAGCAGAGCAGAGGAGAGGAAAAGCACACTGCTTTGAAGGCACAGGATGGAGCGACAGGTCATGGAACAGAGGAAAAACACTGTCCTATTGAATCTGCTTCCTTGTCAAGTTGTTCCTGGATTCTGAATATTCATACTTAGGGTGCTTTCAGATGAGACTTTTGTTGTGCCATTGCCCTGCCTCGTTCACAGAATTTGACAGGGGGTCCAGACGTTATTGTCCCCGCTTGTAACCCTCCTTGTGTTTTCCCATTGGCCCTGTTCAGAAGACACCTTAAACCATGGCTTTAAACATGGTGGTTAAGCCAGAAAGTCAGGCCATGTTCAAAAGACACAGTAAACCATGGGTTGAACCATGGTGAATAAGGCTCATGAATGTTCAGTTCAGACAACATGTTAGTCAAGGCAGTGTAAAAACTCCACTCAACAGTTGGGTTTTTAGGGGATACTCCCCACACAACATGTTCTAACTCCACCATTGTGTGACTGTGGGCTACCCTGGAGTTAAGTAAAAGTCAGCCCGATGTTTGATTAACATTACCTCTGCCTTCTCTCCTCCTCGGTCCTCCTGATGGTATCCCATCAGCCATTGCTGCAAAAAAACAATTGAATAATTTAAATATTAAATCACACTGAATCTACACTAAATCTACACTCTCAAAATCTACATTTGACACATATGATATACATCCTGGTTTATTTTCCTGGTTTATTAGCCAACATTAAGCCAGAGTTTAGACACAATGGGCAACTCTGGCTTAATAAAAATCAGGATCTTTACACCAAACCAGTGCACAGTGGGAAGAAGGCAAGGGCAAAGGTGGAGTACTTTTCCCAGTGTGACCCCATCTATTCAGTTAAGAGAGCTTCGGCTATTGGGCGGTATAAAAATGTAATAAATAAATAAATAAAAATGGCACCTGTTTTTATCACCACTTTCTTCTTGCAGTTACTCGGAATCTCTAAGCTTCTGTTAGGAATTTAAAACTCAGATCTTCTTTGCCTGCTTAAATTTAGCAGGTAGTTCTTTACTATTCAATCCTGTGGAATCAGGAATGAATAAGTTTAATTGTAATCTTTGCAGGCATTCTGCTGAATGCAAGTGTTTCTTTTCATTAATCACATCACACATCGTGTTAGACTTTTACTTACATTAAAAGGTTTCTCTCTTACTGTATAATTACCAGTTTTATCGTCATATCTCTGCTTTAAAAATCCACTTTCAAATTTAACTATATATTTTTGCCTTCTATTCAAAGTTCTGTTCAGCCAGGGTGGGGCTTTTTGCGTTATTCCCTGTGGTTAAAGCCATGGTTTAAGGTGTCTTCTGAACATAGCCCATCTTTCTGGCTTAACTACCATGGTTAAAGCTGTGATTTAAGGTGTCTTCTGAACGGGGCCATAGTGATTAATTCAGAAGTGTGCTCTGAACTGTACGATCAATGCAATGGCCATGACATGCTTACCAATATTGCTTGCACTTGTTCCTATATAGCTAAAAGGAGGCTGTTTCAGAGTGGGACGCAAACAGGGTTGATTTGATTTCAATCAAATTGATTTCAATCATAATTTAAATTGCTTCTCTGAAGGACTAAATTTTAACGATATAAATCACAGTTTAAATGACTAGTGAGGTAGATTCTATTTAATTGTCATTTTTAGTAGTACATTTTAAAAATATATAACCTCAATACACATTCAAAGCTGTAGGTTTTGTTAGAAGGTAGATACACACCAAGCAATTATTCTGAATTGTTTTCAGATTAATTTTAATATAAAATGGGATGATAATTTGGTCATTTTAGTACTAAAGCAGAATGAAAGTGTGAAGTCATTCGAATAATCATATTTTTGTCATGATGTGCCAGAATCACCACCACCAACCAGACTTTTAAATTGTAGTAATATGATTGGTTAGTTTTCTTCTTCAACATAGTCTATTTTTTACTAGATGTTTTTAAAAAAATTCAAAATCCATTTTTTTTAAAAAAACTGACTTTTTTTAAAAAAAAACTTTTTTAAAAAACATACACATGAATTTTATCAACCCCCCTGTAGGAATATGGAAGTGGAGACGATGGAGCATATCCTTCTGTCCTGTAGCTTTTATAATCAGGCCCACCATCTTATGATCACCCCATTGTTGAGTAAACTGTCCAGAAGTTCAGACAAATTTTATGTTAAGTTTCTGTTGGAAGATAAGTCCTCAAGAGTAACTTTGGCTGTTGCTAAATTTCTTACAGTGGCGGCCAGGATTAGAGCTCTCTGTGTATTAGACGAAAGTTGATAATAGCTCTAACTGTATGATTTCATGTTTGATTCTTGTTTTTTCATGGATTTATGGATCGCAATAAAGAAGTATGGATTTTATCAACCCTGGATGCCAGAGACAACGAATCACATGCATTTATGATCTGTGTTCCAAGAACTGGCCTCATTTCTTACCATCTGAAAGAAATGTTTCTCATGCTTCCTTTTCATGGTTTCCTGCAGTGAGTCATTGCATCTGGCTGCATGAGGAGGAGAGGTGACAGCAACCCCCTTCCATTGTCTCAGCTGGGACCAACTCCCATTTGGATCCTCCCATCCCAGAACTATATCTGTTGCCATTCCACCAGGTCATTATATAATAAATATGTTAGAAACATAGGAAGTGCCTTTATATAAGGTCAGAGTATTTGTCAATCTATCCCAGTATTGTCTGTACTAACTTGCTATGGTTCTTCAGGGTCTTAGGTAGAGTCTTTGACATCACCTGCTGCCTGATCTTTATTTAAAACTAGAGATGCCAGGATTGAACAAGGAATTTTATCTATGCAGGGCATGTACTCTACCCACTGCGGTATGGACCATACCCAAGATGTCATAAAAGCACACAAACTTATATCCCATAGGTGCTGCTTGTTTTCAGTCCAGCCTTGGATGTGCACATGGACAGTCTCTGGGGACATCCAGTCCGGGAAGCTATGTATACAGCTACATCTTGTGTGTGCGTTTTGCATACCAAAAAGGAGATCCATTCTAACTCTAGATTCAACATTTGTGTTGGGTGAGCATTCCAGATCCTCCCAAGTGCAGCTAAGGATGAATTATGTGACCTGGGTCTCTGTTGTCAATAATGATTTAAAATCCATGTTTTTTATGATAGTAATACAAGGGCATCCATGTCGTATAACGGCTCATGGTCTTGAAAATTCTATGGACCTACATTTGGAGTTGTGCATTGATAATCTGAGTTGCTGTGTGTTGTGGGGAAGAGGATGATATTAGTGGATGCCAGCCTAATATACATTATTCTGTGGGGATAAGAGAAATATAAACAGTCTTTGAAGGCAAGCCTAGACAAGCTTGTGTTCCAATTCCAGAGTTGCTGTTACAAATGGTTGATTCTAAAATTAAAATTTGGATGGAACTGATATCAGATTAATCACACTTTGCTCGTACTGATCAGTAGTATTCTACTGAGTTGTAAGAGTAGGTCTTACTGGCTCAGCAGCTTGAATTGAGCTTCACTCATTTGCATGAAGGACACCAAGCAGCAATATTTTCCTACCACCTAGAAGCAGAAATAAGGAAAGCAAAAAAAAGAAAAGAAAAGAAAAAGCTATTTGGTCTCTGAAGCCTTATCTGTGACAATGAACATTGCCTCTAGGCAGGCATATAATTAAACAAGGAAGGCTAACAGATGATTGATGCATTCTCTTAAGTACGTGCAAAGGGACAATGGGGGTAGAAGTATTCCCATAAAGAACACACAAGGCATATGAATCAATGCTACCCCAGAGCTTAAAATATGTCGATATTGCGAATTAGGTCCTTCCAAGTGTTGTTTAGAGGGTTCATTACCTTTTAAGAAATTTAATATAGGAAAAAAAGTTTTCAGTTGTATAAATAAAAACAAACTCCGTTACATACTGAGACCCCAAGTCTTTAGACTAGGCTGGAATTGGCGATTCATTCAACACTATTATTACTACTAGTAGTGCTGCTGCTGCTGCTGGTGGTGGTTGTTGTTGTTATAAACTTTTAGTTGGGAATGTAAGATTCTATCTTAAAGTTTAAATTCCAGGCTTTTCTGAATTTATCTAAACCGGTAGTAATATGGTGTTTTTAATAGTATCTCATGGTATTCAGTGCACTTAATATGCATTTTCTCAGTAATTCTTAAAACAACCCTGCAAGGTAGGTCAGTACAATAACCCAAATAATGTAGATAGAAGGTTGAGGCTGAGGGATGGTGGCTTGCCTGTGGCCACCTGGTTAAAGAGGTAATGACTGTGGGGAGATTGGACTTGACTGTTCCCACAGTCAGCCATTTCACTCCATCAACTCACATTAGTTGAAATGTGAACAGGAGTGTTGTGATGGGTATTCATGGTGAGAAATACCCTTATTTCTTCTTTGTGGTCTCTGTGCATCACACAAAATGGGCTCTGCGCCTGCACAGAGTCTCGATCAGGGAAAAACTCTACAGCTGAGGCGTTTTTGGCGGGAACCCCTCCCCCATGTGGTGAATGAGCATGCGCAAGTTGAGGGGCTCCCGCCCTTTAGCTCAGTTCTCTTTCGACCGCCATTGTGGTGACCTCGTTGGGAAATTCTCTGTAGAAAAATAAAAATTGTAAGAGGTGTTTTATTCTTTCTTCTTTACTTTCTATCCTCCTTGTATTTCTACTTTATATATATCCTTATTATTTTACATTTTTCTTTTTCCTATCTTTCGCAGCAAGTGAAAACGCCCGAAGGGGCACATGGCCCTCAAGGCCCCGTTCAGGAAGTGTACGAATTGCGGGAGTAAGCTTCCCCCCTCAGACGGACACTCCCTGTGTCTTTTGTGCTTGGGTGAGGCTCATATTGTCAAGACCTGTCGTTTTTGCCAAGCTTTTTCCAAGCAAACGCGACGACACAGGTCAGATAGGCTAAAAGCATTGCTTTAGAGTAAAGCCTTACAATCAGTCGAAAAACCATCGACATCGACGTCCTGCACCATGGAGCCTGTCAAAGCTTCCCCAAAGTCTCCTTTATTGGCTCAGGCACAACAACAACCGGAATTACCTGTTACGCCTGGGAGAAGTGTTACGCTTTCCATTGCCAAACGATTAGCAAAGAAAGCAAGCAAAAAAGGCAAAACATACTGCCTCAAAACCGGAGGAGCGTAGAAAAAAGAGAAATAAGAAATCTCTTAAAAAGAGTGTGCCGAACCCTACTCGGCCGTCTTCTCCTCCTCTGATGACTAATATACCAATGTCGACAGTCGATACCGTACAATCGACATCGACATCGGCAAAGAATCCGCTGCCGCAAACTTTGGCTACCGAAACTTCGACCTCGATGCCGATACCGGCACAACCTCTACTACCTCCACCGCCGCCACCACTACTATTGTCCCCCATACCGACATTCCGGCCACCGTCGGCACATGGTCCGAGGTTAACGTCAACGTCTGAAGGGGAAATAAGAGATCTATCTCCAGCCCCTATACCGCCTAGACAGGCACGACCTGAGGACAGACGCTATAGACACGACTCCCCAGATTCCATGTTTTCTGGACAGTCTGGGAGAGGTTATTACTACTACAACCTACCACCACCATCTAGAGACAGATCCCATTCACCACACCGTGAGAGATGGGAACGGAATCCCTACAGAAACCAATACTTGGGTTGAGATATGTATTATCAAAGACCTTACGAGGGACAATGGGGAGATTCTCCCCAAACCTATTACTCCCGAACACCATACTACGGGGGACAACCACACGCCGAACCCGTAACTAGACCTTCAGCTACAATGCCTAACCCTCAATCTAGCCTGATCGATGCTAGTACACCGCCAATACAACCGCCAGCAACGCTACCTCCTAATATGCAGGCGTCGCAACAACAACAACCAGAACCACTCATTCAAATGCCGTTTGCTACAGTGAATTCTCCATCGTCACCTCAAGACGATTACGAGTCCGATTCTTCATCCTCGTCTTCGGCATGCCCATCTATAGCGTCCCCAGATATAGAGGTCACTCCACAAGGGGGTATCTCCCCATCAGAGGATTTGGGCCATTTTTCAGACCAGATTATTAGAATGGCTCAGGCGTTAGGTCTACAAGTCGAACAATCTAGATCCACTGTACAGGACCCGGTGTTCGATTCCATATCTTCGGATACATCAAAACCAGTGGCCATCCCGATGCTACTGGCCTTACTGGAAACTATTAAACAATCTTGGAAGTCACCTTCGACAGCCCCACCAACTTCCAAAAGATTGGAGGGGATGTACAAAGTCCAGAACTCAGATGTCTAGTTCCTTTTTGAGCATCCGCCTCCGAACTCCATCGTCATCGAGGCTGCTCAAGGCAAAAGCAGGCATCAGCATTCCTCACCTGTGGATAAAGAAGGACGTCGTTTAGACCTCCTTGCTCACAGGCTATATACCTCTTCATCCCTAGGACTAAAAATCACAAATTACCAAGCAGCAATGTCTGGCTACCAATTTCTACTCTGGGACAAGATGGGAAAATTGATGGAACACTTACCTGAAGATAAGAAACAATTGGCTAGACTCTTCCATTCCGAAGCGTCGCAGCTTTCTCGCCAACAAATACATACCTCCAAGCACCAGGTCGACTGTATAGCAAAAACCCTGACAGGAACCATAGCACTCCGTCGACATGCCTGGCTCCGCTCGGCGGGCCTCTCCCAGGAGGCATGCTCTAGAATAGAGGACTTAACTTTCGATGGCATCGGGCTTTTCAATGCCGACACTGACAACTCTCTCGATACCGTACAAAAGGCGAGAACAACAGCTCGCCGTATGGGGTTCAGTCAACCTTAGCAACAATTCCAACGATGCTGAGTCCGTCCACGTTCCTCGTATTATGCCAATAGACAACAATACCAACAATTTCAACCTCGTCAACAACTACAACAGCAACAACAGGCCTTCCAGCCCCGTAAGCAATTCTCAAATTACAGAGGCAGAGCCACCTCTCGGAGGAACGACGCGGGTTTTAAACGGCGTCTTTGATTTTTTGGCTACACCTGTAAATAATCCCACCATTTTCTTGATGATAGACTCTCCCACTATTACCATCAATGGGAGACTATCACTACCGACACATGGGTCCTCTCTATAATACAAAGAGGATACCGTATAGAGTTTAAAACCCTCCCTCTTCTCAGTAATGTAAAGATTACACCACCTACAATACCCTTACTCCAGGAAGTTGACATGCTCCTTAACAAGGGTGCCATCGAACTCGTTCCATGGAGTAAACTTCAAAAGGGTTTCTACTCAATGTACTTTACCGTACCGAAAAGAGACTGAGGACTTCGCCCTATTTTTGATTTACGTTTACTAAATTTACATATTACGACCAAAAAATTTAGAATGGTTTCTTTGGCATCTATTATCTCACTATTATTTAAAGGACAATGGTTTGCATCCATCGATCTTCGCGATGCATATTTTCACATTGCAGTGGAGGGCACATACCGAAGATACCTACGTTTTATAATTGGTCATAACATCTATCCGTATAGAACTCTCCCCTTTGGCCTATCCACGGCCCCGAGGGTCTTTTCAAAATGTATGTCTACAGTCTGTGCCCACCTTTGCCTTAAAGGGGTAGAAGTCTACCCTTATCTTGATGATTGGCTTATCGTAGCACCAACAAAACAACAACTACAAAATTCAATACAAATTACTTGCTGTTTATTATGTAAATTAGGGCTCTATATCAACTATGAAAAATCCCAATTAAAACCTTCACAGGTCATCCAGTTCATTGGGGGGACCCTCGACTCCATATCGGCTCGAGCCTTCCTACCAGCCACTCGATGCGCACGCATCATACATCTCGCTCAGAGTTTTCGGCACCGATCCCACATATCAGCGTTCAAGGTACAACAACTATTAGGCCTAATGGCTTCTACCACTGCAGTAGTTCAATATGCCCGCCTAAAAATGCGACCACTTCAATCCTGGTTCCTGAAACACTTCAACCCTCAAAAAGACTCGAACAATCTCTCACTGTACCCACCGAGAAGAGTAAAAGACTCTCTTATATGGTGGACAGTAATCCACCACCTAACACAAGGAATCCCATTCAGTCAAGAACAACCAACAAAAATACTGACCACGGATGCATCAATGAAGGGTTGGGGTGCACATTTAAGCTCCCTAACCGTCCAGGGCTTATGGTCCAAAAAAGAAGCCAGACAGCACATAAATCTTCTCGAACTACGAGCAGTTCAATGAGCTCTCGTTGCGTTCGAATCCCAGATTACAGGACATTTCATACAGATAACCACAGACAATACCACACAGTGGTAGCATATCTGAACAAGGAGGGCGGCACCAAATCAGAACGTCTTCTAAAATTGACAATGAACATCTTCGATTGGTGCATCCCGAGACACGTTACATTCACTGCCATCCATATTGCCGGCATGGAAAACACACTAGCCGACTTCCTAAGCCGATCCCACCATCTTGCACACGAGTGGCAGCTCAACAAGACTGTGGCCAAATCAATATTCCAAACATGGAACACTCCAGACATCGATTTATTTGCCACGGAAACAAACAAAATAGTTTACAACTTCTGCAGCCAAGCAGGTCTAGGCAAAAACTCTCTGGGCGACGCCTTTACACTGCAATGGACAAACACACTTTTCCTCACTTTCCCATCATACCCAGAGTGATTGCCAAGATAATCGCCAACAAGACCAATTGCATCTTGATCACTCCTTGGTGGCCGAGACAAACGTGGTTTGCCGCACTTCTACGGGTGTCGAACAGTCGATACCGACGGCTCCCACTCTTACCAACATTGCTGACACAACAACAAGGCAAAATCAGACACCCCAATCTACAAACCCTGAGGTTAACAGCATGGAACATTTAACTCTCCAACCTAATGTAACCTCCACGCGATTGCAAGATGTCCTAGAAGCAGCTAGGAAACCATCCACTCGAAAATCTTATACTCAAAAGTAGACTACCTTCGAAAATTTCGCCAAGGACAATAATTTCAACCCCTTTCCTTCACCATAGACCAAATTCTTATGTTCCTTTTATCCCTCTCGGAGAAGGGTTTATCCATGTCCTCCATACGTGTATATCTCTCAGCAATATCATCAATCTGACGTAGTATAGAAAACTCAATTGTGTTTTCACATCCTCTATCAAAACGCTTTTTGAAAGGACTTAACAATTTAACACCACCAATCCGTACACGTATGCCGTCCTGGAGCATCTCAGTTGTACTAAAATCATTAACTTCAAAACCTTTTGAACCACTGGCCACAACAGACCTCCGATTACTCTCATTTAAAACAGCCTTTTTAATAGCCATCACTACAGCTCGAAGATCCAGTGAACTTGCAGCTCTTTGCATAGATCCCCCTTATCTAACCTTCCACAGGGATAAGGCTAAGGCCTGACATTACATTTCTACCAAGGTAGTTTCAGAATTTCATTTAAATCAGGATATTATTCTTCCTGCATTTTTTCCTTCTCCATCCTCAAAGATGGAAACCACTCTTCATACACTGGACGTTCGAAGAGCTTTAGCTTTTTATAAGCAGCGAACAGAACTCTTTCGCAAATCGCCCCGTTTGTTTGTCTCCTACTCCGGACAACATAAGGGCATGCCTATTTCATCACAAAGACTTGCACGATGGATCGTTGAGGCCATCAAGCTGGCATACCAACTTGCAGATCTCCCTCTGGACACAAACGTCCAAGCTCATTCTACGAGGGAAATGGCTACTTCGACAGCATTCGGTAAGGGCATCTCGATCCCTGAACTTTGCCGTGCTGCGACTTGGTCAAAATCATTGACTTTCGTGAAGCACTATCGCTTGGATACGAGAGCGAGAGCCGACTGCTCTTTCGGGAGAGCTGTCCTATCATCGATACTGACATAAGGACACCGACCCACCTCCGGTAAGTCAGCTCGCTAATCTCCTATTTTGTGTGATGCACAGAGACCACGAAGAAGAAATGCAGATTGTTTACCTGTAACCATAGTTCTTCGAGTGGTCATCTGTGCAGTCACACAACCCACCCTACCATCCCCACATCGGTGTAATGTTTATAGTAACTTAATTCTTTTTCTCAATAACACCCCTCTATGGAGGTATTTACCCTTTGTAGGACAATAGTACTGCTTTATCTGAGCCATTATCTCGGTATCGATATCCCCATCGATACCGACAACTAGTACTACTATGTTGTTGTTGTTGTTTATTCGTTCAATCGTTTCCGACTCTTCGTGACTTCATGGACCAGCCCACACCAGAGCTTTCTGTCGGCTGTCGCCACCCCTAGCTCCCCCAAGGTCAAGTCTGTCACCTCCAGAATATCATCCATCCATCTTGCCCTTGGTCGGCCCCTCTTCCTTTTGCCTTCCACTTTCCCTAGCATCAGCCTCTTCTCCAGGGTATCCTGTCTTCTCATTATGTGGCCAAAGTACTTCAGTTTTGCCTTTAATGCCATTCCCTCAAGTGAGCAGTCTGGCTTTATTTCCTGGAGTATGGACTGGTTTGATCTTCTTGCAGTCCGAGGCACTCTCAGAATTTTCCTCCAACACCACAGTTCAAAAGCATCTATCTTCCTTCGCTCAGCTTTCCTTATGGTCCAGCTCTCACAGCCATAGGTTACTACGGGGAATACCATTGCTTTAACTATGCGGACCTTTGTTGTCAGTGTGGTGTCTCTGCTCTTAACTATTTTATCAAGATTTGTCATTGCTCTCCTCCCAGGAAGTAAACGTCTTCTGATTTCCTGGCTGCAGTCAGCGTCTGCAGTAATCTTTGTGGCCAGAAATACAAAGTCTGTCACTGCCTCCACGTTTTCTCCCTCTATTTGCCAGTTATCCATCAAGCTGGTTGCCATAATCTTGGTTTTTTTGAGGTTTAACTGCAACCCAGCTTTTGCACTTTCTTCTTTCACCTTTGTCATAAGGCTCCTCAGCTCCTCCTCGCTTTCAGCCATCAAAGTGGTGTCATCTGCATATCTGAGATTGTTAATGTTTCTTCCTGCGATTTTAACTCCAGCCTTGGATTCGTCAAGCCCAGCACGTCACATGATGTGTTCTGCATACAAGTTGAATAGATAAGGTGAGAGTATACAGCCCTGCCGTACTCCTTTCCCAATCTTAAACCAGTCCGTTGTTCCATGGTCTGTTCTTACCGTTGCTACTTGTTCGTTATACAGATTCCTCAGGAGGCAGACAAGATGACTTGGTATCCCCATACCACCAAGAACTTGCCACAGTTTGTTATGATCTACACAGTCAAAGGCTTTAGACTAGTCAATAAAACAGAAATAGATGTTTTTCTGGAACTCCCTGGCTTTCTCCATTATCCAGCGGATATTGGCAATTTGGTCTCTAGTTCCTCTGCCTTTTCTAAACCCAGCTTGTACATCTGGCAATTCTCGCTCCATGAATTGCTGGAGTCTACCTTGCAGGATCTTGAGCATTACCTTGCTGGCATGTGAAATAAGTGCCACTGTCCGATAGTTTGAACATTCTTTAGTGTTTCCCTTTTTTGGTATGGGGATATAAGTTGATTTTTTCCAGTCTGATGGCCATTCTTGTGTTTTCCAAATTTGCTGGCATATGGCATGCATCACCTTGACAGCATCATCTTGCAATATTTTAAACAGTTCAGCTGGGATACCATCGTCTCCTGCTGCCTTGTTATTAGCAATGCTTCTTAAGGCCCATTCAACCTCACTCTTCAGGATGTCTGGCTCTAACTCACTGACCACACCATCTGAGCTATCCCCGATATTATTATCCTTCCTATACAGATATTCCGTATATTCTTGCCACCTTTTCTTGATCTCTTCTGTTTCTGTTAGGTCCTTGCCATCTTTGTTTTTGATCATACCCATTTTTGCCTGGAATTTACCTCCGATGTTTCTAATTTTCTGGAAGAGGTCTCTTGTCCTTCCTATTCTATTGTCTTCTTCCACTTCCGCACATTGCTTGTTTAAAAATAATTCCTTATCTCTTCTGGCTAACCTCTGGAATTTTGCATTTAATTGGGCATATCTCCTCCTATCACTGTTGCCTTTTGCTTTCCTTCTTTCTTGGGCTACTTCCAGTGTCTCAGCAGACAGCCATCTTGCCTTCTTGGTTTTCTTTTTCTCTGGGACGTTTTTTGTTGCCACCTCTTGGACAATGTTGCGAACTTCTGCCCATAGTTCTTCCGGGACCCTATCTACTAAATCTAGTCCCTTAAATCTGTTCTTCACTTCCACTGCATATTCATTAGGAATATTAGTGAGCTCATATCTAACTGATCTGTGGGTCTTCCCTATTCTCTTTAGTTTGATTCTAAATTGTGCAATAAGAAGTTTGTGATCTGAACTACAGTCAGCTCCAGGTCTTGTTTTTACCGTCTGTATAGATGTCCACCACCTTTGGCTGCAAAGGATGTAGTCAATCTGATTTCGGTGTCGGCCATCTGGTGAAGTCCATATATAAAGCCGTCTTTTTGGTTGTTGGAAGAGAGTGTTTGTTATGCACAGTGAGTTGTCCTGGCAGAATTCTATCAGCCTATGTCCCGCTTCATTTTGTTCTCCTAGACCATGCTTACCTAGTGACACTTTATCTCGGTATCGATGTCTCCATCGATACCGGAAGCTTTTATTCTCTCTCGGTTTCGAGGCCACAATGTTGGTCTCCAGGAACTGAGCTAAAGGGCGGGAACTCCTCAACTTACGCATGCGTATTCACCGCATGGGGGAGGGGTTCCCGCCAAAAACGCCTCAGCTATAGAAGTTTTTCCCGATCGAGACTCCGCGCAGTCGCAGAGCCCATTGTGTGACTGCACAGATGACCACTCGAAGAACAGTACCATGTACATTGATGGTGCTATATAAATTAATAATAATAATAATAATAATAATAATAACTACGATTATAGGTAAGCAACCTGCATTTATTTCAATTTCATCCTGTCCTTCCCCCAGTGAGCTTAGGCTTCAAAACAATCCTAAATAAATAACTAAGCATTATTTATATCTCACTGCAGTCCAATCTGTCCAGTGAGGCCTTAAATTTGTGCTTCTCAGACAGCAGCTCCTCCTGCTTACTGAGAAATTATAGGAGGCATTCCTAGCAGAGCTCTAAGATCTAGGCAAAAATAAGGACTGGAAAGTAAAAGGAGGACTGGAGATAAAAATGCAAGAGTAAAATTACTGATACAATGTCTTTTTTCCTATGACATTTTGTGCAAATTTAATACTGTTGATGTAGCAATTCAACTTCTCCAGCCTAATTAAATTTGTGTACCACAATGTTCTGTGTTAGGTATTGCTTGATTTAGATGTTAAGGATTCAGAGGTTAAGGATTCTGAGGGAAAAAAGGCAATTGCTTTCTCTCTTACAACTGTGCTGAAGAATCACAGAAAAATGGTGCTGAAGAATCACAGAAAAATGGAGGGGAAGAATATGGCCGCCAACACTTCATGGATGAAAACAGGGGCATCTTAGTAAAAGTACCAGGTGTCAGTGGGTGGGGATGTCCCACAGTTCTGATCACAAGATTTTTCATTTCATTAAGCCAGGGATGGGGAACATCTTTAAGGTGAAGAAAAGTCACAGCCACTGACTTCATCCCCTCCCCATTTTCTCTTTCCCTGTGATGAAAGGAAACGTGGAGAAAGGGCACTTTTTGCCTGCCTCTCAGCATCCCCATTGGGGCAATGAGTGGTGCATTAAGGGTCACTCAGCTGGTGTCTGGAGGACACTTCCAGGTGTCAGCCAAGTCCTCGCCTTTACATGCCACTTGTTGTCCCAATGGCAACAGTGTTTAAATGGACTTGGCTGCCGTTGGGAGAAGCTGCTCCTCCGAGTGCTGGCTGAGCTTCTAGTTTTGGGTGCCATCTGTATAAGAGAGAACAGCAGGGATTCCCGTGTGCACTACTTGTGTTCTGAATTGGGATGGGGGGTGGCATACAGGAGAATCCAGACCGGAGATAACAGTGGGGATGCCTCCAGGGGATGGGGGTGAAGGTGGAGGAATCCAAGGAAGCTCTGCAGACAAAGGACAAAGACTTAAAAAAAAATTACATATGGCAGAAGCAGCTTATTCTAGGAAAGGCCCTCAGAAAAACATTGAACAACACCGGAAAAGAAACCAAGAATTTGCACTGCTCAATACACAGAAGTACAGTTTACAGGAAACTGTAAAATCAACACTTTACTTAGCAACTGTATCTGGAAGTCTGCTAATATTTTAACAGGTGCAGTGCCCATTCTTGAAGATTCTAGATGCCTTCACACAATATTGCCTTTGTCCAATATCAAATATAATCTCACGTTGTAAACACTCTCCCCACCGCCAGATGCCATCCCATGGCAAGGAGATAGCTGCTTGCCAAACACCCTGGGTGACTTCCCAGGGCTCCATATGAAGGTACCAACATATTAAATAGTACATTAACATTCCAAGGACACAATGGGGCAGCCCAATCTATCTTGCCATATCCTTCTTTTGCTCCAACCCACTAGTCAAGGTACTAGTCAGAACAGCAGGCAATCTTAGGTTTACTAGTTAAAAGGGGGATGTGGACATTGACGAGCTTCATATGAATCAGAAGTCACCAAGTACTAGCCAAAGAACATGCTGTCCTCCTCAGGCCTTTGACCTGGAATTCTAAAGTGATAAAAAGTTACCCATGGTCGTGTACAGGCGGTGTTTGCCTACCACCATTGGGTATCTAGGATGAGCCAGAGAAACATTAATTTACTGCTTTCAGAGAGGATGCATATCTTTTAGACACATGAAACCCAGCACTTTTGCTTTCAGAAAGTAGGACCTTTCACAAGTCCCATGAACAAATACTGGTTAAAAGAGAATATCTCACTGTATGTTCAGAATGCCTGTTTTATAACTTAATAAGGAAAGGAAAGGAACCTCTCGTGCAAGCACTTGAGTCATTGCTGACTCCTAGAGGGATGACTGCTTTTGTTGACATTTTCTTGGCAGACTTTGTAGCGGGGTGGTTTGCCATTGCCTTCCCCAGTCGCAGTTACCTTTCCCCCAGCTAGCTGGGTACTCATTTTACCGACCTTGGAAGGATGGAAGGCTGAGTCGACCTGAAAACCAGCTTCTGCTGGGATCGAACTCAGGCCGAGGGGAGAGTTTCAGCTGCGCCACACAAATACTGGTTAAAAGAGAATATCTCACTGTATGTTCAGAATGCCTCTGTTTTATCACTTAATAACCACATCCCATTTTCAGACTACCAGGTTTAGAGATAAGGGCTCCCATGGCAGAGGAGATTTCTTTAAACACAGTCTAATTTGTGCCAACATCACTTCGAAACCTTTCTTGATCCTGACAAAACTGTGAAGAAATAAAAAGGAATTGAGGGTCTCCAAGCATGTGCAGAATAGCTTTACCTCACCCATTCTCGTATCAAATCCAGAGAAGGGAAAGGCAGACTTTCATGATAGAAGCTGAAACTTCAGAGACTTGAGCACCAGCACTTTTTCAAAATTATGCATAATATTTTCAGGTCTAGCAACTAGGATGAGATTAGACAGGGGTAGCTAATGGGGAGAGATTTAAGTTAACCAGTTAACAGCCGAAGCCCAATTTGTATAAAAATGCACACAAAATAATACATCTATAAATATCAAATTAGAATGAAAATAAAAATTAGAATTGTACCAGTGCAAAGACTACTATATGCACATTATCATTTGGTTGTCCCAAAGTGAATAAAGAAAGTCAATTGCTTCTGAAATTGAAGAGGTAGACTTTCCTTCCTAGAAGTTTTTATATGCTACCAGATTTGTTCATCATTTGTATTTTACTATACCCTAAAGCAGAGATGGGCAGAAGGTAAATCTCCAGATGTTTGAGATTTTCCAGAAGCCCCTATTAGCATGGCTAGTGCGCAGGAATGCTGGGGGTTGAAATTCAAAACATCTCCCGATCTACTTTCTATACATCCCTGCCTTAAAGGAAGCAATAGGAACTTGAGAGTCTCCTCCATGACTTCTCACTGAGTTATTCCTTTTCTGCTGCTAGTGCAATCAGGCAGCAGAGCCTCTTAGAGGTGGAGCTACGTGTCTTGATTGGATGCACTTCAAACCGTAGCTTGTTTCCACTGTGCGGACATGAAAGGAAAGCTAATGTCTGTGATTTTACCTGGAATTATCAGTGGATAGCCATGACCGTTCCAGGTGATTTAAGGCATCGATGACAGTTTGGGAGCATGAGCGTACTAATATAAAATTGATTTTCAACAGTGTACTGTGTTGGAAAGGATACCTTGTCCTAAGGTCCCCTCCTTGGGAAGGCACTGATCCAGGGAAAGCATACTGGAAGGAGTAGTTCAATTGAACCTTGGCCATCTTTGTCCATAGTGTTTAATTGCTGAGGATTGCAAGTTATACATGTTTCTAGAACTAGTTTATATGCTGTTTTTGAATGCATGTGTCAGTTTTCAGGTTACATATTAAAATTACAAGCCTGACATCTGAAAAAACAACCTTCTTAGAGAACAGTAATGGACAAATAACAAGAAGCATGTTCTTGAGAAGCTTGAGCAATGCTTTGCGATGACCACCAAATTTACATATCAAATCATGAATGTAGTTGAAGATTCTTAAGTTCTTTAACCAGCTGCAGTAATAAATTCATGGCAATAGTCCTGTTTCATGTTCCTTCCATATATATCTGAGGGAAAATGTTTGGTTTCTTTACAGCAGGGGCTTTTGCAAGAATCATTAGAACTAACTTTCTTTAGCAAACTATGGGCACCATCAAACACTACTGGCATTGCACTAGAGGTTACTTACTCTAGTGCAATGTAATCTATGTTAGTGCTAGTGCTGAATTCAATACTGCCCAGTATCCATAGTCTAGGTTGGGGCAACTTCTGCTGCTGCCTGAGGTGGGTGAGCAAACATGTCTCTGCCATTCCTGCCACACACTGTGTGCCATGTCTCTCTCTTACCTCCTGCCACATCTCCCACCTATCTCCCCACTCCTGCTGCCACCATTGTTTTTGCTGCTGCTGCTCTCCAGGAACACCCTCTCCCACAATGTCTGGCCCCTCAAAGCAAGGCTTTTGGACCTGCCTGTCTCTTTGCGGAACTGTGCCAGCCAGTTTTTATGGCTCAGAGAAATCGACCGCCTACCCACCCTCTTGATCACCCTGAGAGGATCTTCAGGATGAGCCAGGTGGTGGGTGGCTGCTTCAGAAAGCCCCACTGGCTGCTCTCCCCATGCCACATTTGCTGTAGCGGGAGAGTGAGGCTGTCGGGGCTCTCTGGAGCATCTGTTGTGTGCTGCCAGGTCATGTAGTAGTTCCAGAGAGTCCTGTCAGCTCCATTTTCCTGCTGTGGCAAATGCCATAGTGTGAGAGCAGCCCTCTCTGGAGATCCTGCCTGGTTGTGGGTGTTTGGTGTGGTTTAGAACATGCAATTTGCTGCTGCTCCTGCTTTGCAGCCTGAGGTGGGAGCTTCACCCCACTTCATGGGAGGGCCAGCCCTGTCCCCAGTAAAAAGTAAACGTTATACTTGGGAGCTATGTACTTGAAAGCCATTGTGGTGCAATGCTTCGGATATTGGACTAGGATTGAGGAGACCCAAGTTGACATCTCCACTTAGCCATGACGCTCAATGACCTTGGCCCAATTGCTATCTTTCAGAGTAACCTACCTCACAGGGTCCTTGTGAGGATAAAATGGGGTTGAGGAAAACAACCAAGTATGCCACCATCCTTCCTCCTTGAAGGAAAGACGGGATATAAATGTAATAAACAAATCTTGTACGCTTGATTAAAAACTCCACTTTCAGCGTAAAGTCTTTTCTGGCAGATTTATACTAGGTTTTAGGTCAGACCCAGACTACTAAGGTCAGGTCATCACACAGACTTTTAATGTCAAATATAATAGGAATATACAGTGAGAAAACGGTGTGTAAATCCAGGCCAGATTTACAATTTGTGTAAATCATTATGATCCCATCATAGTAACACTATATCCCTCTTTCACATTTATACCCTGTAGGAAACACAATGACATTTGTTGCGGTATTTTGGATAATGTGGAATAAAAAGGATGAAATAATGCTATGAAAGCGAGATATATAATGTGTAATGTGCCCCAACATTTATCAGTGCACTTCAATACAACTATAAAGCAGTAGCGCAGATCTAGCATATGTTGAGTTTTTTTAAGTGACCCCTTGATAGTAGGTATGTAGTCTATTTTTATGCTTTTTATGGTTTTAAATTTGGTATATTAGTTTTTAAATGTTTGATATTTTTAATCTCTGTAAACTGCCCGGAGAGCTTCGGCTATATGTGTGTGTGGGTATATAAATGTAAATAATAATAATAATAATAATAATAATAATAATAATAATAATAATAATAGCAGCCCCTGATCCATCCTCCACATCTTTTTAATAGAACAAAATATAACCATTTCTGGCTCTGCTCTTCCTTAGATATAGAAGAAGTACCTATGGTACCAAGCAACATAGGTAGCTCTTAAAACAATTTGACTGGTAAGAGAGTACTGTGTTTGTGAGTCTTACTTAATAGTTGCGCCCTGAACCTTGTTCATTTTTTTAGGAGTGTAGGGAGAGGGAATACTCAGCTAATTCAGGAAGTTTAGGTTTTCTGGCTTTAAATTGGTAAATAGAGTAAGCCGAAAACTAGAGGGCAAGAAATGTAGCATACAATTCTGCGGACTTCAGGAAAAAAAACCCACCAAAATCCTCCGAAAGCATCTATCAAAGTGATTTCAATCCAATGATCCGGTACAAAGTCAAAAGATGTAAGCTGTTCTAATCCAATGCTTTCAGCTGCTTAAGATCCAGCCTCCATAGCTAGTTGCCAGGGCCCAGCTGACAAGTTCTTCAAAGCATCGAAGCAAGAAAGCCCAGCAGTGCCTAGCGACAGAGCTCTTCAGAGGTTTTCAAAGTGACAGCTGTTTGCTTTGGGTTTATATACTACAAAAACAATTCAGGTGGCGAATAACATAAATGGCACCATGTTCCAGTCCAGGAATTTTTATTACAATGAATTTAGCTTTGGGCAAGCTGCCACAATCAGCACATTTTGAAAAGAAACTCACTGACGGTGCATATTTTCTCCAACCCTGAAATAGCATGCAACATTTATGCTGCAAGATTCATGGACTACATATAGCTTCACACAATAACATTTTATAATATAAAATATTCGTTTAATTTATAGAAGGTTCTGCCCCAGTGATTTTGCTTCTCAGTAGACTACCATAACAACCTTTCCTTGCCTGGATCAATTTAAATTCTGTTAACCAGCTAGATACCTTGTTAGTCTGTTTTGTCTATCAGAATCCTGTTTCAAGATATTGCATCTTGGGGTTGGATAGTAGGCAAATACCAGTGGCAATATTGGGGTTTTCACAATAGGCTTCATTATGAATGGACTATATTAATCTAATTAGGAAGAAAGCCTTTACAGACTTACACCTGCATATAATGAATCCCATCTTCTCAGAGTCCTGTGTATTTATCCTTTCAGATCCAGCAGAAGTCAAGCTGATTTACAATCTTCTGAAGTATTGTGTTTTTCCCCATGCCTCATGTGATAAAGTGCAAAATGAGATCATAGATTAGGAGATGGTGCTGCATCTCCTGATCTCTTTCAAGTGCAGTGTTCTGTGTCTTTTGTTGTGTGCTTGGGTGATGGAAGGTAAACTTGGCAATCATGAGCTTATACAGAAACCTTTGCAAAATATACTTTCGAATGAATAACACTTCTTCGGGTGGGCAACTAATTTAATAACAACACCACTCTTTAGATAGAAGAATCAGGGGCTACTAGACAAACTTTCCAATTTTCTTTTTGGTTGTGAAGCTCTTTAATGACGTTATTATTTAGTGAAGAGCACACTCTGATATGAATGTGTCCTGAAGAGCTCAGATTTATCTTACCAGGCGACAGCTAACCCTAAAGTGGATAAACAAGATGTACCACTCTCAGTGGAATTGGACTTCCCATAGTGATGGATGTCAGGTATAGATGGTACATGTAGCAAATGACTGGAGAACCAGAGAGAGGGAGGGAGTATACCCAACTGTGTGAGCCCCCCTGGAGGAATGGATACTTTGTAAGTGAGTTAATGATTGAAAACACAGCAGGTTCCTTTTGGTCCACCTCTTGGTGAATATAAAAGGCTTGGAGATTTATTTTTATATACTACTTCTAATAGGCCCCTAATGTTTGAGGGGTAGGCACAGTGAAAAGTATAGCAGTGTTTTCTACAGTGGCTTTTGAAATGGGGACAATGCTTTTTCATTGCAGGAGGCTAAAATAATGGATCTGTTCAGATTAAAAGACTAAAGGATATTGTTGTTGTTTTAATGCATGATGCATTTTTCTAGGGAAGCATTTACATAGAGAATGTAACCTGTGACCTAGACTGTCCATGTCTGGTTTCTGCAATTGTTGTCACATATTTTTCAGCTGTGACAATGGCTGAAAATATGTGTGTATTTCATACAGATTTAACTAAAAATGTATTCAAAGTAGAAATGAGACCCAGTGATGCTCCTTGTTTGGCTCTGATAACAGGTGGCAAATGTGGGGCATAATTTTTCTGAATTTGGAGGACTTTTATATGGGACTAAGGCCTGAGCGTCGTCTTATATTTGGACATGGTCTGGAGATGGTATTACCAAACCACTTTTGTGTGGTGAATATAGTTTGGGTGATGAAAGCAACTACATATGGTAAAAGCTCATAACTTAGCAGACTAGAATGAAATCTTGTTGGTGAGTTGCTGAGACATGGTAAATATAATTCCTTAAAGGCGTGAAGGTGCAATTGTACAACATATTCCCCATTTAAAAAATAACTCAAGTTAATTTTACTAAACTGAGAAGCAAAATGAATTTAATGTAGGAATCATACTTGTAGGAGGCAAATCACCAAGGTTAGATTGGTAGATAGAAAGAAGATCAGGTTATTTTCAGTAATAACCTAATCTATGTCTCTGATTAGGGCTTGCTTGGTGTTCTAGAATTAGATCCGTGTGAACTCTACTAGCTGCTGGTATTGCAGTCACAAGTTTAATGTCTTTATTCCTTGGAAGAATAACTTCCGCATAAAGTAAAAAAATACCCCCTTTGAAGTTCAAATATTAATTTTCAAGCTCTGAAATTATAACAAAATAAGTCCCAATCAAACATAATTCAGTTATAATTACTTAATAACTGTTTAGAAATTGCCGAATAGTTTTTAACTTCATGTTCTGTCTTATTTGGATCTATTCTGCTAAACACTTGTTCCTTTCTGTGCAGCTAAAGAAGGTGGTGGTAAGTGGGTGGTTTGGGCAGAGCGATGGATCACTGTGCCATTCAACTGGTAATATTTTTTTTTAAAAAATGATGTATGCTGAGTTTTAGAACCAATCTAGTACTACTTTGCTATAATACATTTTCTGCAAGTAGTCTTTTTAATGGTATAAAACCAGGGGTGTAAACCAAAAGTGGGCAAAGACCCATAATAATCCCCACCCAGCACTTCATGGGTCGTATGGCATCAGGTGGGCAAGGCCTTGGAGGTGGCACAAGCCTTCATGGACCAGATTAGGTCTATGGGTTGCAGCTTTTGCACCTCTGGTATAAACCATATAAATTGTTTTACTACTTCAAGGTAATGGTAGACGGTTTACTTGCTCCCCATGTTTCTCTGATCGTCTTTTTATCTTCTCCCTATTCCATCTCTTTAAGCAACATGTTGGAGTGGTGCAAGGGTGATTATTTGTGCTTATGACCATGGCCAGCTCTTGCAGCAGCCAATTCGTTTCCCATAAGTCAACATTGGCTTGCAAGGTTGCCAAGTAATTCATATTGAAAGAATGTGTAGGCACCATTAGCCTGCTCTTCTCTTAGACAATGTACAGTAAATTAAAGTACCCTTAACCTGTATAACACATTCCAAGGGATGGAAATAGGCTTTAGTATAAGAGTAATAATGCTGTCATTTATCTATCAATGAAAAAGAGAGGTGGAGGCTCTAGGAATGGTTTTATACCATGCATTAACTACTGGAAATTGTCTGGTGCATTAAGACAATGGTTTAAATATATACAGAAAGACAGATTATTGGCCCAAGGTATTTGTAAAACCAGGCTTTGTAGTCACACTGTTTCACCAAAAATGGGGACATCCCTTTTGGGGCAGAATGAGGGCTGCTTCCCCATGAGAATTAATGCGATTCTCTGATTCTTGTATTGTGGAGGATTGTACGGCACTTTTGGTTCATGTGGGGTCCAGCGAAATGGCATACTGGAAATATCATGTAGCCTCTGCTCAGTGTGCTATTTTGGCATGATTGGTTGTCCTTTCATTGTGCTGTTCCCAGTGACTACCCAGACTGTCTCCATGGCTGAGATGACCCAGCCAAAAGCATGGAAGTGTTGTCTTACTTCCTCCCCTAAAACATACCCACTTTTAAAACATAAATGGTAAAAATAACAACCCAGTTACAGTTTCAAAGGGTATTGCCAGATCAATTCTGCATCATATCTACAGTCACTCATTGCTCCAGCTAGTACAAAAAGTCCTGAGAAAACTCATATTTATTTACAAAAAAGTATTTATTTTGCCTCCTTCTTTTCTATTCTATAATATTCTATCTATGACTTGAGAAAAATACTTGTGAGAAACTACACTATTCTGTTAAACTAGAAAGTAAATTTAGATTTGTGCTTTGTCACCTTAATTTTCTCTGACATGGGTTCCGTGCAGAAACAGATAACGTGAACATGCTCCATAATGTAACACTTTTTAATGTATATACAGAGGATGAGAAGAGCACTTAATTTTCTGTACTTAATTTTATATTTTATTCAGCATTAAGACCAATACCTTTCCATAATTAAGTGTATGTGTGTGAAAAGTTTGTTCCCAGTTAAAAGCGGAACACATATAACTTTTGATAAAGGCACATACAAGATTGGCCAAAGGGCATACAATGCACTTTGGTTTTCATTTGCGTAAAATTAGATATGGCGACAAAAGTGTGTTGGGTATTGAACATTAAATAGATCCACAACTAAGCAAGATCAAAGTATCTTTACTTGCATGTTTATTAAGTAGTTTTCAGGTAACTGTGACAGTAATGGGCAATATTCTCAATGGCAGTTGAAATATATATAGTATATATATTTTATTGCATATCAGAGTATGCTTTTTGCAATATTAAAAGAACTGTCATTATGAATTATGCAAGTTCTCCTATAGAATTTACAAAAAAAATAATTCAGTTTTTAACATGTATATTTTTTAGTAACGCCTTAGATTTTTTGTAATCTCCTGTTTTCTATAAATTGAACCAACAATTTAACAATTAGAAACTCTTTGTTTAGCAGCCTCTAGTTTGGGGCAGCAATGTGTGCTTCACTTCTTATTTCAACTGCCTTTTCTAGATTCCAGCCATCTGCTGCAGTCTCCAACAGTCATTTTCCTGGTTATAGCTAAATAACTGATATTGCCCACTACATTGCACATTTGATTTACTGAACTTCAGTTGTTTTAATATACCCAGGATTGTATTTTGATCCATTTTGCAGCCATTTTTCTGAATATCTTCAATTTATCAGGTTTAACCTTTTACGAATACCAAAGTGAAAAAGGCCTGTGCTTATACTTACAAGGATCTCAAATGTATGCAAAGTCCTGATTGTTCAACACAGCAAGAAAATCCACTTTCACAGTCAACAAGTCATCTTACTCAGTAGAACACAAAAGTTAAATGGTCTGTCATTTCAATATTAGCAAGGAAAATACAGTACAAATTACTAAAAAATACTAAAATATAGAATTGTTTTCAGGCGTCCTTGCTACATTAATCGCAGCAGTCTCCTGAAATTTGAAACTTTTAATAAAAAGTTCTTAAATATAAATTATATGGCAAATGTACAATACATTGCTTATTCATCAGTCTTTTAATCCAGTGTTCTGCAGTAGGACAGCAACCTATACCGTTGCCTTTCTTTGTGAGAAAAAACAGCCACCCGAAGTCTTCCATTTCCTTTAGTATCATGAATGTGAGTGATCTGAATCAGGTATACCACTGTCTCTGTAGCTTCTGTTACTGCTGCTTTCACTGTGGTTGTTTTTATACAGATTCATTCCATTAGGTGGGAATATGGTATGTATTACAAACTCCTCCTTGGATACTTGTTCATTGTTCAGAGAGATCATCTGAAAAGAAGTCTCCCTGATTTCTAAGATGGAATTGTCCTTCTTAGTTCCAGCTTCAGCATAATCGTCTTTTCTCCTCCGTCCTTTGCTGTATGTACAGTTTCTCGAGAATAAGGATCCATTCCTATGGACATACCAGCAGACTAAAGCAAGCAGTCCTATAGCTACTAGTGCCACTGCACCGCCTATAATGGCAGCTAATGGCAGATTAGAATTTTTATATGGTTCTTTCTCTTGTTCATGGTTTAGGGTTGTTGTAGGATTGTACATTTTAAGGGGCGCAGTTTCAGTCTCTATACAAACAGGTGTTTCATCAGACAGATAAATGTTACTGGTTTCCATGGGAACCATGCATACACGGTATGGGGAGTCTGGTTCAAGTGCTGTAAGCAGATAGTCATGACGGTCTCCTGTAACAATTGTTTCAGTTATAGATCCAAAGGCAGGGCTATGACCCATTTTGAGCCAACTAAGTCTTAAAGCAGTCATTGGTAGTGCAACTTTCCAAGAAATATGAATAGTCTCAGTGCTTACAGACTTTACAACAATGGTAATGATTTCCTGTACTGGGATAGCTGTTGTTCTGTAGTTTCTATGTGGATTAGGAGTCTTTATTTCAGGTGATTTGGTCACAGAAACTGGCCAGTGTCCTTGCACAGGGTATAAAGTGTTTGGTACTGAAGCAGTAATTTGGATAGTGCTTACAATATCCTCATCTTTGCAATCAAATACGTCTGTGTTGAGGTCTTTGATAGCCATCCCACGCACCTTTTCTGGTGCTTGACACATCAGGCCCCGTACATTAACTCTGAGAGGCAGTGTCTGCAACCAGTCACGAACCCATTTCATTTTGCACCCACAGCGCCAAGGGTTGTTGCGAAGAAACAATTGGGTTATATTGTCCAGGTCATCAAAGACACCCTGAGGTAAATTACTGAGATTGTTGTTTGACATATCTAATCGATACAACTGTCGTAGGTATGCGAAAGCATTAGGTGGTACATGATTTATATGGTTTTCTTGCAGATAAAGCTTTCTCAGATTTGTGCCTGGCAAATTTATTGGAGCTGCTGTAAGGGAATTACGGACCAGTGAGAGTTCTGTTAAATTGACTAGGTTCATGAAGACTTTCTGTCCTAATCCATGATTGCTTAAGAGATTTCCATCTAAAACTAGACGTTTTAGATTTGTAAGGTCTTGAAGGGACAGCTCCGAAATTGTGGAAATACGATTATCATCCAAGCGCAACTCTTCTATTGTTTTAGGCAAGCCCCAGGGAATGGTGCTAAGGTGATTTCGAGAAAGAAAAAGAAGTCTGAGATAGATATTATCCCGGAAGGCTCCATCTTCAATACTAACTGCAGAAACAGAATTATCATCCAAATGCAATTCTTCCAGATAAGGAATTTGTGAAAGTGAATCATAAGTAATTGTCCTTATGTTATTTTCCTGCAAATGCAATTCTTTGACGTACTTTGGGAGGTTGATAGGGAATTCATCCAAACTGTTGTGGTATAAATAAATTCTCTCCACTTTGATCAAGGATTTTAGGTCAGATGGAATTCCAGCATTATTAATTTGATTGTTCTGAAGGTAAAGGGTTGTAGCATCCTCTGGAATCCCACTAGGAATTGATGTCAAGTCACGATCATTGCAGTAAATGAATCCTACATCACAGCGACACGCTGAGGGGCATGACTTGGCACTGACAAAGTGGGGTGCCATTTTGAGCAACAGCCCTATCTTTGTCCAAATTAGGATGAAGTTCCAGGTTACACTGATCATGGTCAAGTTGCAATGAGGTTTGCACACAGACTAGTGTTTGGTTTTCAGCAATCTAGAAAAAAAGATCAGATTAATAGTAGAGTGAAAGTAGCACTTTGAAATGATAAAAGCATATCTAACAGCACAATCCTGTGCATATTTACATAGAAGTAAGTGCCATCATGTTCAATGGGACTTACTCCTTCATACATGTGCATGGGATTGCCACCTAAAATGTTTTTACTGCCAAGAATTTACAATTAGATTTATTATTGTTCATACATTCTCCATGCCAACGTAGGCTTCTGACTCTTAGGATTGCAGTTTTGTTTGAGTGAGAGATAAATATTTTATTTGTATATGGTTTAGCTGACAAATATCATGCATGGTCAAATATAAAACCAGTTTCCCTTATAAGGAGGCACCATTTGATACTGGATTAAGGGCACGATCCAAGGGGTCCCTTTAGGTGTTTCTGAAGGTTTCCTCTAGCTCTCCCCTCCTTCACTTTTGTTGCACTACGCCAGAGGGTGTTTCTGTGATAACCCTGTCATTTGGCAGCATCTAACAAAACATTTTTTCTTTCAGACGGAGAAGCTTCAGAAGCCTGTTGCACACGTATAGCTCATCACATAGTTTTTGGATTTGGGTCTTTGTTTTACACCCATAAGATGTGAACATCTAAATTTGTCACTTTAACTGAACAATAGCACATGATAGTTTATTATTCAAACTGTCCTTAGTTAGACTCATAGGTTGCTGGTAAGACAGTGACCAAAAATAATTGATTTTTTAAAAAAGCAAATATTAGGTGGGTAATTAGGGATTACATGGTAACTAATAATGAACAGTGATGAAATGTGTGCAGCAACTTCTACTGTTCAGTTGGAGGTACAATTAAGGAATTAAGTCTACTTGGAATTCTTAAAATTACATACAAATGATTAATGGTCCTACTTAAATGAATGTAATACAGCATTTTCAGTCTAACAAGAATTGTAAATTTACTAATAATGGAGATGTACAAAACTCCAAACTTTATGTAGGTTTTTTAGCCAATCCAAAGAAACAACAGTATCAATTATTTCAGTATTTTTCACATAATGTCAAAGTTCAGCAGACCACTGGCTTTCCTCAGTCATGCAAGATAAAATATTAATACTTTTATTATATTTCACATCACAAATTATTTAATATTATTTCTTCTATAGTCTTTTAAAATTTAGATGGAACAACTAAAACTTTTTTTTTGGAAATTGTTCCCTTTCCAACCAAAATAATTGGTATATAATGAATCACTTGTTTTTGGAATAATGCTGGTTGAGATAATTGGGAGGAGTATTAAACAGATACTGTTGATATCTGATATTTTACAATGCTTTTGAGACTATAGGGTTTACTTAGCTTTTCATTATTAATCAAACTGCTGTGCTTATTATCTTCACATGTCTTATAGTGTAGCTTGAATCTGAACTTTATTGGCAATGCTTGCTTCTGTGCTCTATAGAAAGAAGTGCTGTTAATGTAACATGTCAGTTCTCTTATTTCTTTAGAGTGTGATCCTTGCTGTGCTTTCTTGCATAATTTGCTGCACCTATTGTTCTAATTGCCAAAGGAATACATTAATACTATTCTTACCTTATTTAAAGATGCAAGGGAACCTTTTGTGCTTGTTAATATCCAATGGGCATACAGTTTTCTAGAGAGAGGTTGATTTGGGAGCAGTTTATAGGTTTGGTTCACGTAGCTGTACTTCCTTCACAGTAGTAGCTTAAATGATTCTTATGGGTAGAATATCTTTCCTGGTGAGCCCCACTATATTCAGTGAACATTCCCATAAAGTTTTATCATGGTATATAAGCACATCAGGTTGTTGAGGATAAAAGCTTCAGACTCTTGTTACTCTGCAGGAATGAGACTTTGAAGCAGAGGGAGGGGGTTCTCTTCTTTTTTTCAAGACTCTGTGTGAAGAACCTCTTTTGTTTTGGTTTAATACCCTTAACAAAAATTGCTCTCTTTGTAATTCTTAGTAGCTTTTCTACATAGCATGGCTAGAGATGGTAGTTTCAGCTCCAAGTGTTCAAAAGCATTCATGATGCTAAGGATTGAATTATGATGGCTTCTTGAGTACACTGAAGAAAGAGACTTTTTTTTTTCCTGTTCAGAATCATCCAACTATTAACTTTGAACAGTAGATGTGTCCTGATAAATCCATACCCGCTGGGCTGCACCATTCACTTAGTACTTGATCAGAATTTTCAGCTCAGAATATTTCTTCATTCTGTCTGTAAATGCAGGTGATCACTTGTTTTAGCTGCTTCTTATTTTATTTTAGAGGCTTTTCTTCTCGAAGAAGGAGAAACATGCTAATACCAGTAGCCAGCTTTCTTTCTTAAATTTCACTCAGTCATTGCCTGTGAAAGCAAGAAAAACAACAATTGTTATAAAAAATATTATAAAAGTCTTCTGTACACTTACTTTTGTTTAGTATTTATATAACAATAAAGCCTCATTATGGTAGTGATAATTGAACAAATGCGTAATTGTATTTTTTAAAAAAATCGGCTGTGCTGCTAAGTTTAGCTTTTGCATGAAATCAGTCTAAACAAAACAGCAATGAAAGTCAGCTTTGATCAACAGACCAAAGAGAAACTGTTTTATAAATGTGACACATGACTCCTTAGATTACAAATCGAGGCCAAGCTTCTTTGGATGACATGCATACTCATGTTTATAGTTTTCTGCTTTCAAGAAACAGGACAGTCATCTTTAGTTTAAACTATAAAACAGCAACATTTTTATTTAGTAACTCCTGCACAGTATAATGACTAGGCCTAAGATACACTATTCTGTCTTAGTGAATGTAGTTCTGAATTCCTACAAAAACTCATTTTCTGCAGGAGCAATATAGTATTGACAACTATCTCTTGACAACTGAAAGCTAATTCTGGACCAGATTTGTCACTATTTTGCTTCAATATCATACAGGGGATGTGTCTCTGTATATGAAATTTGGCTTTTGGTGAATAAAAATCTTACTTCAGATTATTTTTGATTTTTTTAAAACATCAGATTACCATGAAAGATGTCATGCTGTGAAAGGCCATTTAAATGGTTATCATGGGCTATATCCAATGTTAGTCTAATGTAACTCCCATTCATTTCAATGGGTCTACTTTAAGTAGGACTAACATGGAATACAACACATATCCCGTGAGGTACTGGTTCCTCTCTATTCGGCCCTGGTTAGGCCTCATCTAGAGTATTGTGTCCAGTTCTGGGCTCCACAATTCAAGAAGGACGCAGACAAGCTGGAGCGTGTTCAGAAGAGGGCAACCAGGATGATCAGAGGTCTAGAAACAAAGCCCTATGAAGAGAGACTGAAAGAACTGGGCATGTTTAGCCTGGAGAAGAGAAGATTGAGGGGAGACATGATAGCACTCTTCAAATACTTAAAAGGTTGTCACACAGAGGAGGGCCAGGATCTCTTCTCGATCCTCCCAGAGTGCAGGACACGGAATAACGGGCTGAAGTTACAGGAAGCCAGATTCCGGCTGGACATCAGGAAAAACTTCCTAACTGTTAGAGCAGTGCGACGGTGGAATCAGTTACCTAGGGAGGTTGTGGGCTCTCCCACACTAGAGACATTCAAGAGGCAGCTGGACAAGCATCTGTCAGGGATGCTTTAGGGTGGATTCCTGCATTGAGCAGGGGGTTGGACTCGATGGCCTTGTAGGCCCCTTCCAACTCTGCTATTCTATGATTCTATGATTCTATGATCCTGCAGTCCACATGCAGTTAACTTTTCCTTCTTAACAAGAAATTTTAATCCTGCAAATATGTTTAAGATTGAAATCCTAAGCACATTGATGATGAAATAAGTCACATTGAATATAGTAGGATTTATTTTTGAGTGCACATGCTTAGGATCACCCTGCATTCTGAAATCTGCTTCTCCCTTCCACATTGTATAATTTCAAATCACATTTTGGTTTCCAGAGTCTTCAGTGGCTGTACAGATCAAAAACATCTTTTAGACTATCATTATGACTTCATACACTGTTCAAATATAAGTGAACTAGTGTGAGTATTAAAGTTTCCTTTCTTTGCCTTTTGCAAATCAGTCCTGTAGATATTGTGGCTTTCCTGTGCTTAGCTACAAGAATATTGGGAAAAGTATAATTATAGTGGATAGAATATGTGTTTCTGAAAAATTAAACTGTTTTAGACTGGGATGAGAGCTTGTTTTATATTTGGTATTCTAGACATATGTTTGGCATTGGCATTGTTTTACAATGATAAAAAGGTTCTTGAGAGAAGTAGATTCTTTATCATTCAGATATATTAAAAATAAGGCATTGAGACAAAAAAAGTCACTTGTACTTGCTTAACACAGCAATGAAATAAAATATAGCACCCCCAAATCCAGCAAAAAACCAGCCAACTCTGCTTATGTAATTAGCAAGTTGCCTTATTTGTTCAGCTGCTTAACTCTATTGGGAAAGCCATGAGCTTCTGAAGTTTATAATCTGTTTTTGAACCTTGTAATCCACTTTAGTTAACCAGCTCAGAGAAGAAACACTACTATGGATCTTTTAGCAAATCTGAATAACAGAAAAAAATATTCAAGTAAGGATAGCAAAGATGGTGATTATGGGAGAGTTTTTAGTAGAAGACAACCTAAGTCATTAATTAGTACTGTTCCTGGGAAAAACAGATGTTAAAACTGAAATTGAATGTATAGAATATTTGAACATCTTGTCTTGAAGAAGAAGGACACCATACATGTTGTTGAGAATAATAAACTTTCTAAATGCTTAAAATCCTTCCCTTTTGCACCATTTGATATTCAAGCCCTCACTTATTGCCCCTATTGTATTAGCCGCAATGTTGGATTAAAATGAAGCAGTAAAGCTCATTAAGTTCTTGGGTTTTATAAATCTCTTTTCTCAAAATTACACCAAAACAAAAGGATAAAATAAAGCAGGTCTCATTGGAGGGAGGGAGAAAAAGACTGTTTCAAAAATGTGGATTAAATCTCTTAACACCACCCCCTTCAACCCCTTCCTTTCAGTTAAAAGGAAGAAAAGTTTTCTTTAGTTTTCATTTAGTTTGATATCTTGCACTCCTCCTTTATATTCCAAGCTAGTGCTGAAAACAGAGTGTTTGCATAATAAAGGCAGCAGTGATCTGTCCACCCAGCTGCCTTGCTCAGCCTTGCCTTTTCTCGAGCTGTCCTTACATATTCCCTGACATCAAGTCATTATAGCTGAGTTTGCAGGATGAAAAGGGAAATGTCCCCCACTGTTAAGATACACTGTGGCCAGGTTTTCACAACATCAAATTGGGAGCTTCATGGGCCCATGCTTTTGAAAGAGAACATTAATTTTGAACAAAACAAGAAGGAACTGGAAGAACTCCTGGCTCAGAAGTATTTCTTTTTGATAGAAAAATGTACTTGTTTTTAGCTAGACCCCTTCTCAGTATATTAGAATCAAGTTTGAAAAAAACTGGGGAAGAAATTCATACTCAATTTATTTGATCAGTTTGATTAGCTATGAAAATTGATAAACTGAGAAACTGTTTATAGTGTTATCAAAGGCTTTACAGCACTTTCATGACTACATTTTAAAAGGACCTCTTTTGCTCTAAATATTCATAGTAACATATTTTATTTTTAAAAAATGTAATGGATAAGGAATCCTATTTAGCAATCCATGCTCCGCTTTTGGTATTATATGCTTCAATGGGAGTGGTTATCCTAAATTTAAAAAAAATACTGTGGATGATTGTGTGTGCTCATGGATGAGATGCTGATATGAAAGCTTATGGTTTCATTCTAACAGCTATCCACAGCAGTGTTTTACAGATTCAAATATATCTCTTTAGGCTATAAATGTCAACAGGATGACAACTAGAATTAATTCAAGTTTGCTGTACAAAACTGATTGTTCAGCGGTTTTGGTTTTGCATAGCCATTTTATTTATTTCACAGTGCCCTCTGTGGATTGCAGAAAGTGTCTGCTCATATATGCGTCCAACTGGGTTGAAATTGCTGCATGGATTTTTATCAGTCATTCCAGAATCATAAATAGGCGTTGGTTGCTATTTTTTTAAAAAATTGTAAAGTTATTTTAGTTAAACTTGACTCAGCTGTATTGAAAACGACTTGTGTAACATTGTTTTCTTAAGGGTACTACTCAGAGTTAGTCAATGGTGACAGCAAAATGTTTTCTAAGCAACCTGTCTAGTAGCTACAATTTTCCTGAGCATAGTATTTCAGGAAGGTGCTCCATCCTTTTGTTTTCTGTTAGGCAAGCAGAAGAAGCTTAACATATCATCCTGAGGGTTAAGGAATGTAAAACTTTGTTGAGAAATAGTCTTCTTCATTCAGCAACATTTTATTTGGCTTATGGAAATAAGTACATTTAGCAATTGTAACACACTGAAATATTCAAGCATGCTTACATTTTTCCCTTGATAGGTTATTTATTTTAACAATGAATACTGGAGTAAAGCATATATTTTAGATTAATATTCTGTAAAACAAAAGAAATATGACATAACACCTCTCTTATCCTCTTAGTCTTGCTGAAAAGGATAGTGACTTTTTTATGATAATACTTTTCTTGGTAAACAATAACAATAATTTTAGTTATTTAATGAAAATGTCACTTAAAAAACACAGATAAGAAGATAGTGATGATCTAACTTTTAAACTAAATATATATAGAACAGAGAGACCAAGTTTTTATTAGTGGAAAAATGAATTATTTGTCAAATGCAAGAACACTAGTTATTCACATGTTACAGTAGGGAGAACAAATAGCACTTAATAGTATATTGGGATACTTGCAGCCTGATCCTAATCACCTTTATTTGAAAAGCAGTAATCCTGATTTCAATGGGGCTTCCTTGCAAGTCAATAAGTTTAGGATTTCAGCTTTACAGTGTGATCCTATGCGTGTTTACTCAGAAGTATGTCCCTTTGAGTTCAATGGGACTTACTTCTAGGTAACTGTATTTAGGATTAGAGCCTTTGGCCTACAGAGTAGCTTTCAAAAGTTACTAAATTAACTCAGCCCCGTTAGAGAGCAATTGCTTTGAACATTTCAGGACAAGCTTTGCTATATTTTATCAAAGTTGTACCTAGAGAAGCCTTAATAAATTCTTGACCTTTGATCATCTGCACAAGCAAAGACAATACTTAAATGTCTTCTATCTTTCCCACTTTCTGATAGTTGAGCTAACACCTATTTCTTCTCTGATTATGTTGCTCTCTGATACCATTTATCTCCAAAGTGATAGCTCTTACTTTAATACAACCTAATTTACATTACATATTTTATTGCTGATCCTTGAAAATAAGTTTTCAATGCAGCCATATATATATATATATATATATATATATATATATATATATATATATATTAATGTTGTATTGTGATTTAGATTAAGCATACTTATTTGGAAGCAAATTCCACTGAAAAGCAGTCGAACATATTTCCATGTGGTTAGAGTCTTAGAAATATTGACAAAATCCTGATACAGTTGAAATAAATGTTGGGGCTCCCACCTGTTATGCAGCAAAAAATGCATTGTTGTTGCTTCAGCTATCAAGTACTGAAGTTACAAGTTACTGCTTTATCTTATTCATTTCAATTTTAGGGGTGGGGGAGAAAGATGCAAAGATATAGTATAAAGCTAAATATAGGATTACTTGTTCATGCTTTAAGAGAGCACCCTTTATTTCTGAAGGCTAAAATTGCTATGACTTTAGCACAGAAATTCTGCCCACTGGGTGGTAGCACACACTGCAAGAAATCTCTTCACAAGGGCTGCAAGTCTCCCCCCCCCCTTTTTTTTTTAAAAAATGCTGCTGCCCAGTTTCTCTGCTTTAATCACAAAGGCTTCTGGTGAAACAACAGTGGAGGATTCCAGTGGGGAAGGAACTCATAGTGCAAAAAGCATTTGCTTCTAATGGCGACTTGATTCTATAAAATTCATTTTCCAGGGAGAATGAGTCTAAGACTATGTGTAATTTGGAGATTGTTTCCATAATATAAAAACCGCTTGGTGTCAGAAGGTAGTCCCAGTTCATTGAGGGAAAAGATAAGGACACAGAACTGGAAGAAAAGCTTTTGAATGGAAGGAAATTTTAATTGGTTAATAATTACTGAAATTTAAACAGAAGGATCAAATTGCCTTTCAATGTAAGATAGTAATCCTGTCAATCATGTCCTCTCAAATTTGATATCTGAAAGGTTGGAAAGGCAAATTAGTTTAAATCTGAAGTACATTTACCTCTCTGGTTAGAGGTAAACAAGCACAAACAGTGACAAAAATGTAACAAGCTTACTTCAGTGGTACATACATTAGGTTTCCTTAAACAGTTCCAATTTTTCATCTAGATAAAGGTTTGTAAAGCCTTTCACTACATAAGTAGTAATATTATAAATGTAATTTGAACTTTGTATTGCTTGGGGAATATAGCTTCCCATAGGAAACAAAACTAGAGATAATTAATAATCTCTCAAAGTCTGACAGATCCCAAATTTCAATGAAGTTTTTCCCCCAACTTTATTATAAAAGGATGTTTTTCACTAGTTGAAAAGAAAGTATAAGACCCACCATTCTTGCTCTACTACCTACCATTATCTTATTGTGAATGTAATTTTAATTATGCAGTGATTTTGCATGTAATAGAAGTTGATGTAAAGGCTTTAACTTGGAAATAACAGCCCCTTTCTATTAAAACAGTCAATGAAACAACCTTTCCCCTAATATTTTTTTTAAAAAAATCAATTAAGCAATTACCCATGGATAATGATGTTCATATAGTTGAGTGCATACCACTAAACCTTATTAGCAGCACTTATATCAACTTTGTTACTGTAGTAATCCCTGCTTGCAAACCTACAGTTTAACAAGATAACTTAATTTAAATCTTAAATTGCTTATTGGTTTTTAAGTTCTGAAACTGGAGAAAAAAGTCAATCTGCATATAAAGTAAGAGATTGTGTTAAGTGGACAATGACTTTTTAAAAGTGTTTTATACATTTTCCACATTACTTCCTTCTGTAAACCAGAACTCTTGGGCAGATCCAAGCTGCAGATCATCATCATCATCATCATACAACATATGAAGCAGTCCTACTATAAAATGATACTACCAGGTATAATGTTCATTAGACCATATACACACCCTGTTAAAATCTAACTTTTTCATAGTTACTAATAAACTAAGTGGGATATAATCCAATATATTATGAATACTAACTTATTCAGCTAAGATGGTGGGGCTGATAAAGATAGTTTTACACAGTTTCCACTAGAAATCAGGGATATGCAAATATGGTAGATCTTGCTTTTCTTTTTTTAAGAAATGCAATTAAAAAACAAGCAAACAAACTTAGGAAAACTAGGCCTGTTGCATTCTTATACTAGTTTGAACCATTTTGCTTTGCGTGCATATCCTAGTTTTCTTTGAAATATTAATTG